>NC_062281.1:23346294-23649325 GCF_902655055.1 Lutra lutra
CACAAAAATCACAGATATGCTTGAGCACCCTTTTCTTTGGAGGAGTCACCTCAGAGCTGGTTGCCCATTAAAAACATTTAGGGAGCTTTAAAAAATCCTGATGCCAAGGCCGCACTTCAAGCCTATTAAATTAGATGTCCTAAAGGTGGGAACCATGTATCCAAAATTTTTTTAGAGCTCCCCAGGTGATGGTAATGTGGAACCAGGGTCCAAGTGTTCTGACCCAGAGCTCTTGATAACACAAACAGCCCTTTTCTTTCATCTGGGTTAACTTTCCACCCAAATAGCTCCCTGATCTCCATCAGTGGAAGCTAAGACTGCTTTTCCGTTTAATTCAGTTCAATTACATACAATTCAATGCAATACATGTTTAGTCAGCTGCTTCTCTACCTTGATTTCTGATTGTGTTTCCCATGAGAGTGGTGAGAACCATGTTTCCCAAATAGGAGGGCAGGGATACTTGAATTTATCTCATTTTTTGAGAAGCATATATTTTTTAAAAACTGTTAAATTCAGATAACAAATTTCCAAAAATTATGCACTGAATTGGCACATCAAACTTTTTCTGACATTCAAAGCTCTGAACAGATATATGTTTGTATATATATATGTATATCTTTTAATATGTTCATTTATTCAGTGCATGTTATTAAGCATTGAGGAGCTGGGATAAATAAGACAGAGTACTTAGGTTTTGAAGAGTTCCTAGGCTAGTGGGAGACATGAAATGTGAACAAGAGAAATTAAAGTACCGTGAACTGCTAAAGCTGAAAGAGCCATGATAAAAGGATGTTTCAGATGAATTCAGAAGAAATTGTGCCTGGCAAGGCAGAAAGGCTTACAGAGGAAATATACAAGAGTAGCCATTCTCCATGAAGGATTTCAGGCAATGTGAGGAGCACGTGTAGTTTTTGAAGGTGAGAATTAAATGTTTGGCTGAGGTCAGGCAACATAGGAAGAGACAGGGAAGGAACTTGAAGGCTCTTAACTGTCTTTAGAGCTTTTTCTGTTGGACCAGTGTTCCTGAAGCAGTCTTGACTCACAGCTGACTCAAATTCATGAATTTGCAGCTAACTCTTGGGCATGCAAAGGTTGAGAGAACCTGCCAGGTGAGGTAAGACAACAGCTGGCCTGCTTCTGGAAAGTGATGGAAAAGCCTGTGAGGAGGAGCTAAGAATTTAAGCTCTAAAAATTGGATCAACTTGGGATTTCATACACCAACTCTGGAGCCTTGGGCAAGTTTCTGAACCCTCTTCCCCAACTGTTTAAGTGAAGATACTCAATGCTTATCTCATAGGTTTTTTTTTTTTATTTGTTTTTGTTTTTAATGAAGGCTCATTGTATTAGGTACTGTATAAAGTGCTTAAAAAGCTGCCTGAACGTGGGAGGCATCAATAAAGTGGAGCTCTACCAGTTGAGATACTGAAATTTCTTTTTGTAGTTTCCTTTCATTTTTATTTGTGTATGTTTGTGTTTCCCATTGTACCTGGCATTCTTCCCAGTACATACTCAAAGACCATCACACTGACTGATTATGAGAAGTGCATAATTTTGGGCATATGATATAAAGTGATTTTTAGGAAGTAGTCCACTAAATCACCATCAAGAAACAACACAGTTCTAGAAAGTTCTCTGATAGGCTTATCAAGTCTCTTCTCTGTAGGTTAATTCTGAAGTCCTCCGTGTCTCTGCTTCCAAAATTAGAACCACCAAAAAAATTACCAGGTGGAGTCCATCTGCAATATCTAATCTGATCTCTCGATGGCTTGCTCATTATTTTTACTTTACATTTTAAAACTTGGTGAGCAGAGTGGTATGTGAGAAAGATGTTGAAGAATGCATAGTTGTTTTTTTTTATGACTGTGAATAGGCATTCAGGTGGTGGGATTAATATATGTAATGGTATACAAATATATTTGGGAACAAAACGTAGTAAAATAGTTGTTTTGTTGGAACACAGGTTGTATGTGCAGGAAATGTAGAGAAATAAGTCTCAAAATTTAGGCTGAATCTACAAGCGTCCTCTTTATAGATTCTAATCTTGAGAATGAAAACTTGGAAAATTTATGTACATCCTATAAAAATAGCTGACATCTCCTTGAAAACTTGGCTTCAAATTTCTTTTAAAGTAATTTTACCTCACCTTTTATTCTGTTATTTTGTTTCTCTTTGTGTTTTGTTTTTTTTTTTTTTTTCCTTGTGTCTTATTGAGGACATTTGTGGTAAGATCCCAGTCTTGGCTGGCTAAAGGCTCATCTGCTTCCGGTGCCTGTCCTTGCACCACCTAGTCACAGTCTGTTCCTGGAAGAATATACTCATTTGTACAATAACCAATTGTGATGTGAAAAAGGGAGGGTTATAACATCAACTGGGGTCTGAGCGGCTGGCATGGAAGAAGTCTGACAAGGCACAGATCCTGTTTCTGTACATATGTCCTTAATAATAATGAAGGGGTAGGAGGTAGATTATGCTAGAAGGAGATAGAGTCATTTTTGAATAGCTAGTTTTCTGAGGGAGTACATATGATGTCAGCAATTAATTAAGGCCCTAAATTCTGTTTTTCTATAAAAACTCTATTTTAGTTGCGGTATCTTTGACGCATCTGCTGGCATAAGCAGGATATATGCCACAAATAAAAATTCAAAAATATCTCTTTCTTGTAGAACTTGGGAACAGAAATTCTGAAATTCAAGGAAACCTACATAGCATCAGAAGGATCCCCAGATCCTTTCTAAGATGGAGGGCAGTGAAGTCCATGTTAAATCCAGACACCCCCAAGTTGGAGCCCTGAGGAATTTGATAGGGGAGGGAAGACAACTCCAACAGAAAACAGGCTCAGGGTTAATAACTAGACAGTTTCAAATCCGTATTGGATGCTCCTTCAGTGTTAAGGGCATTTCTGGAAGAAATGGTAAACAATGCCAAAAGTGAAGAATTTATCTCAACCCAGATAATGACAGTAAGAACTTCAGAGTTTCAAGATACTAGTAACAGAGGGCAGAAGGTTGATAGGATCAGGCATTCCAAAGTCCTGTTTTCCAGCTTTTACCTAAGTGAGGACCAATGGTTTGTAATTAGATCCCAGGTGGCCTCTTTCAGAATAATCTGAGGTACATCTAAAATGATAGATTATTTGAGCTGAGAGGGACTTGATTGCACATTGAGGCCAACCTCCTAATATTTAATGAGGAAATTGACGTCCAGTGATCTCTTAGCTAATTTCTATCAGAGCCTAGGGCAGAATTACGGTCTTGTAAGAGCTTTGTCTGGGTCATTTTAATACCCAGCCCTTTCTTTATACATAAATCCCCCAAACATCTTAAAGCTTAGGTGGGTGAGTCCCAAGGTAGGAGTAAGGAGGAGTGGGCATGTTACATGACCACTGTGGAAAATCTGACATGTCAGTGTAAACTCTCAGGACAGCAGGTAGCCAAAAATCACAAAGAGAGTCCAAATAGTCCTGTGGCCAATTCAGTCCAGTTTTTTTCTGGTCAGCTTCAAGATCTGGGGGAAACAAAACAGGGATTTTTGTTTGGAAATGGAGAATGGAGTTGAGAATTTCCTCAAAAGCAGAGGAGGGAGATCCTTCTAAGTCGAGGCAATGGGAATGAAGGGAAAAGAGCTCAGATGTCCACGAAGTGAGACTACCAAAAGAAAAACAGGGAAGCAAGTCCCAGGCTGGCCAGCTGCTATAGAAGGTCTGATGGTGGTGGTGATGGTGGTGACAGTAAGAGAGGGCTTGAGACTCACAGGAAGAATGAGAACAGATGGAGCCATCAGGGGGTGGGGTGGGTTGCAGAAGCAAGAGGCTGTCTCTGAGAATACTGACAAAACATTTCAACTTCATCCCTCAGTCATACCCAGTGGTGGGATATGAACTTGCTAATGGGATATGGACCCATTGATTTCTTACTGATTGCATAGGAAGGAAGAAAAATCAGAGTTTTACAAGTCAGGGTTCTTTTTATGAAGTAACACCCAAAATGCCTATAAAAGACTTTTGTTTAGTGAGGGAGACACATCAAAGAAATACAGAGCTAGAAGATTTTTTTTCCTCACTATTAAAAATGGCATTTAAAACATTTGTCTCCTGATCTCCCCACTGCATTATAATAACACTAGCTAAAAATCATCTTTAGATATCCTCATTATCAAAAAAAGTCTCAGAATATGCTGATAGACAGGATCTCTGCAGAAAATATTAAAAACGAAGAGCCAGATTTCTAGAATGGTGGCTTTTATGAAACCACTATCCCAAGTTCTAACCTGTGCATAGTTGCAGAAAGAGAGACTGAGAATTCTCAATGGTAAATACTATTGGCAGTGATATGAAGCGCAGCAAATGTGTATGGGTCATCATGGAATGTAGATAAGTATGGGGTATAGAAAGTGATCACAAGACACTAGAGACTAAAGATTTATAGAGAAAATTATGACCTGGGTTCAAAGAATTGCCTCTATTTCATGCTAAGGGTTCATTCAATACTTTAGTATAAGGCTAATTTTAAGATAAAGTGTACCTAAACTGTATTGTTTCTCTGAAGTACTTGTTAGTATCATTAAACACACCCCCCCCCCCCCACATATATAACATAGTTAGCTGGTTAGTAAATAATAGTTTACTTCCTAAACAGTTTCATTTTCTTTCTTTCTCCCTAAGTGAATACTTTCGGCTGTCTACACAAAACCTTGAGTTATAAGAACCCCCATCAAAGGCCTGCTAGAAAGTTCCTTGTAACCAGGTGGGTTGAACTGGTCCTGGATGTTTAGTTGCACATGTCCACTGTGGGCAGACCAAGGAAGCAGCCCTCTTACCAAGTATTTACTAGAACACTATCAGGGCATTTGGTGGGGGGGAAATCTTGCAATTACACTTTTCTACCACTAGATGATATGCATGTATAAGCAAGATATAAAAAAAAAAATACTACTTTCTTGTCTTCATCAGTGGCCACAGTGGTAATAGGTAAGTTAAGGTATTTAGAATTCAATTATAGATATTATTAGGAAAGATAAACAAAATGTGAAAATGAAGAACTGTCATTAGTGATTAGGATTATACATGTGTGAACAACAAATTTATTGAATGCTTATCCTTTAAGTCTGGGGCCATCAAACTATTGCCCGTGGACCATATCCAGCTTACCAACTCTTTTGTTAATAAAGTTTTATTGAAACAAAGACACACTCATTAGTCACTGCCTGATTTTGCTCAGCAATGACAGAGGTGAACAGAGACAGAGACTCTCACCTACAAAGCTTAAAATATTTCTACCTGGTTTTTTAACAGAAAAGTTTTGTAATGCCTGGTCTAAATACATATAGTTATACTAAATCATTTAATCCTTACAACTCTATGGTTATGGGTATGTATTATTATTATTTGTTTTATAGATTAAGAAATTGATTAAGAACACAGTGAATCCTGGCACATGTATTAAATGAGTATAGTAGGCACACATGACAAAGGCTGTAAATATTGATGTACCATGTGCTTGATACTGTTAGGTTTGTGTAACAAAATGAATGACAGTTGGCTTCAAAGTTGTAGGGAACATAGAAAGAGGAAATTAAAATTATTGCAAGGTCAGGCTGGACTTTGTGATCCATAGGTAGAAATATAGCTGGGATAGAGTTGCTGCCCATGAGTACTTTTCCCAAAGTGACACTTTTAAGAACCTATTTTGAGAAACTATTTTGACACAATAATTCATAAGACTGAAGATGACTCATCAGATGAAAGAGTGTTTAAATTGTGATTGAAACATCAGTGGTCAGGTGGAAAGACACAGTAGGAGAGTCAAAGGAAGACTTCTTTTTAAATGTCCTAGTTTCCCACAATCAAAGGATGTCTTTGCTCTTCCAGTGTTAGAACCTGGGTATACTTCAGTCCTCAGGACATCTGCTGGAGGTGATGGAAACTGGAGTTGGGGGGGGTGATGGGGAGCAGGGTGACATTTGGCTTTAGAGTTTGCTAGATTCCTAGTCACCGTCAGGAATGTCTTTTCTAGTAATTTATAATGAGTAATGATGTACAGGGACAGGCCTTGGTGGTTTATTCCACACTTGTAACTACTGGTCTTTTTCTTTTCTTTTTTTCTTTTTTACTGAAAAGTTTGGGTAACTAATTTCCTTAGAGTTCTAGGTCATGAGGAAGAGAAGAGAGAATCAGGAACCAGGTCACTAGACAGTTTAATCCTTTGTCCCACATGAGGAGATGGGGCCATATTGCTTAGGTCTTTCAAGGGTTTTTCACATGAGCACTCCTACTCTTCCTTTCTTTCAATCCAGGGAGACCTCTCCTGTTTGATTCTTCCACATTTTGATATTCTACTTCCTGAGGTTGCTCTCTTGGCCTTGTCAAAAAGAAAGCCCTGGTAGACTGTTCCTTCCACTCAACCTTTGTTGACTTGAAGAAAGGGGGAAGTGCTATGTTTGATGTCTCCTTAGGGTGACGTCAAGGTGTGAGTGGTGGAGGAGCAGAGTGAAGGAGCAGGAAGGAGAAACTCTGGGGCCTTGCAGAGGAATATGGGGAAAGAGCCAGGCCTTCCATTTTACTGTTTTCTCATAAGGAATCTGAAATAAGTGAAGCTTCCTATGGTAAGAATTAATTTTCTCCTAAAGATCATCCTGTTTGGGTTACATGAGAAATTTATATTCTTTCTAACAAAATGGCTTAGGACCCCTCACCCCTTTTGTTTTTTTTTTTGGTTAAATAAAAATCCCAGCTTCATGACACCAGTGGAACACTTGGCCCACATTTCATTATAGAATGAATGTCCCAAATCCAGCTCCACCCCCCTTTTCTTTAACACACAGGTATGTATATTTGCATACTTGTATGTATGTATTGTATTTATGCATTGGTGTCTGCATTTTGGTTGGGACAGGGTATGTGGGATGGTGTCAACCTGAAAAATTAGTATAGATAATCTGGGCTATTGGAATTTGGGAAGGCGGAAAGACTGGGAGATCAGAGATGGTTTTGTTAAAGGTGTTAGGTTCTAAGGGAATCTGGATATACAAAGGAAGGGGCATTTGAGGCTATGAGATGGAGTGTCAGAAGTGTGAGGTTGACATTGGGTACTTTGAGAGAACATACTTCTGATAAAGGCTTAGTTTAGGAGTTTAAGAATATCAGGAAAAACAATCTGAGGGTTTTGAAGGGGCGGGGGGTGGGAGGTTGGGGGATCCAGGTGGTGGGTATTGTAGAGGGCACGGATTGCATGGAGCACTGGGCGTGGTGCAAAAATAATGAATACTGTTATGCTGAAAAAATAAAAAATTAAAAAAAAAAAAAAGAATATCAGGTTAAAGTTCAAACTGAGTCTCACAGTCCCAGAGAGAACCAGAGGACTCTTGATTGGAGAAGCACCACTGCCCATAAATTCTTCAAGTGTGAGGCCATTATCATCTTTTCTGTGCTTTGCTAAGTGATCATTGACATGTGGTCAGGTCCAGCCAATTTCAAGTGAATAAATGCACAGAAGTTATATTTTAGTAAAAGTAAGCTGGGGTCTATGTAGGTGTGGGATGAATTGGAGAGGAAGACAGAAAACAAAGTAAAAATAGGGGTGAGTCCAAAGACACACAAATTGGTTTCCTTTACCAAATTCTCCTTGTGAAATGATCAAATTTTAAGTCTCATTGCTAGCACCATAACTATAGTTGGAAATAGCTGAACGTGAACCAGTCATTGTACCAGTCATAACCAGAGGTAGGAAATGTTTCTTAAAAATCCTATTTGTTTCCCTTTGATTATCTGGCCATGTCTTACCATGCCCAGTTTAGGATATTCCACAAATGCAGCATGATGAAAAAAATCATCAGGAAAGTAGATTTTGTACTTGCTTCATCATAATCTTTTTCTGATTTGTGTGAGGAACAGCTTACTTAATAAATATTATTTCTCTTTATTCATAGCACCTTCAGATCTGAGACTTTAGGAATTTCTTAAATTTACTTTTTAGTAAATGAAAGCCAAGTAACAAGAAAGGGTTAAATCTGAGTTATCAAAACAGGTTTTCTTCAATTCTTTATTCTTTACTCTGACCTGGTACTTGGTTGATGTGTTTAGCTAGAAGGACTCACTTGCAAAATCTCTGTGTTATTGGGTTGAGAAATAAGGCTGAAGTCTATCCCTGGTTACGTCAAGTGGTGTCAAATTTGGCTTGCCGTTCTTACTTCCTGTTGACTCCAAGAGAAAGGCTGCAGTTGGCGTCCCACAGTGAAAAACACGAAGCTCTGAGACCAGTCGGAATTACTAATCACTACATGTCCTGTTCAGTCTAACCACTTTCCAAGTGATTAAATGAACCGCCAGGTCAGTGACTCAGCTTCCGAGGGGGTAGCCAGCTGTCCAAGCTGGTCTGCACATCCTGGTTTTAATTCCCAAGGTTTGATCCAGAGCTGCCTCGGAAAGATGACTTCCCCTTGGAACTTGTCTCTCCGGGGACAGAAAGATGGACACAGATGATGAAGTATATAGTCTACTGGAGAAGGGCCATCTCACCATGAGTCTTTTGAGGGAAGGAGTTGCAAGAATGTCATCTTTCATCAGCTGGTGTCACTGTTTGGAACCAGTCACGAGTAGTTGGGTGTGGCAGGGCAAAGTTGTCCGAAGTTTGAAAGGAGAAAATATATTGAGTGGGAAACATTAACTTTTTTTTCTTTTTTGGCTTAACTGTCAGTAGATACAGTATTCCCTGTTTATTTTAGTAACTTCCAAAGGTTCTTGAAGATGTCACCATTTTATAGTATATTTGCTGGGATTTCTAAGTGATTGGCTGTATTGCTGCTTTTACTAAGCTTCATGTCCAGTTACCATAAAAAGCAGCACATAGTCAGTGGTGGAAATAGGGATGGGAGTGTAGGGGCCACAGGGGAATGCAATTCCAGGAACTCCCAGTCTCACATGCAAATTAGATTAAACTGCTCTGTGGCCAGGGCTCCCAGAGCAAATAATTCCCATTCCCACCTCTTAGCATTGTCTCTTGTGGGAATAAAGAAATCACTTTCAATTTATGTCAGCTACTGCCTTGTTTTAAAAAAGTACATTATATGCCTATTATATGCAGGTTTGTCCACCTTGCTTAAGAAAACTCTTTACAAGATAACCTTTTTAAATACTTTAAAAAAAAAAAAAGGATTTCAAAATCCTTAGAGGAAAATACTGTAAGCATATCAAAGTCTTATTTTGTCAGAAAAAAGTTGAGTCTTTTGAATGGCTGGTGCCACCACATCCTTCAGGCGGCTTTCATACTTGGCATTAAACTTTTAGTCATGTCTCATATTCCCTTTGTTTTGATTAGTTAGTACATGATAACTTGACAACACTCAAATGGGAAAGCTTGAGAAAGGGAGGGCGTCAGGGAGGGAAGAAGCCCTCCAGCCAGCCATTCTTTCTTTCATTTTTTTTTTAACATGACTGTGTCTTAAACACACTGACTGAAGGTGAACCCGAAGAATACATCCAGAACCACAACCTGGATTCTCTGAATGTGGCCAGCTCAGTGCTTTCTGGAAGCAACGTGTGAGCACGTGCACTGTCCGAGAGCAAACATGTAAATCACTTCTTTCCCAGGACACTGAGAGCACTGCTGCTTTATCTGCGCAGATGTGCTGTGGGCCTTGCAGATAGCATCTGTTTGTTCTATCTTTGGGAGAAAAGGCATGTATTTGTGAGCTCAGCATGAGCACAACTTTCTTTATGGATATTATTTCATTATAATTAAAAATTTTTTGCATTTTGGAGCCAAGGAATTTGAGTCATTGGCAATTCTAGGTGCCTTCTGAATTCCTTCTTGTGTTCATTCCTCATTTGTTCCCCCTGCCACCCCCAAATTTCACAGAGTTAAAATCAGAACTAGAGAGATGAAGTCACTAGTACAAAAGCATATAGCATTTATTATTATTTTCATTCCTTATTATTGATTTGTTTATTTATTTATTGAGGACTTATATTCTGGGAACTGTGCAACATTCTAGAACCTGGTGGAGAACAAAAATGGCAGTTCCTGCCCTTCATGTGTTTTATAGTTTACTGGGGAAAGATACAGCAATAAACATAATCACACAGAAATATACAGCTTCATCCATGACAAATGCTACATGATGCCCTTAGAGCCTAAAATATGCTAATATGAGTTGGTCAGAGAGGTAACAGAAGGTTCCCTTGAGGAAATAATGCCTAAGCAGTGATCTGAAGGATGAGTAAAGCCTAACAAGGTATATCAAGGACAGAAGAGTCTCTCTGGCAGAGGGAAGGACATGAGAGAAGACCCTGTGGTGGTTGTCAGCATGAGAATATAACAAACTGAGAAAGAAAGTGTGGCTAGAGTGAAGGGGAGGGTGAGCCGGAAAGAGATGGGCTGAGCAGTTAGTCAGAACCAAACACTGCAGAACGCTTTAGCTCATTTTGAAGCTTTGTTTTAGGGGTAATGGAAGTCCATATAGTAAGCAATGGGAGGAGGCAAGAGTGGGTAGGGAAGGCCACTGAGGACTACTGCAGTAGTCCAGACAACAGACAACGGGTGCTTGGTCTAAAGTAGTGAGGGGAAGAAGAGAAGAAAAGGAGTAAATATATTCAAGAGTTACTTGGAATGTAAAAATGATATGGGAGGAAGGGGGTAAGTAGGGACACTGATGACCCTATTTCTGAGTGAAAAAAATAGATGAATGGTGGTGCCATTCACCGAGACAGAATGCTGGAAGCTGGGGTTAGAGGGGAAGATGATACGTTTATTTTAAGAAGGTTGAAGTTAGATGGTAAGTTTTAGGTTGACTATATGGGTCTGACCCTCAAAGGCAAGGTTTGGACTGGAGAGAAAATATTTGTGAATGAATTGCTTATAGTTTTGATACTGATATGATCTATTCCTCCTCAGTATCTTTACAGAAGAACACCTCTATAAGTCGGGTTAAATCCATTGGTCTTGGATACTATGTTAAGCGAATTGTTAAATAACTTATTTTATATGGCAGGGGTTTGAGGGACTTTGGGAGGCAGGTTCAGATCTCATGTGGATGAATCAGGGAGTTGTATAATTTAAAGGATAGCAAAAGGGGCGCCTGGGTGGCTCAGTGGGTTGAGCCGCTGCCTTCGGCTCAGGTCATGATCCCAGGTCCTGGGTTCAAGCCCCACATCGGGCTTTCTGCTCAGTGGGGAGCCTGCTTCCTCCTCTCTCTCTGCCTGCCTCTCTGCCTACTTGTGATTTCTCTCTGTCAAATAAAAAAAAAAAAAAAAAAAAAAGGATAGCAAAAGTTACGTCGGTATGCAAATATCTGTATTCTCCTTCTGGACCTGCCAGAGAGCCTAAAATTGCTGGTCGTCATGTTGCTTTTTAACTGGTTCCCATTTTATTTGGGTTAGAATGATAAAATTTTAGTTTTTGAAGGTAATGTCAAAGTTGTATACTTCAAACTTCTCACTTAAAATGAGTCTGCTTTACAAAATCTCTAGACATATAGCCTCAGATTGGACAAGTCTGTGATGGAGAATCCAGCATTTGACAAGGCCATTTAGATTTTTAGTTCTCTTCCCCAAATTCTTCCTTTTATTTGATTTTCCCTTTCAGGATGACACGGAACAGTTCTCTTTCCCCTCCCATCCAGCAGACAATCAGCTAGTTTTAACCCATAAAAGATCACTATTCTCAGCTAAACAGCCACTGAGATGAATGATTTAGATTCAGTTGTCATTGAAACCATTGGAACCCCTGGACATACATCATCTCACTTAGAGGTCACAATGACCCTTTGAGGTATGCATCATTATTCCACAAAGAGACAAGAAAGCTGAGTCCCTGAGTTAAATGACTTACCCAGTTACATGTTACATGAGTAAAGGGCAGAGTCAGGATTTGAATCCAGGTATTCTGACTCCCAGCCCTAGTCCAAGCTACCTTGAGCATCTGGAGGATTAGAGCTCTGAGCTGACTTCTAAAAGGAACAGTTTAATAGGGACCGTTGAGCGATCCACTGATGGCAGAGGTGGAGCTTACCCACCTGGACCTTGTGGGCCAAATGTTGCCTGCCACCTTGACTTGCTCAGCAAATGTTATAAAAAAAAAAATAATTACAGATGTTCAAACTGGTTTTTATTTTGAACACCTGGAGACAGGGCAGGAACTGTCTGCTTCTCTACTTTCTTCACCACACCCTTTCCCTTTGGATATCATTTACCTGCACAGCCTAAAGGCACTTGTGCTTATAACTTTGTATGACTTTAAGAAATGGATGGAACTCTAATCTTCAAGTTTTTTCAGATTTCACTCCCTTTTACATAAAAACAAAAACAAAACTTGAGCATGTGTCCCAAATATTTTATTTGTGTATTTTTAGATTTAATACAAATATTCATGTGGATTACTCTTTTAAAATATAAATTTTAAGTTTAAAAGACTGTAAATTAAAATTAAAATTTAAATTTAAAAGACTGTAATACTAGAAGTGGAAGTCCTAATATTTTCTCTTCTCGCCCCAATGAGGCATCTTCATGGATTATCTCCTTATCCATCCACTGGAGGGACCACTGAAAAGGAGAACACGGGCAGGAAAGACTGGTTGGGGTACAGCACCTGGGCAATGCATGGAAACGTCTTACATGTGCTGATGATGTGTTTTCCTCTCTGCGTTGCCCAGCTTCAGCTCAGTTCCAAGGCACACACACTGCTAAGATCTCTCTGGAGGTTCATAGTGAAGGGCTCATTGCTTTGGTCTGCATTGTTTGTCCTTGGTTTTAATTGCCACTTGTGTCCCAAGCTATGTGGCAATAGGACTAATAACTAACATTTGTTGACTGCTTACTATGTGCCACTGTGCTAACAGATTTATTCATATTACCTCATTATTCTCATTACAGCTCTGAAATTTTGCTATCCTTGTTTTACAAATGGGAAAACTGAGGTGTGGAAAGCTGTGACTTACCCATGGGTGTAGGACTAGTTCGTGGCATAGCTGGGATTTGAACCCAAGTCTGTTCTCCACCAAATCACTCATTCTGTACTGCTATGTTCTCCTGCCAGGAGAATTAGTGCGTAGATTACTGATAGTGATCTGGGTGGCTTTCCATCACTAGAAGTGACCCAAATGGGAAGAATCATCAGGTGCACAGACCAAAAGGTTGGGTTCACAACAGGTGTGGATATATGAGAGGAAAACAGCCAGGTTTATAGAAATACAAATGTGCTGATGCAGTTAAAAATGAAACTCTTCAAATCTGGGTCCTTCTTATTTCTAGATAATTGGGTCTCATTGTAACCTATAGCTCCAGGTAGCAAATATATATTGAATACTTTTTGGATGAGACTGTTGGGGGCTGCGGTTGTTGTGTAGGGCATTTGAGTTCCACTATAATGGATGTATGTGGTTCAGCCTAATGTTCCAGTGCTTGAACATAAGACACGGAGATGTCAAGGGATTCTGGAGTTCTCTTTATTAACTGCCAGAGTGCTTCAGCCTAGTGGAGTCAAATAGACCTGGGTTTGAATCCTGACTCTGCTATATATTAGCTATGAGAACTTTGGCAAGTTATCTAAGCTTTTCAAATCTTAATTTCTTCTTATCTATCTACCTGTGTATTTATGTCTATCTATCTGTTTAAAGATTTATTTTAGAGAGGGTGAGGGAGTGTGCCCTCGAGCAGGGGGAGGGGCAGAGGGAGAGAAACCTCAAGCAGACTGTCCACTGAGCATGGAGCATGATGCCGGGCTTAACCCAGGACTCTGAGATGGTGACCTGAGCCAAAACCAAGAGCTGGACACTTACTGACTAAGCCACTCAGGTACCCCTTAATTTCTTCATCTTTAAAGCAGAGATAATAAAACCTTCAAAGTGGTGTTGTTAGGATTAAATCCTCTACCCTATGTAGAGTGCTTCACTCCGTGCTTGGTGTACATTCGTGCTCAAAATTTGGTATCAGTTACTGTTCTCTGTGACCTGCTTTCCCTAAGAGGAGGCACTGATTGATTATTTGTGTCATAAGCCCATGTCCTCTGCTGCATTGGTTATGTCCTGTATGTCCTATTTGTAAATGAGGAGGAACCATTTCCTAAATGGCCTCAGTATCTTGCTTCCACAGAAAAACAAATCTGTTTCCACAAAAGAAGAACAAGAGCTGGAGACATTGGAAGTTTATGGGCTAGAGAAGGCGGCTCCAAGAAAAGAATCTGGAGATCAGCGACACCCTCCTGAGGAGGCCCAGATGCCGGCCAGATGCTAAAATCTGTAGAGACACGTTAGGCTCAATGAAAGGACTGTTATGCCATGACTTTCATCCATGTGGGCATGAGGAATATTGACTGATCTCACTCAGATTATTAAGAGTGACTTCAGGGCTCTGGAAACACGGGTGTAGGAGGCTGGGACTCAAGGGGTGGTCCTGACAATCCTCCCAGTTGAGCAGTAGAGTTTCTGTAGATGACAGCCTGCTCCAGTGATGGATGCCTACTTCACATGCCTTGCCCTGTGCCACCCCCAGAAGAGGGCTCAGCAAAAGCCAGTGGAGATACTTGAGTGGGAGTGATTGGAGATTTCTGCCTATGCAGAAATCACCTCTAGTGGCTTTTATTTAGTGTTATTAAAGTTATTTCGATGGGTTCCTAACTACAGTGGTTATTCCTATAATCACCTTACTTTAATCAGCCTGTATGGTTGGTTTCTTTTCTCGCTGGACTTTTGACAGCCTGCTCAGCCTTCCATTAAAACCTTTTGATAAGCATGTTTTTTCCTTCTAAATGTATACGGATGGTGAAAATTTCTGTTTTTGATTGGCACATTAGTATAACTCTTTCTTAGAAAGGGCTAAATGCAAGAGTCGAACCCTGGATCCAGAAAACACGAAGCTGATTGTTGTTGTTTTCTGGCCTTCACTTTTCCCCCTGCTTGTTCCTAGTTAGTTCTTTCCACTACAGCTAGAGTGACATTTCCACCTCTGTCCCTACTAAGTTAATTTTCTATTGCTGCTATAACTAGTTACCACAGACTCATCAGCTTACAACAACACAAGTTTACTCACAGTTTTGTAGGTCAGAAGTCGGACGTGGGTCTCAGTGGGCTAAAATCAAGGTATTGGCAGGGCTGTGTTCCTTTCTGGAAGGTCTAGGGGAGAAACATTTCCCCTGTTCTTTTCAGCTTCTGGAGGCTGTCTGTGTTCTGTAGCTCATAACCCCTTCTTCCATCTTCAAAGGAGCAATGTTGCATCTCTCTGACCATGCTTGCATAGTCTCGTCTTCCTCTTCCCACAGCTGGGAAAGGGTCTCTGTTTTTAAGGACCCATGTGGTTAGACTGGAACCCTGCGGATAATCCAGGATAATCTCACCTCAAGGTCTTTAACTTAATCACATCTGCAGAGTTACTTTTGCCAGGTAAGGTAATATATCACAGCCCACAATTCCTGGGATTGGGTTGTGTTATTTTGGAGTGGCTCTTATTCTACCTATCACATCTACCAATCTGCTTTAAGCCCACCATTTCTCTACTGGACAGCGGCATCTGGTTCCTAAATGGTTTCTCTTTGTGCACCCTTGTTCTACCACCTTTGCCCTTTGTGATTTCTCCCATGCTTTCCCTCTGATATAACCACATATATAACCTGATATATAGCCTCTCTTTTCTTTGAACACACCAAGCATACTACTGCTCCGGCCCTTGTACTTGCTGTTTTGTTTCTCTCTGCTTGGATTCCTTTTTCTTTCTTTCTTTTTTTTTTTTTTTTTAAGATTTTTTATTCATTTGACAGACAGCGAGAGAGGGAACACAAGCAGGGGGAGTGGGAGAAGGAGAAGCAGGCCTCCTGCTGAGCAGGAAGCCTGACGCAGGGGTCGATCCCAGGACTCGGGGATCGTGACCCGAGCCGAAGGCAGATGCTTAACGACTGAGCCACCCAGGCACCCTTGGATTCCTTTTTATTCTGATATTTTCATGACTGCCTCCCTCAGGACTTTTCAAATGTTACCTCTTCAGGGGGTCTTTTCCTGATCCACTTATATAAGTGAGAACCTTTTCCTTGCACTTTCATTCATCCATCCTTTTGTCTCATGTTCTTACATATTGACTCATGACAGAGGACATGTTTGTTTCTTGTCTCTTTCCCTTAAGTCTTTATTTCACTTCCATTTTGAAAGATAGTTTCACTGATTATAGAATTCTAGGTTGACAGTCCTCCCCTGTCCCTGCCAATATTATCTTCATATAACTGTACTGTCTTCTGTATTGCATTATTTTTGATGAGAAGTCTGTTGTTATTCTTAGTTTTCTTCTTCTTTATGTAACTTTATGCATTTATAATTTTCTCTTTGGTATTGGTTTTCAGAGATTTAGTTATCATTTATGTTAATGCGATTTTCTTTGCTTCTTTTGCTGGAGGTCATTCAGATTCTTCAACCCCGTGTTTATAATTTCATTCAGTTAAGCGATTATTTCTTCAGATATTTTTTGCTGTCTCCTCCTCCTTCTGAGGCTTCAGTTATGCATTTACTAGCTCACTTGACATTGTTTCACAGCTCGCCAATTCTCTGTTTATTCCTGTTCTGCCATGGTATCTTTTCTGTGTTTCATGTTGTGAAGTTCTGTTGCTCCATCTTGCATCTACTGTTTCTGTGGTAATCCTACCCAGGGTTATTTTTCATTTCAGATACTATGTTTTCATTCCTACAAGTTGGATTTGTATCTTTTCATACTTTCCACATCAGCTCATCTTACTTAGACTGTCTTCTACTTTCTCACACATATGAAGTATATTTATTATGGCTGGTTAGTATCCTTGATTTTTACTAATTCTATCATTTGTGTCATTTCTGGGTCTGTTGCTATTGATTGACAATTTTCCTCATTATGAGCCATATTTTCCTGTCTCTTTGCATGCCTGGTAATTTTTGATTCACTGTAGATACTGTGAATTTTTTTTTGTTTCTTTTTTTTTGATACTGTTAATTTTTTATTGTTAGTTGTTAGCTTTTTTATTCTTTTAAATAATTGTGGGAATTTTCTTTTTCCTGGGACACAGTTATTTGTTGACAGTTTTGTTAAGAGAAATCTATAACAGCCTTTAGTGCAGGGTTAATTTGATGCTACTACTGAGGCAGTATTCTTCCAAGGACTCTATTCAATGCCATGTGTGATAGGAGTTTTTTCTACTTTGGTTGGTGAGGGTAGCAACTTTATTTCACCCTGTATTTTCCCTGAGGAAATTCTTTCCATTGGTATTTTCTTTGGCCTTTATAGTTTCCTCACATGTATACAGTAATCAATAGTTTGCTGAAGATTCCAGGGTAACCCTCTGAATATCCAGAGCTTTTCCAGTGAAGATTCTCCTCTCTAGTACTCTGTTCCAGAATTTTATTCACCTTGGGCTCTCTAAAGCCAGAACTTGGTCTACTCAATTTAGGGATACTGCTAAGGTCTGTTTGGGTCCCCAGTCTCTATGCTGTGGTCAGGAAATTCTCCCTAGGTATTAAGCTAGGTCACTTGCAGGGCTCATTACGTTTATTTGCCTTCCCCAGACATTACTATTTTGTGATGCCAGGGATCCAAAACTATTATTTCACATATTTTATTGGATTTTTTAATTGTTTAAGATGAGAGATTAAATTCAGTGCTCGTTACTCCTTCTTGCTTGGGAATAGAACTTTGTTCACTAACCTTTGAGACCTATTTGTATCAGAACTGCATTTTCACAAACTCCCAGCTCTGTGCTCTGCCTCTGATCCCCACCTCTGGCCCTGCCAGGGTTTACCACTCTCTTCTCTGTTTTGCTTGTTTTTGTTTTTTGGGTTTTTTTTTGTATTTAAATTTATATTTTCTGCATAGATTCTAACTTGGCTCACCTTTCTGACCCTTTATCTCTGATTATTTTAGCTGAGGATCCATTCACTTATTCTAGATGCCGGATCTTCACTCTGACTTCTTTAACAAGCCTTGGATCCTTTGTTGTGGGTGGAATTTGGACAATTGCCTATTTTTTAAAAATGTATAATGATTTGATAGGTAAAAATAAAAATTTGGTTTTATTATTATTTCTTTGACTACTAGTGAGGCTGAATTTCTCCAAGCATATACTGCTTATATTTCCTTTTACACGAGTAGACACTATCCATTTTCAATTTTGTATTGCGTTTCCTCTGTCTCAGAGACTCTACATTGAAAACTTCAGCACCTGCTGTAGTTTGAATAAATTTGTGGGACAATTGGTCACGCCAAAGTTCCAGTGCTCTCTCTCTCTCTCTAGCAAATGGGGATCTCATTTTTGTCAGATGAAGGACTTTTATGCCTTGAAATCTTGGATAGGTTTTTGTTTTAGTTTGAGATAGTTAATGATAGAAAAATACATCAGTTATTGATTTTTTTCCCCCATCACCTTACCATTCAAGATCAAATGCCAGGAATAATACCTAATTACTGAACTTGGTTTTAAAATTTATTTTAGTTCCAGGGTGACTGGGTGGCTCAGTTGGTTAAACCACAGCCTTTGGCTCAGGTCAGGATCCCAGGGTCCCAGGATCAGGTCCCTCATCAGGCTCCCTGCTCAGCAGGGAGTCTGTTTTTCACTCTGACCCTACTTCCTCTTGTGCTTTCTCACTCTCTCTCTCAAACAAATAAATCAAATCTTAAAAAAAATAAAATAAAATAAAATTTATTTTAGTTCCAAAAATAAGTTGGCAACTAAACCTAAATGAGAGATGAAAATATATTATGTAATGTATCCAACATATTAAAGAGTGATTAATGAATGATCTGCTATTAAAATCTTTTGGAAGAACTGATGAATGAATTGAGGAGAACTGGGAACTTTACAAACTGTAGTTTTACAATTCAAGTATTGTCCTAAATCTTATCTGAGGTATACTAGTGGATTTCTTGGTATAGAATGAGTCACTGGATTGTCATTACTCAAAGCTGCCCTTTTGTTGCATATGAACATTATTATCATTATAATAATGACTTTTAAATTTGCCATCATATTAGTCACTAACTTTTTTCTTACACAATGATTTGAACTCCTGATAGATTTTGATCATATCCATAGCTGACAATTTAACAATCTTTTCATAATCATAAATCCAGAGATTGTATTTTCCCCTTTTAAGGTCTCTACAAAATGAAATTATCTTCTGAGATAACAGTTGGAGTAATGCAATTGTCTCAGCTTGGATGCTGGCTTCATTTTATTGTCCATATTCATCAGTTTGCAATTTTCTCCATCTACCTAATAGAGTCCAGTTCCCCAGTGATGCCTTGTTTTCACTGATATTTTACAGGTTGGCTTTTTTTGAGAATAGGTGTCAGTACATAATAGACCTTTCTTGCCCTTCTAGATGGGAAGTTGGATCCAGTAGTAAGATAGATGGACATCACTGGATTGTTTCAGTTCTATAACTGATAAAGTAAGTTGGAGCATATGACATTTATTTTTTGGCCAAGGGAATTTGCTACTACTTTAATCCTGGATAGACAGACTTTATATCCACTGTCCTTTTGTGTCTGACAAAGCAGGAAAAATGCAGGTTTTCCCTAGATGGAATCCCCTTACATTTGGTGAGGAAGGTAATTAGGAAGAGAAGAGATAGGAAAGGACCCAGGGAAGCATACTAGTTCTGTCCCTGGGCAACTAATTACCATGGGTTATTTAACCTCCGTAGCCTATTTCCTTATCTGTGAAACAGGAAAAATACTCCCTGTTGTTCTTACCAAAAATCAATAAAAAATAATATATATGAATATGCTTTATGAAGAAGCAAGTTATTCTTAAATGTGTTTCCAGTGGCCAGTTTTTTCTAAATGATAAAAATCTGCTTGGAGATTATAATAGTAATGCAAATAATAACAGCCACCCTTTATGTATTTCTTTTCATATCAGGCCACTGTGTTGGGGGTCTACATGTATTTTCTCAAAACATATTCTCTTTAAATGCTTATTCTATTTCCTATATCAATTCTTCATAAAAATTACAACCCCAAGTTATTCTGATCCTCAGTTTACAACTTGAGAGAACTGCTTATTTTCTTCTCAAATAAATGTAAAGTTTTTCACCTTAACTCTGCAAAACTTTGTAGGAGTCTATTGTCTTTGCTTCTTGGGAAAGGAAATCTTAACAACCCTGGACATCCTACACAAGAGAAAATGGGAACAGAATCTTACTTTAAATCTTCTCAACACCAAGGCATTGACTAAAAACAAGTGTCAGTAAAGGGTGCAGAAATTGGGTTCAGATAGCAAGCAGACTGGAGGAGAGAAGTTATGTCCTGTATGTCAACATATGCTAAGTAAAAGCAAAGAAAAATCGTTTCCCTCCCACCTAGCCCTCTTGATGTTTCTTTTTGTCCTCCCTCCCTCCTCTCCATGGGATTTGCAGGTACAGGGATCCTGGTTCTAGCACACTAGAGACAGGGGGAAGTGCTCAGCCTGGTGCCATACCCAGCTCCGACAGCTCCCCCTATGTGTCTTCTCTGCTTGCTTCTGCCCCTGCCCTGCTTTCTTCCCAGACTGGGGCCCCAGGTTACACTACACAGAAGGGCAGGACGACCTCTTCTTCTCTCTTGTGCTTGGGGGAATTAAATACAGTAGATGTGCTCTGTTCTGGCTTCGGCTCATTAAGAGGTCTCTATGGATTAATTCCCAAGAGATCGAATCTCGTTACTTTACTGTGGCAAAGTGAAATTAGTGTAAAGTAACAAGGAGCCAGATTAATGTGACCCCAGGAAATAATCCATAAAAAACTTATGAGGCCTTTAGCAGGCTGTAAATTGGATTTCAGACAGTGTGAGGGGAGGGGAAGAATCATGTTAAAAACAATCAGTTGGTAATGAATAGAGCTAATATTTTAGCACTTCGAGATAGAAGAAAACACCAAAGTAAATAACTCTGAGAACCCAGTGGCAATATTTTCTAACATGTGTAAATAATTGAAATTGTGATTATAATCCTAACTGAATTTTTCTTGCTTTATGGCTGCTGGGAAGTGTATTGTTCATTAAGCATCACAGGACTCTAAATCAAAAGAACAAAGGAGAAGAGGAAGGCAGAAGAAAGAGATGGAAAAGAAAAATATCTTGTCTGGGGTGACCAGTTGTCCATCCTGTTCTGTAGGCAAGAGAGAAAGCAAACAACTCATTAGTCCGTTTCTGGGATAAGGAAACAGACTCTGAAAGGAGAGGAGGATGGTTTGGAGACTGATAGAATTTCTTTCTTACCTTTTTTCCCCCTTAAGCAGTGATAGGAAAGGTGAAGTGATAGGCACTTGGCATTTGTTCCCAGCAATCCTTTGTCATCACATGGTTAAGAAAGGATGCCATAAATATTTCACATAAATAGAAAAACAGTCCTAAAATTCACATGAAACCACAAAAGACCCCAAATTGTCTAAGCAATCTTTAGCAAGAAGATCAAAGCCAGAGACACCACAGTTCCTGCTTTCAAACTATATTACAAAGATATAGTAGTCAAAACAGTATGGTACTAAAATAAAAACAGACATATCAGTGAACAGAATAGAGACCCCAGAAATAAACCCAGATATATACTATCAACCAATTTTCAACTGGGGCACCAAAATTGCACAATGAGAAAAGGACAGTCTGTTCAGTAGACAATGTTGGGAAAATTGAGTATCCACGTGCAAAATAATAAAATTGTACTCTTGTCTCCCATTACAAACAAAAATCAACTAGAAATGGATTAAAGACTTGAATGTGAGACCTGAAACTGTAAAACTTTAGGAGAAAACTCCTTGACATTAGTCTCAGAAATAACTTTTCAGATATGACACCAAAATCACAGGCAACAAAAGCAAAAATAAACAAGTAGGATTACATTAAATAAGCTTCTGTACAGCAGAGGACAACAAAATTCTGTACAACAAAAGGAAAAGGTAACCTACAGAATAGGAGAAAATATTTGTAAACCATATATCTGATAAGGGGTTAATATCCAGAATATGTAAGGGACTCTTAAATTCAATGGCAAAAAAAAAAAAAAAAAAAAAAAGAATATTCAATTAAAGAATGAGTGAAGGACCCGAATAAATATTTCTCCAAATAAGACATACAAATGGCTAACAAGTATATGAAAAATGCTCAACATCACTAGTCAACAAGGAAGTGCAGATCAAAATCACAATGAGGTATCATCTCATACCTGTTAGGATGGCTATTATTAAAAAAATAACAGATAACAAAATGTTGGTGAGGTTGTGGAGAAAAGGGAACCTTTGGTATACTCTTGATGGGAATCCTTGCGCAAAAGTCAAAGATAAAGCATTTGCCCTGTAGGCTCCCTGGCGCCCAGGTGAACTGCAGACAGGAGTTGTCAATGCCACCTCTTAATCCAGCAAGGGTCTGGGGCAGGAGATGGGGGTAGGTTTCCAGTGTCTAAAGGGAATAAAAAGCTCAGGCCCATCTGCTCACCCTACCTGTCTGGACAGTTGTTTTTTTTCAGGTTAAATGAGAATTTATACCTTCTCTAGGTTATTCCTTTAATGCAGTTTTAATATAATCCCAATTTTTTAAAAAAGATTTTATTTATTTATCCGACAGAGATCACAAGTAGGCAGAGGCAGGTGGGGGTGGGGGGGAGAAGGCTCCCCGCTGAGCAGAGAGTCCGAAGCAGAGTCCGATCCCAGGACCCCAGGATCATGACCCGAGCCGAAGGCAGAGGCTCCAACTCACTGAGCCACCCAGGCGCCCCCAATCCCAATTTCTCATGGGACTTAAGAAAATGTCTCTGAAATTATGTGGAATAATAAACAGGTAAGAATAGCTAAGGCAATTTTGAAAAATAAGAGTAATGAAGAGGCTTATTCTGAAAGTTAATAAAACATAGTATAGATTTTTATTATTATTACTTATTTGAGGGAGAAAGTGGGCATGAGTGGGCAGAAGGTAAGGGACAGGGAGAAACAGGCTTCTTGCCCAGCGAGGAGCCTGTATCCCAGTATCCTGAGATCATGACCTAAGCTAAAGGCAGACGCTTAACTGACTGAGCCACCCAAGCACCCCAATAAAACATATTATTAAACTGTAATAAGTAAAGCAATATGGTATTTGGACAGGGAGACAGAAAAATAGCTTATAATGTAGCGTTCAAATCCAAACTATAGAGTATATGAAAACTTAGTATGTGGTAAAATAGATAACCCTAATGAGATGGAGAGGACTTATTTAATTAATATATTATTTAGGAAAATTTGATATAACATTTAGAAAAAAAGGTAATTGAGAGTTGCATCACTTAGCAAGCAATGTTTCTAGAAAGCAGCTGTGTGTGTGTGTACATGTAAATGTTCTAGATTGACTCGTGTTCTCTAAAAAGATGAAATTTTCTTACAGCAGTCCTATGAAACTAACACTATATGTATTTACATATATGTATGTATGAGTATAATTATAATATTTTTAATGGTTGATTTGGACACTGAAGTGTTAAAGCTAGCTAATTTAATTTGATAGAAAAGCTTGAGTGGCATCTTGCCTTAACAGGTTTTAAAACATTTTAGAAAGCAATGATAATTAAAGCAAAAAGACCAATAGGTCATTAAAACAGAATGGGAAACTTAATATAGAAAAATTATGTGAGGAGAGTAAGAGTATGGAGAAGCAACTTAGTTCTTCCCCATGTGGACCTGCTTAGGCTTCCTCAGAATGTGGTGTCTGGGTTCTAAGAGTGAGCATCCTAAGAGCGCAAGGTGGACATATGTGACATTTGTATGACCTAGTCTCAGAAGTCATACACTGTCATTTCTGACATAGTCTATTGGTCAAGATGGTCACAAAGACCTGCTTGGGCTCAAGGAATGGGTCATAGACTCACCCCTTGCTGGGAGAATGGCAAAGTTCTAAGAAAGCATATGCGATGGGGGATAGGAACGTATGCTGCTATTCTCATAGGAAAATCATCTGCCACAATCTGGACTTGGGAAGTCCTTACCCTCTCCATAGACAAGCTGTATTGGCTGTAATTGGCTTTGCTTCCTGGGGTTCTGGGATTTGTTCTCATACTGGCCTGTGACCTCTCACTTTACCCTTACTTTTACTTCCCTCTCATTATTTTTGGGGCAAAATTCCTGGATACTGGTGATAATTTTATTTTGTGAAATGTTTTGGGAAAAAGCCTGAACTTGATTTCCATCAGGGTTAAAGTGATCGTGGAATTGTCCCAAACATAACAACATGATGATTCAAATGTAACACACAGAGGATACTGGGTTTTTGATAATTTTAGGTGATACAAATTTGAGGAGTTGTCAAAGGAATTGTGAGCATGCCACATAGCCACACATGCAGTCTTCTAGATGTTTCTAATTATGGAATGGCCACAAGAATTTTGAGTTTTCTCCACATAGTCTTGGGGGTTCAAGGGAGGCCCTACACTACAAAACCTAATTCATAGTCATGCTAAATCTGTGGACTAGAAATACTGTATTGACAGTTCTGTGACTCTAGCTTTGAGAAGTTCCTTTTGTTCCTTATACCAGGACTCCCCTTTTAATTCCCCCCACCCCAATCCCTACATTCAGCCAACTATAGCCTCGATGGGGGTCCTCAGATAATGTGGAAGAATAAAAGATAAGTCATTTTGTAGAATCCGAAGAAACTCTACTGACTTCAGAACTCAACCCTGTATCATGGGAATCAGCTGGATCATGTAGTGTCTCAAGTTAAGTTCAAAGGAGCAAACTTGGGTAAAACTTTATGTAAAGTAAAAATTTTCCCTGCTCCCGCATCACCATAGCAACCACATCCTATAACAAGTAGCTGCTGTTATCAGAAATAAACTTGGAAAAGTAAAGTTTACCCCTAAATGGAGTTCTGATGGTTTCATACAAGTGATTTCATAGCCCATGATACCCATGGGCTAATTAGCACTTGAAAGCAGTTATTTGGATGAAGATCAGCAAATTATTGATATTAGAGGTATTGCTCAGTACTCTTTATGTCTTAATACCAATAAATAATGTCAACCCAGTCAATGTAGAGATGGTATAGAATTTCAGCTCTATTTATCTATGCTCTAATCAAAAAGAAATGAAAGTAAAGGTACTACAGTATTTTAGGTAATGAGAGAACTACTATCTGAAGGGGGAAATGTGTGTGTGTCAGGGTAGATGCTAGCATACTCTCAGGCCTAAAACAGTGCCTGAACATATAAGTGATCAAAATATATCACCTGAATGACAAGATGAAGTAAGGAAGAAGGAATTGGGATTGTGTATCAAAAAAAATAGAAAAACTATGCAGAATAATGGATGTCTTAGCATTGAATCATTGCTACATTAAGCATTAAGATATTCATTATTATTGGGCACCTGGGTGGCGTTGTCAGTTAAGCATCCGACTGTTGGTTTTGGCTCAGGTTGTGATCTGAGGGTCATAATCTCAGGATTGTGAGATGGAGCCCAGAGTTGGGCTCTGTGCTTAGCGTGGAGTCCGTTTGAGATTCCCTCCGCTTCTCCCTCTGCCTCTCCTGTTTGTGCTCACTCTCTCTCCCTCTTGCTCTCTCTAAGATAAATAAATAAATAAACTTAAAAAAAAAGATATTATTAGTATGTTGTATTTTCACTAGGGTTATGGTTTTTCTTCCAGGTCATTGGCATTTTGAGGGAAGGGCCAGTTTGAAATCTTTTGCTTGAGTTCATTAGGTTGGATTGAACAATGAGTTCTAAAAAGACTACAAATTTTGATGTGGTTTAACTTCAAATAATTCTTTTTTTGGTTTAATGGCACCTGGACAGCATTTTAGATTTTGTTCCTTTTTTGTATCTGATGCTTCAATGGCTGATTTCAGGTGGACTTAGTAAATAAATTTTGGAAACAAGTGAAGGAAGTTATTAAGATTGCATTTTGACTCTCTTCTAAATGGAGTGAGGAAATGCAATTGCAAGAGTAATAAAAGTGATGAAAAAAGTCCTTATATAGTGCTTTCCTAAGGCATTTTGGACACTTTGAAGATATTAATTAATGCTTGTTAAAGTCCTATGGGATAGGAAGGGGGCAATGATTATTAACTTGTTTTATAGGGGAAATGAAGCAAGAGAGCTTTAATAAACTCTGTCATATCAAGCAGCAATTATAGAAAAGAATAAAGTGTCAAGCCCTGAACTACTTTTTCTCAGGGCCTTGCTCACCAAAGCACAAGTAAGATTGCTCCTGCATTACAGTCTTGAGTGAATTTCAGCAATCCTCATCCATATGTCTCTTACCCTCACAACTTAGTCCTCAGATCAGGTGTTCTAAGCCCTTTTTACACTGTTCAAACCCCAGCCCTTCCCTTCCCTCCCTCTCAGCTGATGAAATTACCTCCTATTCACAGAGATCCTTGAAGCCATATACGGTGAACTCTCAACCTCTCTCCTCTCTGACTCAAAATTTATTTTTATCTTCATCCATTTTCTGTTCATTCCTCTTCCTTGTTTCAGAGTCTCTTCACCTTGAAAAGTGGAGTCTGCCAATCTCTGTTCTGGATTCCACGCATGATAGCTTTCTGGCAGGGGTGGGGAGCTCTCTGCCACCTGCCGCCGGCTCTCTCATATCTTAATCTCTCCTTGGCTCTTTCCTGTCAAGCTAAAACCAGGCTCAAAACTCTCCTTCCCTAAAAATACTTTTCCTTGGTCCTGCTTTTTTTTCATGCAACTTCCCTATCTCTCTCTCTCTTCCTGTGATTGCTAAATTTCTGAAAAGAGTGGCCTGTGGCCTGTGCTTACAGGCTATTTGTAAAAATCGTTTGGACTGCCCTTGTTTTCCTGAGAGGTAGCAGAAGGGTTGGAATCAGACTGCCTGGATTCAGTTCCAACGAGCACAGGACTGGCCTTATCACCACTCTGCTGTTCACTGGAAAAAAAGTGATCACTGCTTTAATGCTGTCTTTGCAAGTGCTGATTTACACCATTCTGCAGTTTACAATGGCTCTGCTTGGAGAGACAGCTCATTTGCTTTGATTTTCAAGTTTGACCTCGTGTCTGACATGAAGTCTTGTCTTTCCTATGAAATTCAGTTGAGCTCGGTTAGAGATAAGTAGAATAACTTCCATTTTTAACATTTAGATTTTTTTTCTAATAAAATGAGGAAAACAAGAACAACAACCGCCGTAAACTGAAAAGTCTTATCTATACATAATGGTCGGCTACCATTTATAGCTCTTCAGCCTCTTCTATTAAAAATCTCTATACACACAGAATCAAATAATCACTTGGTCTGTGGGGAAGTGGTTTTTGTTAGACTTTGAGATAAGAACAAACCAATATTGCTTCACTAGTTACCTGAAGGTCTTATAAGCGTTTCTTTTTTATACTTGGTTTAAAATCACTGATTTGATACATAAGAGAAGTCTAAATATATTATTAGAGATTATTGTACAATAAGGAATGTGCTCTGATTGAGGGAAGAGAGAAGTAAGAAAAAAGGGCCAGTAACAGTTCATAGTAGTAGTTCTTTGGGTAAATAAAGCACCATTAGGTTAAAATAAAATTTGAAGACATTTGTAATAAGAGACTGTTGATCTAAAGGGACAGAGAAACCCAAGAGCGCTTCAACTGCTTCCTCTAGCTGGTGACCACCAGATAGACATTTATTCATTCAACAAACATTTCTGGAATACTTTCTAAACAAGACACTTAGAAGGCTGGAGTGAATAATACAGCTCTTGTTCTGAAGAAGCACACAGTCTAGAGTATGAGACACATGGATAAACTAACAGTGTATGTGTGATAAACACAGTGATTCAGGTTTCCCTGCAGGTGTGACGAAATGTAGAGACTCAAGGAGCCAGGCAAGCATCTCAGTGGAGGGGCTGACAGAGCAGCACCCAAGAGGAGTCTGCCCCGTGTGGAGGAGCGGGAGTGGAAAGGCATTCAGGGAGAGAGAGAGTGGGAAGATTTGGGGAGCAAGAGTCAGAAGAGGGGAGGGTACAAGAAAGGGCAGGAAAGGTAGGTCAGGTTGGGATCAAAAATTAAATGATGTTGAAATAATACCAGTGGCGGGGCGCCTGGGTGGCTCAGTGGGTTAAGCCGCTGCCTTCGGCTCGGGTCATGATCTCAGGGTCCTGGGATCGAGTCCCGCGTCGGGCTCTCGGCTCAGCAGGGAGCCTGCTTCCCCCCCGCCCCCGCCTGCCTCTCCGTCTACTTGTGATCTCTCTCTGTCAAATAAATAAATAAAATCTTAAAAAAAAAAATTAAAAAAAAAAAAGAATACCAGCGGCAATAAAAATGGGGGTGAAAAGATACAGCTGAAGAACTAAGCACTACAAATAAAATGTTCTGGCTGGGAATGGGAAATGTAAACCATGACTTACAAACCCCTGGGAAGAGGACTGTAAACCAGACTGTGTGTGGGTCTGAGTGACCTTGACCAAGCTCAGTAATTCCAAGTGCCCTAACATCTGAACCATCTCTAAGACTCCAGATCTCAGTCCTGATTTCAAATACGCCATGTTCTTGTATTTCAAGGGGAACCCACTTTCTACCTATGTTTATTTTTCTCTTTGTTCTTTATGCCCTGCTGTAGGGCAATGAGGGCTAGAGGTGCCTATTGAAGTGTAAGTTTGGTTTGGTCTCTAGATATCCCTTCTAGTCACAAGGATGGATGTGCAATGCTCTAGGCTGTGTTTGCTTTGTCGGTCAAAGTCTGAGGTGGCTGTATTTCTACCTTGTTCCTTGAATTTTTCCTACAGATGTCATAGCTTGTATAAGTGATACCTGATGCTTTCATGATCTCAAGTAGCTCATCTTTGTAACATATTTTCACAGTGAAGCTGGCAGTTTTATAAAGAAATAGGCAGTGTTTATAAAGAAACAAAACTTCTTTACTAATTTTACAGGGTGTGGAGTAATGTTTCATACAGTTCTTGGCAAATAACTCTAAACATGGCAATGAAAATGAAAAGAAAAATACAGCTTTTGAAATTTTTTTTTCTGTTGCATATTTGTTCTGTTGACAGACATAAGAGCAAAACTGAGAGGAAGAAGTATTTACTCAGTTCTTGTTGTGTTCCATTTGTTTTCAAATACGTGACTTTACATATGTAACATACCTAGTGAGGCAGGAAGTGTTACTATCCTCATTTTCTAGAGGAGGAAACCAAAAAGATTAAATAATTGTAGAATAGCACTGAATTAGTAAGAGTCACAAGTCTAGGTCTTACCTATCAGATTCTAAAGCTTCAACTTTCTTGTATCAAGTTATAAAAGTTTGGGAGTTACTTCTGCTCACAGGACCCTGTCCTTCCTTTTTGTCAATAAAAGAGTCATATTCTTCTTTGAATTAAAATATACACCCAGAAAAATGCACATGTATCTTAAAGGGTATAGTTTGATGGAGTTTTCACAGACTGAGCACATCCATAAACTAGCTCCCAGATCAACACGAAGGATCATTGGCATCCTCAAGAGTTCCTTATGTACCTGCCCAGTCATGAACCCCGCCACCTCCAGAATAACCACTCTCCTGACTCCCATCATACATTAATTTTGCCTCTTTCTGTTCATTATATCTAGACTCATATAATCTGTTTCTGCCTACTTTCACCCAATATTATGTTTGTGAGATTCAGTCATAATATTGCAAGTCATTGAAAAATTTCATTCTCATATTCCAGTATATGAATAAAGCACAATTATCCATTCTCTAGTTGCTGGGAAATTGAATCCTTTCTGGTGTTTTTAGTAGACAGAATAATGGTTCCCCAAAGACGTCCACATCCTTATCTCTGTGAATAGGTTACCTTCCGTGGCAAGAGGGAGTTTCAGTTGTGATTAAGTTAATGATCTTGAGATGGGGAGATTTTTCTAGATTATACAGGCAGGCCCAAAGTAACTGAAAGAGTCCTTATAAGAGAGAGGCGAGAGAGTCAAAGTCAGAGAGCAGATGTGATGGCAGCAAAGGTTGGAGGGCTGCTTCCTTAAGACACAATCTAAGGATGACAGCTGCCTTCTCGGAGCTGGAAAAGGCAAAGAAACAGACTTACACCTAGCTCCTCCAGAGGAAATGTAGCTATGCCAACACCTTAGTTTTGCTGACACCTTATTTTTAGCCCATAGGACCCCTGTGGACTTTTGACCTAAAGAATGGTGAGATAGCAGATTGATGTTGTTTAATTGATTGATGAAGTTTGTGGTAATTTGTTACAGCAGCGATAGTAAACTAATACAGACCTATTATGGGTAAAGCCACTATGAACATTCTAGTGCCTGTATTTAGGTGAACACACAAGCACATTGCTTTAGAATATACACCCTTTGGGAGGAGATTGCTGAGTCCTAGGATATGCATTTTCAGCTTTAGTTGGTAATGTCAAATATATTTCCTAAGTGGTTATACCTGTGTATATTCTGCACTAGAAGTGATGAAAATTTTGGTTACTTCACATTTAAAGTTTGCTTTTCTCATTTAGAAATTCTGGTATGTAGTAGGATCTCTTTGTGGTTTTAATTTGCTTTTCCCTAATGACTAATGAGGTTGAACACTCTTTCATATATTTATTGGCCATTTGGATGTTTTGTGAAGTGTTTGTTGTCTTCTGCCCATGTTTTTCTCCTTACTAGGTTATCTGTCTGTCTTGACTATTTTAACTGTAGAATAAAATCTTTAAAAAAAATGTGGGCACCTGGGTGGCTCAGTCATTGAGCATCTGCCTTCGGTGAGAGTCGTGATGCCAGGGTCTTGGGATCAAGTCCCACATCAGGCTCCATGCTTGGCAGGAAGCCTGCTTCTCCCTCTCCTACTTCCCTTGCTTGTGTTCCTTCTCTTGCTGCATCTCTGTCAAGTAAATAAAATCTTAAAAAAAAAAAAAATCCATTTAGCAGTGCTTTCCAGAACCTGTATTCAGTGCTTCAAAATGATCTTTCCCTCTTCTATCCCATTTTTCTAACTCTCATTCTTCAATTTCCCCCAAAGGAATACATCATAAGCTTATTCAGACCTAGTCATGACTTACTGTTAGAAGTTTGCAGTTACCTCTTTTAGAGCTTTGCAGTTTTTTTAAAAGAGGATATTTGATCCAGTTTCTTGACAGTACCAGAATCTATGCAACTTCTCCTTATCTAGGTCTGCAAGGTAAGGCCTAGCTCCACATTTCTACTTCTTGGGGCTTTCCACCCCAAACAAAATCTACTACATAGCTGTTCTTTCTTGTAGCCAAATTTGACACATAGTTAGAAAGCGCAGTGGTTTATGGAGTTCAGGCATGGTGGGAAGACTCTAACATAATTGCAGTCCTTTAGTTTCTTCCTAATATTGGTGATTTGTGACTTCTTTCTCTTTTTCTTTGTCACTCCAGGTAGAGATTTACCAATCTTATTGATCTTTCAAATGGCCAGCTCTTGGTTTCATTTATTCTCTCTATTGGTTTTCTGTTTTCAGTTCCATTGCTATGCTGTTATTTTTATTAATTCCCTCATTCTTCTTTGCTTTCCATTGTTTTAAGGTAGAATCTTGGATTATTTATTTGTGATCTTTATTCTTTTTCTAACATAAGATTTAATGCTGTAAATTTCTCTTTAAGCGTGCCTTAAACATATCACACAAATTTTGTTATATTGTATTTTCATTTTTGCTCACTTCAAAATATTTTCTAATATTTTTCTAATTTTCCTTTAGTCTCCTTTTTTGACCTATGCTTTGCTTAGAAATTTAATTTTAATTTCCAGGTGTGTAGAGACTTTCTGTTGTAGTTCCATAATTAATTTCTAGTTTAATTCAGTTATGATATGAGGATATACTTTGTATGACCCTAGGTCACTTAAGTTTGTTAAGGTTTGTTTTTGACACCAGGTATTTTCTATCTTGGTAAATGTTCCATGTGCACTTGGAAAAAAATGTCTCTTTTTCAAGGTATTTCTGGTTAGATTATCTGCCACTCTTGGGTGGAACTCTGTGTACAACTAGATTGAGTTGGTTGATGGTATAGTTCAGTTGCTATCCTTCTTCATTTTCTTCCTGCTAGTTCTGTTTACTACAGAGAGAAGAGTGTTGAAGTCTCCAGATATAACTATGGACTTGTCTGTTTCTCCTTTTAGTTCTGCCAGTTTTTGCTTCATGTATTTTGAAACTCTGTTGTTAGAAGCATGCATATTTAGAATTGTTATATCTTCTTGGTGAATTAACACTTTTATTACTATTTAATGTCTCTTTAGGTGCATGATTTAACTTAATTTTTCCACTTGTATATGGAATCTGAGAAAAATACATCTAGAGTATTATGGGTTCTTGAATGTAGACTTAGCCCTGATTATATTATGTTTTTTCTATAATGCTAATTTGTAAAGGTCTGGACTCTTTTAATGTTAGTTGAACCAATATCGCCTGTTTGGCTCTATCTTAAAGAGAAAAGTTAGAAGAACTTGTCATTGAGAAACTTTCATTCCAGTGAAGTCACAGGTATTTGCTAGGGCCAATTTTCTCTAAAGCTATCTGGTAGGAATTGTCCATTTTTAAAAGGCTTAATTTTAGTTTACATCCATCAAGTGTATATAGACTGCTTCCAGGATCCTTGTCCAAGCTCCTCTTCTACTTCTACTTGGTTGTACTTCATCTCTGCCTGTGAGAAAACAGACACAGTTTCTAGGAGAGAGGGTATCTATCTTTGACATAGAGGGTCAAAAAAGATGAACAGAAAGAAAAAGGAGATTGTGGAAGTGAGGGAAATCATGGCCCAAGAAAGATTTGTTTTCTTCCTCTAGCAACCCTAAGTTTTGTTCCCTCAGTTCTGTTGCACTTCTGATAGACTGATGACCTGTTGGAGTATGGCAGATGCAAGTTTCTGGGCTGTTCTCTCTAAGTCTAACTCTAACATTGCTGAGCTATGGAAACCACACAATGCCACTGGCTCCTGAAACAACCACCGTTCTTCTTCCCTGTCTGCACAGGGTATGACCATCCTGGAGAGCAATGTGGAGATGCAGCAAGACTTTTAAGAAGGTAGAAAGGAGAAAAGTCTCTGAAAACATTCCTCTTGCTTCTTGTATCTGTCAAGTTAATTATGCTTCAACTAAAATAATAGATGATCACCAATTGCATACCACCCCAAAAACCATTCTCAGCATTAAACTACCATGGATTAACTGCTTAAATTGTGAGCCTTAGTTTATAGCATCAGTATAGCCCTTGAATGAATTATGGATTTGTATTCACTCCAGAACAATCTATTACCCTCCCACATAACAGAAAATGCCATTTGTTGCAATTTGTGCAAACTATAAATCAAGACATTATTACTTAGAGGCATGGAAGCTGTGGCTATACTGCATACTCCTACATTTGGTAATGGTGTGTGTTTGAGTTGGGGGTGGCTGAGGAATAGATATAGATGTAAAAATTCCCAGGAGAATTAATGGGGGCTGCCATCTCCTTATGTTGCAAAGTGGCATCTCTGTTTGAGTGTTCCTTTGAGTCTGAAGCACGTACTGACCAGTCTCAAATGATCAACCTTTGAAGGTGGTTTTAAATTGGAAGAATTGATTGTGCACACCCTAGAAGGTGGTAGGATCCTTTTGCAGAGATCCCAACCTTGGAGCCATCTGGGAGGTAAGGCAGACTTTTGGAAAACACTGATGCCTTCACAAAACTCCCAACGATTATAATAAAAATTTTGGGGTGGCACCCAGATGCCAGAATTTTTAAAAAGCCATTCAGATAATTTTAATGTGTAGCCAGAGTTAATAAGCTCTGCTGTACAGAATAGGAAGAGGAAGAAAACAAGAAATGTAAAGGGAGAGTAGTTATGGGCTGTAATTTTCTCAAATCAAATGAAAATGCATCTTGGGGATTTTGGACAGAAGCATATTCATGGGATGCTGCTTACAGTATTTCTGTGAATGCTCTGAGGAGTGAAGAAAGATAACATTAAGTATGTCTGACAAAAAGACAGTGCTTTAATAAATCCTTATTTCCTCCTTTAAAATTATGGATAACTAATGGAGATCTACGTGTGCAATTAAGCACATACCAGCCTTGCATAAAGCTTTGTTGCCTTGTTTTGGTCCTTCACACAGTGCTTCTCTTTCTATGTCACGGTGCACTGAGAAAATGATGTTGGATCTGCACGTTGGAGTGAATAACTGAGGCTGCAACCCAAGTCTGAGGTGTCGTTATCTGGTGGCAAACAGCAGTGACTTTTGGTTCCTGGAAGACTGGAGAGTTTGTAAGAGTTGCTGGGTATTTCTTGACAAAAGTGTACCCTTCAAGATTATTATCATTTTACCTATAGCACCAGTGAGACACTGGAAGTCAGTGAGATGGCTGTTACCTTCATAAGGTAATAATAAGAGCTATAGTTTGTCAGGTGAATGCCATGTGTAACTACTATGCTGAAGTGATTCTCGTCCATCAGCTCCTTCAGTTCTTCTGACCACCTTGTAAGGCAGGCGTGTGTATTCCAGCTCCCATTTCCCAGATGAGGAACTTGAGATCCACGACGTAAGTGATTTGCAACCCTCACTACTCCTAACCATTGTTCGGTAACACCTCGAGTACTTCATCATTTCCATTCTGTGCACTGTCCCTCTCTAATCACTCCTCCTGGATTTGACCATGGCAAACCCTGGGAAGGAGTATTCTACCTCAGATTTTGGCTACCTGGAACCTTCCTCATTTTCATTTGTGATTCAAACCCTGCCTCTTCTTGGTGGCCCTCCTTGACCACCATGTTGGTCTCCTCTGCCTTGGAGTCCCGTAGTGCTTATAATCTGCTCTGTTGTACTCACACTTTCTGTTCCATGTGGTTAGTACTTTTGTGCGTGTGTGAATGATTGCACATGTGTGTGTGCTTTGTTTCCCCAAAGAGCCTACGAATCTTTTTTTTTTTTTAAGACTTTATTTATTAATTTGAGAGAGTGAGGGAGAGGGAATGAGAGAGAGTGCATGAGGGGGCAGGGGGAGGGGCAAAGGGAGAGGGACAAGCAGACTCCCCACTGAGCTGGGAGCCTGATGTAGAGCTCAATCCCAGGACCCTGGGATCATGACCTGAGCTGAAGACAGATGCTTAACTGATTGAGCTAGCCAGGTACCCCAAGAGCTTACAACTCTTGATAGCGGGTCTGTGTCTCATGCTTCTGTTTCTCTATAAACATCTCAATTAATTACTAATACCTACTGAGCCTTACTGTGATTGTTTTTCAGGAGTTTTTAACAATTTTTTTTCCCTTGAGGAGTGGAATGAAACAGGATAAATGGTGTATGGTAGTGGAAAACATGACACGTTAAGACTTGACAGACCTGTGTTTTAGCTCTGGTTCTGCCATTCACCACTTGCATGGCAAGTCATATAGCTCCCAGACTGTTCCCAGAAAATAACATTTCTTATTTGTGAAATGGCATGATAGTGTTACCTTGCAGAATAATTATGAGGATAGTATTATCTTGCAGGATAAAATAATTGGACCTGAAATGTGTCCTTAGAAAATGATAGCTCTTTTATAATTATTATTATGTATCATAATTGGTTGCCAATAGGATTTTTTATGACATAACTTTTGTAGGGACAGTGTCAGGATAGGTTCTGTTAAAATGGGTTATCTCTGTGTATTTGTGTTTTATGTCATGATTAGCGAGGAATGTTGGTAAGACTGGCAGAAGCAGGCCGCAAAGCAGGTGAGAGAGAGGCAGCCAATAGAGGCTGCGTGGAGTCTTATTAGTGAGGTCCATTTAGTCACAAAATCCCATCCTGGGTATTCATTTGCATTGTACATAATAGCAAGAGCACTGAAAAGGGAGTCAATAATGCTAGATTTCTTGCCTGGCTCTGTTGCAAACTGGTTGTGGGACCATGAACAGCAACCAAGTCCAAGTATCAGATTAGGCCCAGCCAGTTCAGAATCCTCTGTCTTCTGAAGACTATTTAACAATGCTCTCCTCCTTTGTTCTCAAAGACAGCAAAAAGACTCCTTGACACTGACTGGATCACTCCCTCCATGGAACAACATCATGCAAAGGTTTATTAGAGAATGAAAGTTAGAAGCAGTATCTTCTCCTTTGTGCCATCAGTTCACATTTTCCTTTCTTACCGCCTACAGCTGAAGGGCTTGTTTAATTTATCATCAGTATCCAAACAGAGACACTTTCGAGACTGAAAGGGGTTGCTACTGGCAATTAAACCAGAACAACAGGGACAAACTGGGATTTTTCTGGACCAGTCAGGTTGTATGGCTACAGTGCCTCTTGATGGCACTTTGTTTACAAGTCTGACTTCCCCACCAGATTGTGTTCTCTCCAAGGCAGATCATGTCTCACTCATCTCGAGATCTCCAGCATCTTATACAGGGTCTAGGACACAGTGGGTGCTTGGGTGTTTGGTGCATGAAGGAACTCATGAATTAACTAGTTGGGAACACGTTGGGTAACCTTTAGTAGCTCAGGTGAGCTCTTGGTGACTCTGGAAAATGAGCAGTAGACCAGTGATTTCAAGTTCCTTCCAATTTATCAGCCTGCAACTCTTCCCACCTTGGTCAGTTTCTGCTTATACCCTTCCTCTTGGATGACTGAGATGTGCTCTGTGAGCACCAGAGGAAAGCCCCAGCCCTGACATGGAGCTAGTGGTGAGAAGGCTGTCAAAGCTTCCTTTGCTCTGAGCCCTGGGAAAGAGCTCTTCACATCTGTGGGAGTCTGAATGGTAGAAAGGAGAAAGAAATTAAGAAAACCGTGCTGTGCCTTTTTGATTTATGGTTAGTTAAAAGAGAAGGGGAGAGAGAAAGAGAGAGACATAGAGAGGAGGCTCAACAGTGCCAAGGTCATAGAATATATTGGTGACCAGTGACCAGGATAGGAAGAGCCTCAGACAACTGTTTACTAAGGGAAATCTTTCAACCTGAGCTGGGGGAGCTGAGCCCTTGGAGTCCCCCAGCTTAAGCCCAGGGGCAGTATTTTTGTCAGTGGCAGCCCTTTCAGGGAACCATGACTGCAGTCATATTGAATCATGAACTAGATTAGCCACATTAGAGGTTTAGCTACAATATATTTCAAAGTTAAAACACAGGCTGTGGCAGTGGTATCAAAACCTATAATTTCTGATGCAGATGAACTGCATGAAAAATGGCCCCTGGCTACTGGGATAGACAGAGGAATATGTGAGTGAAATAACATGGCAGTTATGTCAAAATTGGAAGAATAACTGTATTCCAGAATAGTAAATTATTATCACGGCCTGACTGGTAGAGTAACCCATAAGGCAAGAGAATGTATTTTTTTGTACCTGGGTAAAATTACATTGTCAATTTTGTTTAGTCCCTCTTTAAAAACTGAGCATTCATTTTTGAAAATATGTGTGGAACATAAGGTGACATTTGGAAAAAAAGCATAATTTTCAAAGAGTACTGATCCCATTAGTTCTTTTATTACAGATGTCGATGAATTTAACTTTTATAGTGTTGCTAACACATGGAAGGCATAAAACGGACTTTCAACTACCTAGGATTTTCAACAACATCTCAGGGAAGTGCCTGAGCTTTATAAAATGTTTTTGGGGGGGCCATGCTATGACATTGGATTTTGTGAGAACAAGTCCACACAATCAGAAATCTCTACCTTCAAGTGCTAAGGTCATTTTTTATTGACTGAGTAACCTTATGCAATCTGCATAATTGTACTGAGCCTAACTTTTCTTATCTTTAGAATGGAGATAATACCTTTCTTATTAAGGCCTCATAAAGATTAGAAATGATAATAAGGGGAAAGTTTTAAAATATGTGTATCTTCATATATCTATATACTCTGAAGAACAACTGATATCATTGTTATTATTATTTAGCCTTTGCTATGATATGTATCTTGTAAAATTCATACTTTTAGGGTCAAGTCAGAGGTTAAAGCAGATATAGTGGGTTTAGTATTTTCACATTTTCAACTTTTGTGCATGTTTGAATTGACTGTGGTAATGGGTGGTGTGTGTATAGTGAGTTAACCTTTTTAAAGGTAGCATTTTTAAAGTTTTTAACAAATTAAACTGTAGAATCCTCTCAATCTGAAGGAAAATATAGATCTATTTCATATTTATTTATTAAGATATCATTTACTTAATATCAGATTTTAAAATATTAAAATATTAAATATATATATTTTAAAACTTTCATACTCACTGTTACTGTGAATTAGATCTATATACTCATACACACAAACACACAATAAGCAAATTTATGTATTTTTAGAATTGCCCATCTATCCCAGAGACTCACAAAACAAGGTGGTAATAATTCGTTGAGAGCAAGCCTTTGGGGTTAGGCAAACGTGGGCCTGATTTGTAGCTTTCTCTTTTGCTAGCTGTGTGACCTCAGACTCAGCCTCTATGTTCCTAGGTTTCCCCATCTAGGGAATGAAAGTAATATCTACTATACAATTGTTGTAGGGATTAAGCAAGATAATGCATAAAATGCTTGCATGGTGCCTATCACATGGTATAATCTGCATAAATATTGTCTATTATTAAAAAAGTTATGCAGGGTTTGAAACTATAATTTGATCAGAGGGCAGAAATATTTACAGGGTTATTCCATACAAAGAAATCGTGTAAATATCCAAATAGTTCTGACAAGATGGTTAGCAGAATGGATCTAATTTCTGTGTAGACAATGGGATCTTTTTGGTCATTTTCGTGACTGGATGGCATTGTTCACTTGCTGTTTCAATGCATTTCTCAGCTCCCAAAAACTATTCCAGAAAGAAAAGCAAAGTTAAACATTGTACCTGCTTAACTTAATACTATGTTTAGAAGAAATAAGACTTTAAAAAAAAAACATTAATCTACCAATAAGTAGTTATGGTCTTGTGTTGATGTTATAGGTAAACTTAGTTTGATTCAGTGCATTATAGTGTTCAAAGCATTTTTCACAATTTTATTCCAGTAGGAGAGTATGGATATGATAAAGAAGTGGGACCAATACTGACAAATAGGAGGAAAGCTAGTAAAAAATGTTAGGGTCCGAGTCAACATTTTTGTAGACCTGTATATATCTATATACCTATTTATATGTCTCTATCTATCTATCATCTATCAATTATCTATCTATCTATATATCATTTGTTATTTGAGGATTTGAAAATGGTCTACATTGCCATCTAATAATTTTGATTATAGGTCTCTTATTTCTTTTGATAAAAATCCTCAAATTCAACAATTTGCACTGGGTTTCCCCCATGGTGAATGTAATGCATTACCATAATGCAAGTCATATTCAGTCAACCCTGTGGTCTCAGGGAGCCCATACACTTCAAATTTACTTCCAAGTTCATGAAGCCATCCCCTATGGCAAGTGTAAAATGCCTTTGATGTGGCGGGTACAACATCTGTGCAGACCGACACACTTAACTTATGCAATGCTTTGATTTCACATTTTGATTGAAAGGTAAGGTCTTTTGAACCCAAGAACATTTAACATGAAGTCATAATAAACAATTAGGCAAATGGGCCTTGGTAGTTGTGGAGATAGCACCCTGGTTTTAAAGTCTGTTCTGGAACACCTGACAAGGAAAAAGAAAGACTTGTGTACTGTTACCACCATCATCTTGGGTTACCTGGTAGAAGTGACTCAGAATCAGCCCTTGAAATGCAACATGTTCAACATTGAACTTCAGAGATCCTAAATCTGCTCTTCTCTTGGTTTCCGCAACTCAGATAATGGCACCAACATCTACTCGGGGGACTGTGCCAGGGCTGTAGTGTCATTCTTCATTCATTTCCTTCTCTTATCTTCATTTCTGTATGTAATTGATGACCAAGACTACTTACTCTTAAAGTTGCTTACATGTATCTAGCACTGCTTTGTCGTCATGTCTTGCTTGCTAGTCTCTGTAGTCTCCTAATTTCCTTCCTGACACAGGCTTGGCCTACTCCACTCCTCCATTCTTTAGCCAGGATGAAATCTTTAAGCTTCTTTCTTTCCTGCACCAGTTTCTGCACAGGATTCCTCATGTGAAATCCAATTTGTATTTCCTTGTCCACATCACCTGCTGACTATAAACTCCTCAGAGCAGGGAATAACTCCAGTACCTAGCAGAGTGGCACATATTCACTGTTCAAAGAATATCTGTTAAATCAATATATGATCTTAAATCTTCTGCTCCCTTTCCCTATAATTAAACACCAGACCTTGATAGAGGCTTGTCTATATATCTGAGTCTGTGTTGGGCATAGGAAAGGTTTCTTATAGAAATGCCACTGGGAACCTGGATTATTGTGATTTAATGAAATGTTATTAAGAGATATTAGAGCATGAAGTTCCATCTCTCATCTGCGGGTAGTGGAAATGGAGCAGAACTGATGTACGGCTTCTTGTAGAGAACAAGCCAATTTTGAAAGAAGTGCGGGGAAAGCAGGCAGAGTGGAAAGGATGCTTTGTGCACACGTTGCTTTCCTCTTCCCAGTTTATGATTTTTTTCTGAATTGTGGTACTTAGTTGGGTGATAAGGGAATTCATTAGTCATGTATACACATAATTTTCAAGTGCTGTCCTTAGGCAAGGCTGAATAAGCATCAAAGAGACTTCAAAGGGACAGGCTTCCTGGAAGCCTCCCCAAATTCTAAAAGGTTGAGAAGATGAGATTTTAATAAAAGTATCAGTTATAAAAAGAGTCAAAACAGGAGTTATTTAGATGGTTATGACAATTGAGATGAGAAGTGCTGAATAGTTGAGATGCTATTTGGTAACAGGGCAAAAGAATTATAAATTTCTCAGTCAGTGCTCTGCTGCCCTCCATAAAATGAAAGTTCACACTGGAAGGAGTATGAACTTGGAGTCACGTGAATTTGTGACTCTGTCATATCCTTGAACAAAGCTGTGGGAAGAAACCTGCTTAGTCATCCTGATCCTAAATTTTCTTACTTAAAAAACTGGGATAAGTCATACTTTTTATTAGGTTATCATTACATAAGATCAGTTGTGAATTAACATGACTCATGCAAAATTGCCTAATATTATGACTATTTGTTTAAATGTCAGGGCTCAGAATACATAGGATTTGTTACATGCCTAAGGGTTAGAGGAAATATTTAGAGGAGAGCCAGGTTTTTAAAGGAAGATTCAAGTATGCAATAATTTTGTCCAGCATCTAAGAGGCAACATTATGTGAAAATCAGGTAAGCAAGATGGAGCCATCACTTTAGGGAACTGGGAGGTGTTTGTGGGGGTAACCTGACATATGATGACAGGGCAGATACCAAGTTGGGCACTATCTGGGCTGGCCAGGAAGAAAACCTATTTATGCATTACTGTGGTAGGCAGAATTCTAAGATAGGCCCCCCATTAACCCATGCCCTTGTATCCCCTCCCCTTGAATGTAGATGTGACTTGCAAACATAGAATATCTTTTTCATAATTATGCTGTGTTATATGGGAAAAGGGATTTCACAGACATCATGAAGTCAGCTAGTCAGTTGGTTATGAGTTGACCAGAAGGGAAGTACCCTGGGTGGTACTGAACAAACCAGGTGAGCCCCTAAAAGGGATAAAAAAACAGCAGCAGAATCTCCAACTGTCCTTGAAGAAGTAGGTCATCACCTTTTGAGATGAGTCGCCATGTGACAAGGACCTGAGAGTGGCCTCTAGGAGTTAACAGTGGTCCCTGGCTGACAACCTGCAAGAAAATAAGGACGTTGGTTATAGAGTCATGAGGAAATGAATTTTATCAACAATCAGTGACCTTTTAGGAGGATCCTGATTCACACATGAAATGGTAGCTCTAGAAAACACCTTGATTTCAGCCTCATGAGACCCGTAGGTCCTGGCTAACCTGTACCCAGACTCCTGACCCAAGGATATGTGAGAAAATAAATTTGTATTTTTAGCTGCTAATTTTGTTCTGCAATATCAGAAAATGAACATACTTACTCTTCCTTGTCTACTTCAGGCAGAACTAGTTGTTTCATCCTTGTGGTTCTTACAGCCTTCTAATCTCTCCGTAGTAAGAGCCCCAGTCACCTTATTCTGTAATGTTGAGTTATGGCTCTGTCTTTCCACAAACTCTTTGTAAGGACGTGAGCTCTTTATAGAAGCTAGGCGTAGTAGAAAATGTTTGGATTCCTTCAGAATCAAGGAGACCTATGTTCTAGTCCTGGTTCTACCAGTTAATCATTGTATAATTTTGGCAGCCTATCGAACTCAAAACATCAGTTCTTATTTACAAAATGACAATAACACTACTAGACAAGTGGTTCTCAAAGGGAGCAATTTCACAACCCCCAGGGGACATTTGGTAATGCCTGAAGGTATTTTGATTGTCCCAGTTCAGGGGGGGGATGTCATCTTGCACAGAGATACCAGAGATGCTGCCAAAATATAATGTATACGGCAGCCCCCATTATAAGGAATTATCTAGCCCAAAGTGTCCGTAGGGCCGAAGTTGAGAAATCCTTCAATAGACTAATAAAATTGTTAGGAAGAATGTGAAATGGTCTATGTAGTGCTTTAAATTCTGTGGGAGAGGTCATAATTCCCTTTTGAGAGGACTCTCTAAATTATTTGGAGAACTTTCTATAAACTACACATATGCTTCCACTTTCCTTACATGATCCTGAATTTGACTTCTTTACTCTTTCTCACTCCAAGTTGCTACACACATTAAGAAATGTTACAAATGGGAGTTTATTGTGCAAGGAATAGCATGCAGCCAGGAAATGGTTTGAGAACCATTGGCTCTAAACCATGGTGGATACTGAATGGTTCCCTTTTTCCTTTCTGAGGCATATGACTTTGTCTTATGATTAGCATGTATCTGTATGCCTAACCTGTATCAGGAATATTATCAGTAATTAACTATGCTTGAAAAATGAATGCCCTTTTAAAAAAAATAATATTTTGTAATTTATTGCTTCTCTGGCATTTTGTTCCTACTGTGTTGTATTTGGAAAATTAAACCTTATGGGAAAAATGGGAAGAGAATAAACTTACAATTGGGAACTGTGTTACATTGACCTATTGATTTAATATTTCCAAACCTCTTGAAAGGAGGTGTAATAACATCTGTCCCATATTTTTCAAGGATGAAAGGAAAGCTGCTAAACTGCTCCCATCTTTCTAGATCGAGCCCAAATTTCAGCTCCTTTATGAAGGCTTTGGTAACTACCATGGTGACCATACTGTTCGTGCAAGGAACTTCATCTCTTGTCAACTATTGCACATATTTATAATACATTTATTTGTTTGTAATTCTGTTTCCTTTAGAGATGTGTGGGTAATTTTTAATTAAACTTTTTAACTTTGAGGTAATTATATATTCAAATCTTACAAGAAATAAAACAGAAAATTCCAAGTATTCGTTACATAGTTCTCTCAAAGGTAATACCTCACAACATCGTAGTACCAAATTACAATCAGGATATTGACATCAGCAGCCAAGATAAGAACATTTCCATCACCACAAGGATCCCTCATGTTGCCCTTTTACAGCAACACCCACATCCCTCCCATTGGACTTACTTGTCACTTCCTGGTGACCATAAACCTACTCATCATTTCTATAATGTTGTCATTTCAAGAAAGATATATAAATGAAATCATAGAGAATATTACCTTATGTCATAGAGAATATACCATAGAGAATATTACCCAAAATACCTTGGCATTGGCTTTTTTCATTGGGCATAATTCTCTGGAGATTCACCCAGGTAGCTATAAATACTTTATTGTCTTTTGTTCCTGGGTGGTATTCCATGATATGAATGTATTAGAATTTGCTTAACTATTTCTCCATTGAAGGGTATCTGGATTATCCCCAGTTTGAGGCTAGTGTGAATAGAATATGATATAAACATTTGTGTAGGATTTTTTTTAAGATTTTGTGTATTTATTTGAAAGACAGAGATCACAAGTAGGCAGAGAGAGAGGAGGGGAAGCAGGCTCTCTGCTGAGCAGAGAGGCTGATGCTGGGCTCCATCCCAGAACCCTGGGATCATGACCTGAGCTGAAGGCAGAGGCCTTAACCCACTGAGCCACCCAGACGCTCCCATTTGTGTAGAATTTTGAGTGAACATAAATCTTCTCTGGGATAAATGCTAGAGTGTTACTGCTGTCATATGGTAGTTGCATGTTTAGTATTTCAGAAAATTTTCCGAAGTGGATGTGTCATTTTACATTTTTGCCAGCAACATATAAATGATCCAGTTTCTCCTCATCTTTCCCAGCATCTGGTGTTCTCACTATTTTTTATTTTAGCCATTCTAATAAGTATGTAGTGATATATCATTGTTGTTTTAATGATCACTTCCCTAATGTGCCATGATGTCAAATGTCATTTCATATGCTATATAACTATATGACATCTATTATCTTTAGTAAAATGTTTCTTCATGTCTTGCTCATTTTCTAATTGGATTGTTTATTTACTGTTGAGTTTTTCTTTTCTTTCTTTCTTTCTTTCTTTTTTTCTTTTTTGCCTATGGATATTCTTCCAACACCATTTGCTGAACGATTTTTCCTTGGTAAGTTGTTTTTATACCTTTGTCAGAAATCACTTGGGGATATTTTATATGGGCCTATTTCTTACTTCTCTATTTTCTCTATAAGGCCTTTTGTATGGGTCTGAGTTCTGTATTCTGTTCCACTAATATATGTATCCCAGTGATGATGTTAATGGCTTGATTGTTCTATCTAAATAATAGGTCTTGATAGTGGGTAAATGGTTTCATTACACTATCTTATTTTTTAAAAAAAATTAATAATTCTAATTTCTCTGCTTTTCCATATAAATTTTAAAATAATCTTGTCCATGTCTGCAGTATGCTGGGATATTGGGTGGGGTTATATTAAATCTATTTATCTTTTAGGGAGAATTACATCTTTACTGGGTTGTCTTCTAATGCATGAATATTGTATCTCCATTTACTTAGATCTTCCTTGGTTTATTTCATTAGCATTTTATCATTTTTAGCATATAAGTCCTGTACATACTTTGTTAGGTTTATGACTAAGAATTTATTTTTTGAGTGATTATAAGTATTATTATATTTTTATTTTCAGTTTTCATGTTTTTGTGGCTAGTATATAAAAATAAAATGAATGTTTTTATGTATATCTTGTTTTCTTGCTACCTTGCTGAAACTGTTTATTAGTTTATCTGCGTTTTCTTCAATAAATTTTTGGGGATTTTCTATGTAGATAATTATGCCATTTACAAGTAGGGGCAGCTTTATTTTGTTCTCTTCTGATTACCATGTATTTCTTTTCTTTTCCTGTCTTATATTGCTTAAAACTTACAGTGGTATGTAGAAAAAAAGCAGTGGGAACAGACATTCTTAGCTTGTTCTTTATCTTAGGGGGAGAACATTCAGAATGTTACTATTAAGTATGATGTTAGCTGTAGGTTTTTTATAGATGCACATTATCAGATTGAGGAATTTCCCCCAATCCTATTTTTCTGAGAGTTTTTGTCATGATCCAGTGTTGAATTTTATCAAATGCTTTTTCTGCATCAATTGATATGATCATGTGATTTTTCTGTTTTAGTGAGTGTATATAGTGGATGGCATTGATTGCTTTTCAAATATTGAAACAGTCTTATATCTTGGAATAAACTCTAATTGGTCATGGTCTATAATTCTTTTTATATATTGCTAAATTCTTTTTGCTGATATTTTGTTAAGAATTTTTGCATATATTTTCATTAGTAATATTTTTATTATCTCTGGTTTTGTTATCATGAGAATATTAGCTTCACAAAATGAATTGGGAAGAGTTGTCATCTACTTACTAGAAGATATTTCATTGACTTTTAAGACTTCTGGAATATTTGGCATATATTTCAGTGAAAGCTTCTGGAATTGATTTCTTTTTTGCAATCTTTTTTTTTTTTTAAAGATTTATTTATTTATTTGACAGAGAGAGATCACAAGTAGGCAGAGAGGCAGGCAGAGAGAGGAGGAAGCAGGCTTCCCGCTGAGCAGAGAGCCCGATGCGGGGCTCGATCCCAGGACCCTGAGATCATGACCTGAGCCGAAGGCAGAGGCTTTAACCCACTGAGCCACCCAGGCACCCCTTTTTTGCAATCTTTAAATTATGAACTTAATTTCCTTAGTAGGTATAGAACTATTCAAATTAATTCATATAGTTGAGGTGTGGTCACTTGTATTTTTCAAAGAATTGGTTCATTTTATCTAAGTTGCCAAATATAGGTGTGTAGAATTTGTAGTATTCCCTTATTATCCTTTCAATATATGCAGATTTTGCAATTAGCCCCCTTTTTTCATTCCTGAGATTGCTAATTTTTATATCTTTCTCTGTCATTACTCCCCAGGAAGGTTGGAAATCCAAACTCCCTACCTAGTTTCTACTGATACTTTGGCAGGGACCTGATATGGATGAAATCCTTGGTCCTGTATTCTGCCGTCTTTCATACCACCATGGCAAGAGAGTGGTTGTGAGGGATGGGCTGTGTGTTATAGCCAGATGAGGGTATAGGGCTTCCTGCTCGACCTTTGTTGCCATGGGTGGAGGTGGGACCACTTTTTTTCTTTTTTAGAGGTGTTTGGTTAGAATAGAATGGTTATTTTGTTTTTAAGGTTTTATTTATTTGTTTGAGAGAGAGAGAAAGTGAGTGAGTGAGAGAGAGAACATGAGCTGGAGGGGGGCAGAAGGAGAAGGAGAAGCAGACTCTCCACTGAGCAAGGAGCCTGACGTGAGATTTGATCCTGGGACTCTAGGATCATGCCCTGAGCCAAAGGCGGATGCTTAACTGACTGAGCCACCCAGGCACCCCAGAATAGAACGGTTATTGTCTAAAAGTTTTCTCTCTTACTAGAATGCTTCTTTGTCTAGAGGGAACAAGTTTTTGATGTTTTTATTTCTTTCTTTTCTTTCTGATGGTTCCTGGAGGGGAGTAGGGGTGGGAGGGATGGGGTGGTTGGGTGATGGACATTGGGGATTGTATGTGCTATGGTGAGTGCTGTGAGTTGTGTAAAACTGATAGTTCACAGACCTGTACCTGAAACAAATAATACATTACATGTTAATTAAAAAAAAAAAAGATTTATTTGTTTATTTGAGAGAGTGAGGGGAGGGATAGAGGAAGGGAATCTTTAAGCAGACTCTCCACTGAGCACAGAACCTGACACGGGGATGGATCTCATAACCCATGAGATCATGACTTGAGCTTAAACCAAGAGTCCAGTGCTTAACCAGCTGAGCCACCCAGTTGCCCCATGCTCATTGCTTTTAACTCTCCTTAATGGGAAGAGTAGGAAAAACTATATCCATCTTCTTAAAACTGAAGTTAAACAGTAATTTTTATTATTTTTATTGTAATCTGCAACACCTATATTTGGGGTACTTAATGAAGGTTGAAAGGGAAGTGATGGAGAAATTACTTTAAAACTGTAAAGCAGAAAATAAATGTAACAGATTAATCTTTTTCCATCATTTTTTTTTAATAATATGGAAACTAGGAAATCTTGTACTTGCTACTTAAATGATAGTGGCTTTAGATTGTTTTCGTTGTGTTTTCTCATTTGACTTTATTTGACTTAATGCTTGTGAAGTGGAATAGTCATGGTGGGGTAGCACAAAAGGAAACAAATTCCATTAACATAAATGAGCTAATACCACAAAGACCAATATTTGCTTCAAATTGCTTGGTAAACAGGAAGTACATGGAAAATATGTCTAAATGAGCACTCTTTCTTTTGAATTAAGGCATGGAGAGTGTTGTTTTTGTGTTACTGTAGATACACTCCCTGTTTCATCAGCACATCTGTCAGAGACTGGGTTATTGTGAGGAAAGGGTGTCACTAAGGGGTGAACAGTCGTGTGACTTAGGAGCTAATTTAACTTGTCAAAATGTCACATAGCTGAGATATCTCCTGAGAATTGCTACTCCTTTCAGAAAAACAGAGCAGGTTTAATTTTGTGGAGTAGTTAATACTTACCTGAATGATTGTCTGTAAAGCATATTTTGGTAAGTTGAATGTTTCCGTTTGTTTCCATTATATATTTATATATAATATAAATCCTCAGAGATAAATCTTCAGCAAATATCATAGTAATGTGTCATAGCCTAAAACTTTGCTTATAGAGAAGCCTCCTCTGACCATACATTGCATATCCCTTTCTTATAACATTCATCCCACAGAATCCAAAGAAATACCTGTTCCACAGCCTTGTTTCTATTCCACATTAAATATGCCCTTTGAAAATCTGAGCATTCATTTTGATGAAACCAATTTTCTTTTAGTAGAGCTTTCTTGACAGGAGCATATCCTTGAATTGAAGTATTTGAAGTGCTGTAAAATGATTTTATGCTGTCAAATATTTTGGTTCAATATAGGTGACTCTATTTTTTTTTTTTTTTCTGGTTTTCGGTTGTTCATAGAACCACTCAAGACATGTATTTTCCTTCACTTCTTTCTTACCTTTTATTGTCCGTGTCTTCTACCTTCTTCCTGTTTGGTGAGTTAGTTGGTGTTTTTTCTAGAAAATGCACAATCCTGTTCCTTTTGATGTACCCTGAATTTCACCATTTACAAATGGGCTTTCACAGTAAGAAAGGTGTTATAGGCTTATTGATTATCACCCTACTTGAAGGTGCAGTCTTGGATCCTCTTCTTGGCTTCAGTGAAACTGACTAAATGGTCATGATTCAGAACATTGGACAGACATAAATCACTAGCGTGAAGTAAACGCAGACAGTTTCTGAAGTTAATACTTCAGCTCATGTGAATCAATATGTTGTCTAACTGGCCAACTATTATTATTCTCCCTGTGTAGAATTTTTTTCACACTTTGCTCATCTAACCTCCATAGAGGAGTCATTACCTAGGTTGGATCACTTTTCTTATAGGTGCTCATAGCATTTATTATTTCATTTATTCAATCAATCAATATCTATTGCGAGCCTGTTATGTAGTAGGAATGATTTTAAGCTTTGTCTATTCCAGCACTTTCATGTTCTTCTTAAAAAAAAAAAAAAAAAGATTTATTTATTTATTTGAGAGAGACAGAGAGTGTGAAAAAGGAGGCCAGGACGGGAAGAGAATCTCAGGCAGACTCCCTACTGAGTGTGGAGCCCAGTGCAAGACTCGATCCCACCACTCTGAGATTATGACCTGAGCCAAAATTAGGTCAGATGCTTACCTGACTGAGCCACCCAGGTGCCTCCTTCATCTCTTTTTTAATAATTATTCAAAATCTTATTCACTTAAAATCTGTTGAGCAGCTCCTATTTGGTGGGCTTTGTGCTAGGCACATTCCCCTGCGTTGTGGATGGTTTTGCTTTTAGTTGCTTCTTTGTGTAGATTGTGAAGTTCTGACCAGACTTTAACTCCTAGAAGGCAGAAACAGTGTTTTATTCACTAATGTTTACGTTGTATCTTCGATAGTGCCTGGTTCTTAGTAGGTGCTCATATGTTTTTGATGGGTGAAAACACAGGCAGGACTGCTTTTGGTAGTAGAGAAAGGCCTGTGTTATTGCATGTGAAAGGTTGTCTCTGCCTGTGGTGTCTGTGTACACGTCAATTCTATCATAAGCAGTTCCAGCCAAATTGACTCTCCTCAGGCATAGAGATGTTTTCCCTCAATCGGATTATGTGCCATTTACCATATACTACTTGATGCCAAAGTATGCTCCCCTGATGAGCATGACATTTTATTTGCATGCACATAAGCAAGTTCATAGTGTTTAATTTGAAAGTGCAATCCCACTAAGAATGCATTTGTTTGTATTTATTTAGATTTATTTAAATGCTTTTTTTTTGGATGGGCACATGGGGGTGATCTAGGATATAGAAGCCTGAAAAAACTGATGAAAGCTGGCTCTCTCTTGGAGAATGCATTTGGGATGAAAAAAATGTGACCTTTAATAACCTTCAGTCCTCTTTTGTTCTTGTTCCAGAACATTCTACGAGTAGAAACTCCTAGACCTCTTAAGGTATTTGTTTTTTTTTTGTTTTTTTTTCCTGTTGATTTTATAGACTGATCATATATGTCTTTGGTGTTTGAGGTGAGTCTTCTGGTGTTTAGGTAGAGTAGGTTTGAAGGGAGCTGGTTGGTGGGGCGGGGGGCGTATATTTGTGAGGAGTTTCCAAGGACAAATATGTCCAGGTTTCTAATAGTTAAGGATTAACTATCACTCCTTCAGGTCAACTTCAGTTATTATCAGTCAATCCATCAAGGTAATTTCATGCTGCCTCAAGGGACTGGGCTAACTTCTTTTTCCTCTGATTTTCTCAAAAATGTCATAAATGGGGGCACCTGGGTGGCTCAGTGGGTTAAAGCCTCTGCCTTCGGCTCAGGTCATGATCTCAGGGTCCTGGGATCGAGCCCCACATCGGGCTCTCTGCTGAGCAGGGAGCCTGTTCCCTCCTCTCTCTCTCTCTCTCTGCCTGCCTCTCTGCCTGCTTGTGATTTCTCTCTCTGTGTGTCAAATAAATAAAATCTTTAAAAAAAAAAATGTCATAAATGTGATGGGTAGAGCAAGAGGTTCAGTTTTGCTTTGATGCAAAGTTGCCTGCATCCAGGGTGAGGCAGCCCACCCTTAGTCTGTTGTGTTATAGGTATTCCCTTTGTTGGTAGAAGATTTAGGAAGAAAAAACAAGAAGAAATAAATTGGTTTCTCATATTCAGCAATGTTCATGGAGTCTCTCTTTAATGGATGAGTGTATACCTTGCAGGTTTCTTATGTAGAGAGATTTGTGTGGCATAGGTATTGAAATAGGAAACCCAGAGCAAACACTGAAGGAAGGAAATGGTTAGTTTCTCACAGTCCCAAACACTACCCAACTATTGCCTTCATTTCAAGTCAGTCAACAAAGAAGTCAGCCTCCTACTCCTTCAGGATATCTATTTTTTTTTTTTTTGCAATTAACCAGGAAGAAGGGAATTGTTCTGAAAGAAATTTTTTTTTGATTGAAGACTTCTAATTTAAATGGAAGCCACTGCTTTCAGGATTAAGAGCATTATAAAGAGATCTCATAGGTTTTCCTTATGTAAAGTTTGTAATGGTTTATACTTACACAAAGGTTAACCTATACCCCTGTAGGTTTGTGCTTTTTCCTTTTTTATGCCAACTTCATCATCACACAGAAATACCTGAATTCAACTGTGATACTGGGGGTGAAAACAGACATATATTCACATACGCACATGGACACTTGAGAATATTTTTCTTCTTTTATTACTCTAAAAAGTTATTTATAACTAAACCAGGGAAAACCTCAAGTCACTGGTGTCGTGAGATTTATTATTACTATTCGAATTCAAGTACGTTGAAAGTGTTATATTTGTTTCCAAGGTTCATCCAAATCACAGTGGTTTGGAAATCATCTTAAACTTGACTTTTTTCTTTATTTCCACTTAAATCAGCATCTTATATTCACTTTCATCCATAGGCATTAAGGTAATTTCAGTAAAGCTCTTGGTTTATAATTTTGTAGCCTGCTTCAATGCTGGGAGATTGGCTTACATAACTTGGTATGTAATACTGTCACAGTGTAATAACTGTCCCCACTCTGCTATTGATATAGGTATGTTTTATATCCAGTGCTTGTCCTCAGCAAATATGAAGAAAGTTGGCTAATCTCATTTACTATTAGACAATAATTATAGTACCTTGCTTTTGTATAGTACTCTAGTTTGCGAGGCACTTTCGCATGATTAAATCATTTGATCCTTAAAACAGTCTTTTGAAGTCAGCAAGGGAGGATATTATTATCTGCATATTAGAGAGGAAAAAGTCTCAGAGGGGTTAAGAGGCTTGTCTGTTATGAATAGTATGAGGAAGAAGCAGGATTGGAGAGCATGAGGTCATGGCCCACAGCTGTCCACTAACCACAGTGCCTCTCAACTCTATTTTTGACCAGAACCCAAGGAATAGGGAGATTTTCTCTTAATGGACTAAAACAAGGTTTTTTATTGCATAGCACCAAAGACAAAGTATGAACCCTTGAAAGTCCCTCAAAAATACTTATATACCAATAAAACAGCAAGTTGCTGTGAATGGGTATTTACAGGTTTAAGGGTGTAACTTTAGGGAGTATTAATGAGGAGAGTTTACTATAGACAGCAAGTTTGAAAATTATTGCTTGTGTGAGCTGTTTGTTAAGAGTCCTCTGAGAAGCAGACACCAAGACACGATTAGACAGACAAGATTGATTGGAGAAAAGGCTGCAGGAGGAAAAGGGCAGGCAGGGGGCTGGAGGAGGTGGGAGAACCTTTACATTAGGGCACCATGCAAGTCTGACCCCTGGGAAGGAAGGAGGGAAGGCAGATAAAAAGGTGGGCAGGAAGAGTCCGAGACTATAAGAAAGTTTGCATTCAGTTATAAGTTAAGAGTCCAGTTATAAGAAAGTTTGCATTCCGGATGATGGGAAGCCCTAGAGCCAGAATCTTCCATAGAGGGGTCCTCTATCTCACAGGATGGGGTCTGTGTTAGTGAACCAAAGGGCTTAGACCCTGGCTGGGAGTAGTCTGTGGGAAGCATGATCTCAGCATGAATGTGGCGGTGGGTTCAGAGCATAGCACCTGGGACAAGTCAGCCAATTACATTCCCTTCAGCAAGAGATCTGAGTGGCATGCTTTCTTGGACACCACGTATATGCCATGGTACAACATTGATTTTTCCACCTCCTCAAGAGTAAGGAGTAAATAAAAACAACAGCAGATAGTCTTACCAAAACACTGGAATACCAGAAATAAAATTAAAATCTTAGCTATCACATTAACAAACTGACCTCTAATATGAAGGATGTGCTAGGTTTCTGGAAGACTTGGATTTTGTTTTTTCAAAGGTTTTATTTGTAGTCCTTTTCATAACCAAACTCTGTGCTCTGTGATGGCTAGATTGATAAACTATTATTGTATTCCTAACACAAACAGAGTGCCTGGTCCATAGTAAATGCTTAGTAAATTACTGTTGAACAAATAGGTGACTATAGTTTAAAAAAAAAAAAAAGGACATATTATTTCTGAATGTTTTTCGTTTCTTCAGTATTTGAATGACTTCCAGGGGTGTTTTTTTATTAAGCTTATTAACAATAGACTAAGTTTCTGGAGTCAGGGAGACACTTCGGACTCTAAAAAATCATAAAAGTCAACCTTTTCTGGTCTAATGACTTTGCATCTGAGGACTTGGGGTGCTGACTTGGCTTTGTACGTTCCTTGTCTCTGCATACTAGTCTGCAGATGGGCTTTTTTCTTAACTTTCTTGTTTTGGTAGTCAAGAGGTGTTAGGGATGGGGAAGAGAAGAAGATGGAGACTATGGGTACATAGGTGAGGCTATTCCACATTTGTAGAATCAGTAGAGATTCAGTACTTAAATAATTTGTTCTTGAGTTTCAGGTTATGTTAAGGTTTATTTGTGTGGCATTCCAGTGCATGTTTCTGTCATTAAGGCCTCTAATTTCCCCAGGCTCTTTGGACACCTTCGATTTTTCCTTTCTCTCATATCCAGCTAGTCAGGAAGTACTGCCAGTTCTTCTGCCCCATTACCTAGTAAGATCCTTCCTTCCATTTTAGGAAATGTCACTTAAGTGTCCTCAATTACCATGAATATCCCTGATGGGTTTGCTCACCTCCAAGAGCTCTCAGCCTTGTGAATTTAAGAAGTGTCATGTGCACTTGGGCTTCTGTCTCAGATCTGCCTCTACCTGGCAGTGAACTGTAATGCAAAGCATTGACCCTCTTTCAGCCTCAGTCATCTCATTGGTGAGTGGAAAAAATAGGGACTACTCCAGGGGTTGAGGTGGGCTCAAAGTGAGATGATACAGGGAAAGCACCTGCTACCAACCTACAGCATGGTGGTTTCTTCCTGTCCCAGGGAGCCTAGCGAGTATCCCTGATACATGGTCTGGCTGATCTTCAACAAAGATTATTTCACTCCAGTCTTCAAGTTAACTGTCTAGACTGGCTGCTCTTTCTTCAAACATCTCCAGTGGTATGAGGTCAGGAAACCACAGAACAAATTTCAGGTTTATCAGTCTGCTGTGTAGTGTCCTCTATGAGCTACTCTTTCCCTAACTTGCTAATCCTCTATTATTTCTTTAGAAAAATCTCCTTTTCCAATCGAGCTGATTTACTCATTTTCCCTCTTATGCCACATATGGACACACCTCTGCACCTTAGTCAGATCTTTGAAAGTACCTTTGAAGAACTGAAGTTCCCCTTTTCTTCAAACATCCCAACTCACAACCCACAGTGATCCTAGTTCCATCACTTACCATGTAACCCAGGAGACTGACCTCTTTGGGCCTTTCTTTCCTTATCTACAAAATGATGGTGAATAATGCCTACCTCACAACATTGCATGAAAATTACATGAAATAAGAAATGTAAAGCACACAAGGAACTACCTGGTATATGACAGGGTCTTACTAAATATTAACTACTGTTATGGGGCCTGATTTGCTTCTGAACTCTTCTGTCTTTACAATGACCACCTGTGGCTCCAAATGCAAACCCTGATGGTTACTCAGTATGTACACATGTATTTTTTCTTTTTTCTTAGACTGAAAGGACAACTTCTAACACGAGTCCTAAATAATGTTAAAATTAGGTCCCATATCTATTTGGGAATTAGTATAGCTTTCAAAACATCTTTGTCATCTATTTTTGGAAAATTTTCAGTCTTTCCAAATGATTTTTTAAGATTTTATTTTTTTTTATTATTTTTTTTTAATAATTTATTTTTTCAGCATAACAATATTCATTATTTTTGCACCACACCCAGTGCTCCATGCAATCCGTGCCCTCTACAATACCCACCACCTGGTGCCCCCAACCTCCCACCCCCCACCCCTTCAAAATTCTCAGATCGTTTTTCAGAGTCCATAGTCTCTCATGGTTCACCTCCCCTTCCAATTTCCCTCAATAATCTTCACACCCAATGTGGGACTCTAACTCACAACTCTGAGATCAAGAGTCACATGCTTCACCAAAAGAACCAGTCAGGTGCCCCATCCAAGTGAATTTTTTAATGTGTGAGGAGAGGAGAGAGGCTTTTGTTTGTGTCAAAGACGAGATTTTTGTTGTTTAAAGTATACATACAGTAAAATTCACCCTTTTTGGCATGTTGTTTTATGAGTTTTGGACAAATATATGGCATGGGATCACCACCACATCAAAAAATCGAATGCTTCCACCCCCCTCCCCACCATTCTTGTGTGGTTCTTTATAGTCAGCCCCTTCCCCAACCCCCAGCCTCTGATCTGTAGTAATCATTGATCCATTCGTGTCCCTTTACTTTTGCTTTTTCCAGAATGTTGTATAAACAGAATCATTTGGCATACAGCCTGTTGAGTCTGGCATCTTTCACCTAGCATAATGCCTTTGGGATTTACCTATGTTGTTGCATGTATTGCTAGTTTTTCCCTTTTGATTGGTCTGTAGTATTCCGTCATGTGGATGTGTATAGCATGGTTTGCTTATTCATTTTCCAGCTGAAGGACATTTTCTTTGTCTCTAGTTTTTGGAAATTGTGAATAAAGCTCCTATAAACACTCGTGTACAGATAGGTGTACAATTGCAAGTTTATTTCATTTTTGTAAATAGCTAGGAATGTTTTTTCTGGTTCGTATGATAAGTGCAGGTTTAACTGTATGAGAAACTGCTACACCATTTTCACAGCAGTTTTACCATTTTCCTCCTACCAGCAGGATATGAGAGTTTAGTTACTACACATCCTCACCAGCACTTGGTATGAAGAGAATACTTTCCACACAATAAGCACTGAATGTTTTTAAAGTAATTTTAATCAATGGCGCTTATACTAATTCCATTGCTCTTGCTCTGACCACTATCTCAACAACTTCTCTTGTAAGTTAACTAACTTCTGAGTCTGACTCAATTTCTCTCTGGAAGCCAGAGCACCCTTTCATTAAAAACAAAATGCTGGGTTTGGCAGTTGACGAGGCCACACAGGTTTTATGCTTCATTAAAACAAAACTCAAAAACCAAATACAATAGGCAGGGGGATGGGGATTAATAATTTAGGATCTTCAATTTCTAGGGAGTGAAGAACTATTTTATATTAGTTCAGTTGAAATGGGACCCTGCTTTAGCTCACTCTCCCTCCAGCCATACATTTCTCTGATTGCCTGATTAGACCATTCAGTGTTTTCTGTGAGTGTGTGTGTAGGTTTTCTTTTTTTCTTTCTTTCTTTTTTTTTTTTTCCTGAAGCCAACTAACTGCAGTGAGGGGGAGGGTGGGCAGAGATAAGTAATGAGGCACTAACTAGGTGCTAACAAAGGGCTATAGCTAAGAAGAGAGAATGTAGAAATGTGATAATGAAGAACGTCTAATTAGGTTTCATGGGAAACAGAATTTTTAAGAAGCCCTACACTAAAAAGGACATTAAAAGCAGCAGAGCTTCAAGTGTATGAGAGTTAACGCCAGTCTTCTGGAGTGGGTTGAAAAGGCTAGTGAGGGGGAAAGCACTGGCGTTTTTTACCTGTATTCGTAGTCATGAGCTAAACAAACAATTTTGTGGAAACCAGCAACCACTTCATTGAGGAGAGGTGATAGCTTGGCCCAAGATGTGGACAGAAAATTAAAAACAAGGAGAAAACAAAAATGAAAAACAAACAAAAACTACATTTTCTGCCTTACAGTAAACTCCGTTGAGTAATCTTGAACAATTTTCACCAGGTTTTTGTCCTGCCAATCTTTCATCTGTGAAAAGAGCTGGAAAGTAATTACTGATTGCTTTGTTTTAAAAACAAAAGATGCTTAAAAAAAAGATTCTATCTAAGACTATAACCATGGTGAATATGATTGGAATGGAAGAGGCCAAATGGTATAGTAGGCAGAACTTCCAAATAGGGATGAGAACCTGGGTACTAGACCTGAGTTTGATGCCAACCAATGAGATTTTAGAAAACACCTAATATTCCTGAATTTTATTTCATTAGGAATAAGATCAAGGTATTTAAATGGACAATTTTTCAGATCCTTTCTAGCTTTAAAGACCTATTTACTCTTTTTTCTAAAGAGTAAATAGAATGTAAATGATGAAATGATGAATTTTGGGGCACCTGGGTGGCTCAGTTGGTTAAGCAACTGCCTTCGGCTTAGGTCATGATCCCAGAGTCCCAGGATCGTGTCCCACATTGGGCTCCCAACTCCATGGGGAGTCTGCTTCTCCCTCTGACCTTCTGCCCTCTCATGCTCCTTCTCTCTCTCTCTCTCAAATAAATAAAACCTTAAAAAAAAAGAAATTATTAAAAAAAAAAGAAATGATCAGTTTTCTTTTAGAAATATTTTTCTATGTTTTCTAGCTAGAGAGGTAGATGGTAAACCTAGTTTCTGTGGCTTAGGATGATATGAATCCTCTTTTTATTTGAATTGTCCCTTTAAATTATTTGAAAATTCTGATGCATGTTTTATGGACATTTGGAGTTGTGAATCTTTGTAATTATTTCTGAAGGAAATCTTAGCTCTCTATTGTCTGTAGGCAGATCAGCTAAGGAAAACTGCAACACAACCATCTTGAGACTTACCTGGAATGTTATGCTAAAACTATTTTCCATTTTCATTACAACTGTCATAAGAATGGATGTAAATAATAGCAATTTTAGTTTCTTCTGTTCCTCATTGCCTCATATGTTCTGTGAATTACAGAGGTATGTGGTATTTCCCATATGCTCTGATTTAATTTACCGCTCCTTCCAGTTGGGTTTTTACTAACCTGTGAAGGAGGAGGATGTAACAAGAAACTGAAACTCCGGATGTGGGAAAGGTCAAAATAGTACTGAATTTAGGGATAAAGAAGGAGTGTCAGAAGGTATCGATGACAGAATAGCATTAATTGTCATTGCTCTCTGAGCTTTCTCTCTCCCCATGTTTAGATAACAGCTGAAGAGACCAGAATATGGGGAGCAGGATCTTAAGAGCAGCAGCTGAATCTCCTGTATTGAGCCTTCATGAATTGGACTTTGATAGCTGGATGAGGAGCCTCCCTTTTGTTAAAAGTACCCTAATGCTAGCAGTCAGGATCTGTTACGTTGACATCACAGCCAGAGGTGTACTAAGATGGAGAGGAAGACAGAGAGTAATTCATCCCCATTTAAGGAATGCTTAAGGCTTGAGTGACCGCATTGTGATCTATTCACTAAGTTGCAGACACTAAATAAATTTTTTATTTACAACATACTACATGCCATTTTGCTATAGGTAGACAGATGAAATCAATAGTTAATTAAGTGATATATTCTTTTACTGAACGACATTGACAAAACCAAATGAGTGAGATTATAAGAACATTACAAATTTCTTTTTCACCTTGAGGCATTATTTTTTCAGTAGAGTGATGGGCAAATTATTATAAGAAAAGTATTGATTGAGATTATGGCAAGATGCAGTACTAGCCACAGGCAAGGCATTCATGAGTTATTTCCAGAATGGAAACTTCCTCATATTTTCCATTACTTTTCAAAAGATAAGGTATCTTGTACATTTTTATTTTTCTTATTCTATGACAGTGTAGTGGAAGAATCCTGATCTCCTAGCTGTCACTAACTACCCGGTTAGTGATTTGGGTTAGTCATTTTAACTTATTCAGAACTTATTTTTATCATCTGCGACAGAGTAGACAAACTATGGCCTACAGGTTAGATCCAGCCTACCACCTGTTTCTATAAATAAAGTTTTATTGGAACGCAGCTACTCTTACCTGCTTACATGGTTGCTTTCACCTAAAATGGTCAAGGTGAGTAGCTGTGATAAAGATTGTATGGAAGGCAAAGCCTAAAATACTTGTTATCTGGCTCCTTAGAAAAAACTTGCTGATCTCTGATCTACAATGTAAGGGAGGTAAGTCACTAGCTTTCAGATTTTTTTTTAATTGGTGAGACTAATTTTTTTAAACTAAATCTCATACAGAACTTCAGTATATAAAAAAGACAAAACAAAGTTTCTGTGGTGGAAGAAGTAATTGGGGTTGAAGGGATCCATCCAATTTGGATCTCCCTGTCTCCTAAGTTGTTGCCAAAGATCCCCAGGGCTTCAATGTGAAAACCCTTTGAAGAAATCATCTCTAAAGTATTTTACAATTCTGGAATTATATATATAGTTTCTTATTTTTCAGCATATGTGGAAAAGTAGAATTAAGTGATGGATTTACTTCTTGTTTCCAATCTTCCATTCTTAGGTTGTGGCAAGGCTTCATTTGTCTTTAAGCCAATTTCAATTGGTAGTACTGTGGTGATTCTACAACATAATGTATGCTGTGTGGCAAGTCTTTAAAGTCTTCATGTTTCTTGGAAAACTTTTGTATACTGATAAAAGAGAAACTAAAGCTACACTTTTAAAGCAGACCCCAAGGGTAGAATCTATCAAAGCATAATGTCTCAACTGTGACATGCAAGTTTTCCTTTCAGCATGGACCAATGGGTAAACTGTTTATTTCCATATACTTTAAGCCAGCTTTTCTGATGATGGAGGCAGCAAAGGAATTGGATGTGGTCTAACAGCATAATAAAATCCAATTCAGTTAGTGTTTATGGAGTGCCCACAGGGTGTGGGCTATTGTGTTAGACAAGATAAAAACCTCTGTGATGTTCATTTTCTCTTTAGCACATTTCTAAGGCCTGTTTTGCCTTCCTGAATAAGCTGGAAGCCTTCAGTTCACTGGAGAAGGTCCTCAGTGAAGGACATGTTCCTGTCCCTTGACTTTTTTGTGTGTAAAGGTGCAGGTAGGATGAAGGTAGAGAAAAGTAGGTAGGAGGTAGGAAGAGGAAAGGAATGAATAGCTATGGTTAATCTAGTAAGTATCTTGTGCTACACTTTTTCATAAAGTGTTCTCTTTTATTTTTCAAAATAACTTGGGGAACAGATCTTTAATTACATAAATGTGAAAGAAGTAACATCCCAAAGTTGCACAACAAATAAGTAGCAGAACAGGGATTCTAAGTCTGAATACTTAGAAGTAGAAAATTACAGTGTTCATTAGCTCTGGTTCAAATACTTAAAACACCATATGTATGCATGTAAATATCCATATGAATAAATATATCCACAACCACATAAAAGCTGGAATTGTCATTCCAAATGCAGAGGACAGCATTACTTTGCATCATTAGTGGCCTATATGACTTGAGGAATTATCTTGGTATTCAGTCCAAAGAGTTAATAGGGAATTGTCTCAGAAGGAGATCAAGAATGAGAATATATCCTTCTAGGAGTCTACAGACATTTTCTGTGAAGAGCACAGACCGTAAGTATTTTAGGCTCTGTGGGCCATACATCTCTGTTGTCACTATTTAACTCTGCCATTGTAGTACCAAAGTAGTTTGGGCAAGTGTCAGCAAATGAAAATGGCTATGTTCTTCTTCTTCTTCTTTTTTTTTTTTTTAAAGATTTTATTTATTTATTTGACGAGAGAGAGAGAGAGAGAGAGACATTGAGAGCAGGAACACAAGCAGGGGGAGTGTGAGAGGGAAAGCGGGCTTCCCGCCTAGCAGGGTACCCATGGGGCTGGATCCCAGAACCCTGGGATCATGACCCGAGACAAAGGCAATAGTTAATGACTGAGCCACCCAGCCACCCCGTAAATGGCTATGTTCTAATAAAACTTTATTTATGGGAAGAACTTCATATAATTTTCATATCACCAAATTATTCAGGATTTTAAAAACCACTTAAAAATGTGAAAACCACTATTAGCTCACAGACTGTACCAAAACAGAGGCAGGTTGGATTTGGACTGTGGGACAGTTTTGCCAGTCTCTGCTTAAAACCAAGGGTCCACAAACACTAAAAATCAACTAAAAATCTTGTTGGAAATGATTTCCCAAGCTTCATCTCTAAAGGTTCTGTTTCATTTGAGGCCTAGAATATGTCTTGTTCAAAAACTCTACAAGATTATTTTTTGGCAATGACAAGTCAAGTTTCCAAATGAAAATATAAAGTATGTTAAAAATAGGATAATTTACAGAGTTTTATTTAGGTGAGAACGAATTAGAAAGATGTGGGTGGGGTTTAGGAGAGCCATAAGGGAAATGCAGGAACCCAGGGCTAGCAGCAGAAGCTTTATCAACACTAGGCCCAAAGGGTAAGGGAGTAAAGGGTCACCAGGATCCGAAGGAGAGAGTCGGTGCAGCCCACCTAAATTCTGTGGTGTTGTGGAAGCCATGCATCCAAGGAACTTTATAGGGAGGGAGCTGGAAGAATAATGTGTCAACTTTAGTTTTTTCCCCTGTCTTAATTTCCTGGAAGGTGTCACATGGATCAAACCCAGTCAGAAAACAGCCCTGGAATTCCATTCATGTGGTCCATGCTGGTAAGCCCTTTAGCACAGGGCAGGCTGGAGAAGACTGGAGAGTAAATCTGAAGGGTCAAACAAAAGATACCTTGAAGAGTGGCACAGGCATTCTTAAGAACTTTGGTCTTGGTCTCTCTTCCTATTCCTGGGATGATTCCCCCCCTTTTTTTAAAAAGATTTTATGTTTGTATGTATGTATGTATGTATGTATGTATGTATGTATGTATGTATGTATTTGGTGGGGGGAGCAGAAGGAGAATCTGAAGCAGACTCTGTGCTGAGTGCGGAGCCCAGTGCAGGGCTCAATCCCACGACCCTGAGATCATGACCTGAGCTGAAATCAAGTTGATGCTTAACCAGCAGAGCCACCCAGGTGCCCCTTTGATTTAATCCTAACTCCCTCTGATTGCCCACAGCTGAGAGCAGTAATAGTGGATAATAACTGACTCTACCAGTTTGCATGGCTGGTTGCCAGGCACTGGGAAGTATAATTTTGTTACATGCTCTGCTGGGTTCAGGGGACATTTGTGGTGTCTTTCAGCTCCACAAAAGCCATAAAATTGACCCATACAAGAAGTTGGTTGAATGGTTTGGGTCAGAGACCCCAGATCTAAATGTTAACATAGGTTCCAGCCTCTGATTTCCCTTATACTGATATGCTTGGTAGAAGAGATGTGAAACTTATAAAGCCTGGGCAGAGGGGGACCAAAGAGGGAAAAGAAGGAAGTCCTTGGGAGTCTCCTGAGCCTGAGGCTGAGACCTCACTTAGCTTGCTGTATAAGACTATAACAAGTACCCATTGGTTAAAAGAACCATTTATTGTTTAAGTAACAGGTAGTTGAGATCAGAAAAAGATAACTTAATGGTGAGGGAAAGGAAATACCAAATATTGACATATGATATAATATACTGTAATAGACATTGGTATATTGAAACATCAGATCTTACCAGAGGGCCTGGAAGATGCGAGAGACTAATGATTTAGAGCAGAGATACCTGATGTAAAATCATGATGCCTGGGAAAAGTCTTCTGGATTTGGTTATTAACAGGTCAGTAATGGCCATCAGTAGTACAACATCAGTGGACTCAAGGGTAAGAAGTAAGACATATGATTTAAGGAGAGAGGGCAGGAAATGAAGGATCCTAGACCCACAGGCTTGGAGGAGCTTTCACTGGAATGTACATGCCAATAGCCTGAGCAGCTCTCCTCTGACACGGTGTCCAGGAAAGGAGAGGGCAGATTAGTTTAAATTTAAAAAGGGTATGAATTTTTTAGAAAACGTTAAAATTTTTAGAATTTAAACTTAGTGGTTGCCATCCCTGGAGAATTTAATCACTGCAAAAAAAAAACAAGTTTCCATTGAAGGTATTGCTCTAACTTATCTTTTAAATACCTCTCATTGTCAAAGAAAATGATTCCGGAGCTGGAAAGTATTTTGCATTCTAGGAGAGGCTGAGTGTAAATATTATCAGAAGGTGCAAGGTGTGTTTTTACTACTAGTTTCATGTTTGTTTGGTAAACTTGGAGAAAGAACTACACAAACCAATTAAGAATTTCTTAATTCTTTCCTCTTCCCTATAGATGTCCATATATAGTAGGATGTCCAGTCTATTTTAGAGTAAGAAGGGGGAATAAATATAAGCTAAAGGTTGGATGCTAGATATCTTGAGTTGATTTTGGTTCTTAAGGGTTGAAGAGCTCAAAGGCAAAAGCAAAGAGAACATTTCTTTGAGAAGGCGCCACTGTGGTCTAAGACATTTCATACATCCATTTGGCTTTTGCTATTTGCATAATAACCATCCATTTATTTTCCATTTGTCTAAATTTACACATTCATATGGTTTACTTTATACATAAGAAGACATCACTCCCCCTTTCCCCCCATCAGTACGAAACAATGAAGAAAATCTGTTTGCCAAATGAAAAATTTAAGAGATTTTTCAAAAGGGCATTAATGAATTGGTGGTAGCTCTGGGAAAAAAAAAAAAAGAATGGCAATAATTTTCAAATTAGTAAGTTTTTTCTTTGTTCTTCTCCAGAAGATTCTGAATGGATTGCTCTAACCTCAAGCCAGAAAATCTACTTTTCTCTTTAATATCCTGATTATCTCTTAAGTCTGTGCTTCATTATGTTTTCTGCTATTCTGTCCTTATATTTTCAGACAGAGCCACTTCCATGGGAAATTCAGGATAGAATTCCAATATTTCAAAAAGAGTCCACATACAAAGTTTGGAAAACCAGTTTTGCAAAGAGTTCTTCTCCTATTATCTTCTTCATTGACACTGAAGCAGGACTTGAGAAATTATTGGGCGTTTTCCACTTGGAGATTCCTAGATAATAAGATAAAATATATAGTTGGAATTGGCAGTGAACAGAAAAAATAAAGTAACTATCTGATCAATCACCAGAGTAGCTAATTACCCAAAAATAAGTTTCCATTTTCTTTGATGAATTCTCTCTAGCTCTGGCTATCTGATTAATTACAGTGTATAAATCAAAACCAGCTCCTCAGAGGTGAGAAGCCACTAGAAATGCTCTTGTAAAATGTTCAATGAATTCTATCTGTTCCTTAAATCATGGATTGCTACTTAATCACAGGTTACTTTTATTCAGCAGCATAGAAGGGAATGACATAATAACCCCTGGAAATTGCTGAGACTGCTTATTTTAAAGTATACATACAGAATAAAATATCCTTCCTAAAGACAGGATATTTCTGTTTGGTTACCATTTTGTCATTTACTTTTCATGCCTATAATCTAGTGTTTTCACAAACTATTGTGTCATTTTCTTCTAGTTTGTTCTGTAAGTTCCTATTAAAATATCAGACTTTTTCAATATGAGTATAAGATTTGATCACTTCATAACGTCATTGTCTCCCGAACTGAGGATTGGGGATGGCAGCAGAGGTAGGAGGGAGTTGTGAGAAAAGGAATTAAAATAGTTCTATCTCTTTAGTTTTCTTTTCTCTTCCTTTTTTTTTTTTTTTTGAAGTATAATTTAAAAGTAGCAGATGAGACAGAAAAAAGATCAGGAAGTGTGGAAGGAACTGTGTTGCACTTTTCATCTTCACAGAAAAAAGCATTTCAGTGAACAATTTCAAACATAACAAAAGACAAAACAAAAAAACCCTGGAATTATTTTCTGATTTTCTATTTCTGTTCTTCCTACATTTTTCATTGTGCTCTCCCTTTCTACAAATGCTTTCCAAGTTCTGATCACTTTAAACCACCTGAGGATGTGGAATGAAATACCTCTAAGACAAGGCAGGAGGCCTGCGTGAAGGACCAGCCAAATGGGACTATGGAATTACGGAGCCCACTCCAGTCACCAACTACAGGGAATAGCTAGTGGTCCAGGAAGAAAGTGTGCCTAGTGTTCCCAGATCTCTGTATTTTCCAAGGAAGTCTAGAAATCTGGATTTTCATGTGAAATTTCTTGAATTTTGAATGTTGGAGATTAATTCAGTTAAAGGAGAATGCTGCGTGGGCCAACGGCACACACATGCAGGCCAGATTGAGTCTTCAGGCCACCACTTTGCAGCCTCTCACCAACATAGTATTATAGGCTTTGGATAGATCTCTGCTCTGAGGACTTCAGCACTACTAAGAAAGGAGAAACTGCTGTTCATATGCTTTGATTTCAGTATAAGGAGAGAATGAAACTGACATAAACTCATAGGCACATATATTTGCGTGAAAGAGATCAAACTCCAGCTCATTATCTTGTGAGGAGAGAAATGTGGAATTATAAGTCTATTTGTTTCTTTTTTCTTCCAGGAGATACTTTTTGAAAGCCTTCATTAGCTCATAGAAATATTTTCTGATTTCATAGAAGCCTTTGATTCATATATTTTTTGTTTTATATCAAGGAGGTAGGATCAGTTAAATATACTTTCATTTCATGCTATTTTTAGCATATATATTTAAGTGAGGCATCAATCTTTAAATATGTGCTTGTCTTTCAAAATTGCACCATGTGGGGGCGCCTGGGTGGCTCAGTGGGTTAAAGCCTCTGCCTTCGGCTCAGGTCATGATTCCAGGGTCATGGGATCGAGCCCCGCATCGGGCTCTCTGCTCAGCGCGGAGCCTGCTTCCTCCTCTCTCTCTGCCTGCCTCTCTGCCTACTTGTGATCTCTGTCAAATAAATAAATAAAACCTTTAAAAAAAAAATTGCACCATGTGTAAGTCTTGGCTAATGTGGTTAATGTGGTTATTAATGGAGTTGGAATTTTTTTGTTGTTCCCAATTTATGCTTGCATTGGTTGGTAGGCAAGACAGGGCAGAGTGGTGAAGAGTACCAGCTTTTGGACACAAAAGATTCAAAAACCAGTGAGGGCAGCTTTGGAATGAGAAAGACTTGAGTTTGAATGCCCCTCCCCCTCCTTTTTAAAAGTTTTTTTTTTTTTTAAAGGTTTTATTTATTTATTTGACAGACAGAGATCACAAGTAGGCAGAGGGGCAGGCAGAGAGAGAGGAGGAAGCAGGCTCCGCGCTGAGCAGAGAGCCCGATGCGGGGCTCGATCCCAGGACCCTGGAATCATGACCTGAGCCGAAGGCAGAGGCTTTAACCCACTGAGCCACCCAGGTGCCCCTCCCCCTCCTTTTTTAAACAACATGTTCTTTATTAAAGTACCTACCATCTTTAAGCTTCTGTACTACTACTATTCAGTGCAGTATCCTTTGTGTGCTTTGAAGATACTGGATGGACAGAGACCTGGTGTGCTGGTTGGAATGAAGGCGTTGTTTTAGGAGCGACTAACAACGTGAGATAGTGGAAAGAGCCAGATAATGGAAGCTCTTGAATACCTATGAGGAGTTTGGAGTCTAAGTCCCAAGTCTGGAATCCTGACTAGGGTGAAGAATAGGGACATCTGAGCAGGGCACAGCCTACGAAGAGAGTGCTTTAAGCACAGTGATGAAGCAGCCGCGTGTGGCCTGGCTCAGGCTTGGGTCCATAGGAGAGGTGTTATCAGTCTGAATTTGATCATGGTTGTGGAAACAAAAAAGGTGAAATGCGATACCATTTAAATGATATCTTTAATATGAATAGACTCAAACTGAAATTCTTACGATTTTGAGAAAGCTACACAGCAGCAAATCTCAGAATTTTAGGATTATTTAGGATTATTTTAAAGGTAATTTAAGGTTGTTAAGAGAAAAAAGACAGCTGAGGACTGAGAATTTAGTAATGACGAACAATTTGGAATTGAGAGGGAGAAATACACTAGGGGAAATGGGGAAGGACTAGAATATTGTTGTAAGTCCTTTTTTTGTTTAAACTTTTCAAGGTATTTTTATACCCCTTATATCTTTAATGCTATTGATATGTTCATTCATAACCCCTGTATCTTCTAGGAATGCAACAGATTTCCTCTCTTTGTATTTCCCATTTTTATATGTCACCTTGGGGTTTGTCTCTCCTAAGAGGCTTTCATTACTTGGTTTCACTATTCTGTGTCTGCCTCAGAGTTGAGGTGGGGTTATGTAGAAGAATAAGATCGAGAACATTGTGATCTGATATAAAATACGATTGTGCATTTCCTAGTCCATTTTGTATGTGTCTGCATTAACAAGTAGTCAGAGCCTTATTTCATTTTCTTTTTAATGAGTTGTATGACTTTCATTTTGTTAAAAAAAAGAAATGTCAAAAAAAAAAAAGAAATGTCAACGTGTACAGGGCTGGGGCCTCCTTCTGTTGTTGCCTGTCCAATAAAATCTTATATTATACCTTATGATTTTGTCTCATGAAATATGAAATTGAACTGTGAGTAGATTCCTGCTAAATTTTGGTTAGTACTTTTTATTTGTTTTCCAAGCCTGCCGGACTTAGTGGCAGGGGTGATGTCAAAATCTATAAAGGATTGATTCGTGCTTTCTGGTCATTTAAATTTTTATTTAACATAAATTAATTGATTAACTTATTTGTTCCCTCATTTACCCTGGTCTCTGGCCATTTTATTTATTTATTTTTAAATAAAATTTTTTAGATTTTTTTTTTTTTTTTAGAGAGAGAGAAAGTGAGTGCATGCGCATGGAGGGAGGGGCAGAGGACAGACTCTTTAAGCAGTCCCCATGTGCTAAGTGTGGAGCCACACATGTGGCTTGATTTCTTGACCCTGAGAACATGACCTGAGCCTAAACCAAGAGTTGGATGCTTAAGTGACTGAGCCACCCAGGTGCCCCTCTGGCCATTTTAAATATGGCTAGATTAGGCCATACTTTCCTCTGGCTTTCTTCCACATCAGTTTTCCATCATTCAATTGGCAGTTTGGGAAATAAGTCTTTATAGCATTTCTTTCCCTTCTATGGATTCTTTGGTCTGCTTTCATGTTTCCCTCACAGTTGCTTCATTTTCACATGCATTTTTGTTGTTGGTATTGTTCTATTTTGATTTTCTGAGGCTTGCTTTCCTTTCCTTCTCCCCTTTGATATGATTGCATTTAACCTCCTAGAGGGCAGAGGCTGTTTCTTTGTGGCCCCACAGCCCAAGTTAGCGCAGTGCCTCTTATATAACAGCTGAACTGTAAACACATTCAATACACAGATATTAAGGATCTTTTTGGGTATGAATCATCATGTTAGATGCTGGGATAAAAATTCAAATAAGTCCAGCAGAGAGATGATCAAGTAAACCAACACTTGTATAACGGATGGCAAGAGGTCTTTAAGACGCATGCAGAGGTCAGGATTAGGGAAGCCTTCCCAGAAGGGGGAGGCACTTGTGGAGTGTTGAAGGATAAGTAGGTGTGATGAGAAGCAATAAAACCTGATCTTAGGTTGTGTGAGCAGATGAAGATGAGGGGATAAGGGTAGGAGAAGATAGATTCTGTAGGAATTCCAACTAGCTGAATGTGGAGATATGGAGAAGGAAGGGGTCAAGGATGTCCTCTAAATTTCCACTTTGGGTTACTGGGTAGAAGGTGGTGTCTGTTCAGTAATGTAAGGATTAATGGAAAAGGAATAAATATAAGGAGAGGGGATAATGGTGATGCCAGGAATGGTCATTGCTTGTTCGTCTCTACTCTTTTAAAGTCATTTTACTTCGTACTGGCAGAATATTTAACTGGAAGAGACTCTGTGTTGGACCCTGATGAAAACATTTGGCCGTCCATCTACACATTCCTTTCCTTTTGCATCTTATACATTGGGAAAGGGAGGGCAGTCTTTAGTGGGGGAGCCTGAGGGACCCAGATCTTCTTAAGGAAGGATTTGTTGTCTCAGTCCTCAGTCACATGGACTAAGCATGACAGAGATGTAAAAATCCAGGCATTCTGTCCCGTGAGAGGTGTTTTTATTTTTCTTTTTAAAGATTTTATTTATTTATTTGACAGAGAGAGAGAGATCATAAGTAGGTAGAGAGGCAGGCAGAGAGAGGGGAAAGCAGGCTCCCTGCTGAGCAGAGAGCCCAATGTAGGGCTCCATCCCAGGACCCCAAGATCATGACCTGAGCAGAGGCTTAACCCACTGAGCCATCCAGGTGTTCCCTATGAAAGGTGCTCTGATGACAAAACACTTGCTTGAGAACTCTCTGCTAGGTTGACTAAGGCTTTGTGGGATCTACCACACAATTTGATTTCCTCCTCTGCTCCATTCTCTTTCTTCTCCTTCCCCCCAAGTGTTATCTCTGATAAAAATATTGCACCCTGAACTCCTTAGTGTCTGCCTTTAGAGAAACCAACCCATAACAGAAAGTGTCATGCAGATTTGTCAGACCTCTCAACATCACTGAGATTGCCCAGCTCTTTTTCCTCTTGGAGTTCTAGGAGGAAGGGGTTAGGGAATGTAACCTAGAAAATAGTGGAATAAGGGGCTGCAGTTTTCTCCTTATTGTTATTCGCCTAATATGATGGGGTGAGCTTGCCTTAGCTTGGGAAGAAATGAATTTGAGAAAACAAGTGAGCAGTTAATTTTATGATTGGATTAAAGATACTTCCAATCTCCAAAAGGGGCTTAAATTAAAACCAACATATTGCAGCAATTGTCCTAAATGGGAGCCTCTTTCATATAAAGAATATGAAAGAAACCGTGGGAAAGTTTGAAGCAAGTTTAGTTGCTGTGAACCGGAACACTTTAATCTCTTATTAAATGAATGCAGTGTGATAATAATATAATGATACCTTGCATTTAGATTGCATATTTATTTTCCCCAAGACATTCCTAAAGCACTTTAATGCAATGCCTTTTTTCCCCCTTATTGCTGACTTTCCTCAAGTGGGGGAAGGAAGAATAGAGATAATTGAATCTTTAATAGCTAATGTGCCATTTTTTAATTCAACTGCTTTCCCAATGCACCTGTATTAGACCTATGAAATAGTACTAGAAATGATTTTACTTCCTTTCCCTTTGACAGTCTAGGGGAGGTTGTCAGAATAAGAAATGAGATGGCTTGTGTGAATAGAAAAATGAGGGCTGTGGGGATAAGGAATCTGGCTACTGAATAATCTACAGACAGAATAATTTACCCCTTGATCATCAAAAATTGATACTTACTCCTAAGCTCTTATCTTAATCATTCGAAAGCTATAATTATTGATATTTGTGGTGTGTTTAGCAGGCATTCTACTAAACATTTTATATATACTGTTTATTCCTCACACTATTCCTGGGTGATATTTTTTCTCTTATTTCATGGAATCAACAACTCAAGTTCTACATGGTTGAATAAGAGGTTCAACATCACAGGTGGTAAGGTACAGTGCTAGGATTTAAAACGTGATAATTTCACTCCAAAGATGGAACTTCTAGTTATATTGCTTATTGCCTCCTTATTGCCTCCATATTATGGAACTCCTTATCTGCAGCTGCTCGCTGGACTCTACAATTAGAACAATGGAGTGTGTGTGTGTGTGTGTGTGTGTGTGTGTGTGTGTGTGTGTTGGGATAGGGTTTGTGGGAGAGTCTGCTGAAATAGCCCTTAAGAGAACAGCTTGCCGAATAGGTTTAAAACAAAACAGCTTCACCAATAAAGTCCCAGACTCCTATCAAATATTCCATCTTCCCAAACCCCCCCTTCATGGAAATCTTCAGCTTTTCCAGTATAACTCAGGGAAGAGGATTTGACATCTTCAAGGATGACATCAAAAAATAAAGGAATAACAAACAATAAACATTGCACAACTATGCTAATTCATGCCCCAAAGGGAAGACAACAGGAAAAACCTAGAGTTTGCCAAATGGAAAAACAACTAAGCTGGTAGAGACAGAAATGTTAATTCAGACTTCAAGATGATAAAAGACTTGTTATAAACAATGGGGATTGGAAAAAAATGTTGTACTCAGCCAAATCCCTCAGATATATGTAAGCAACTAACTCCCACTGAGATAGATGGATGCGTCAGTTTCTTCATTTTAATGAAGACTCTTAGACTTTGCATGTCCATGGGGCTCTCTGTGTTCAGGTCCTTTTCTGGTTGATACTGATGAAGCAGTAAAAACAGTCGAGTGCTTACACTGCAATCAGAGGAAGAAGTAGGCTCAAAATGGAAAGCGCATGGCTCAGTTTGCACTGGTTCCTTATATCCTCCCTTATTCCGGAGGATGAGGGGCGGTAGGGAAGCATGCATAGAGTAGCTGACCCTGTTTTTGAATTCATGATAGGCCATTATTATTATATATTTGTTCAATATTGTTATCTTAGGAGCAATCTTCCCTAAATTGCTACCTTCTACATCTGATATTATTTAGAACAATGTACAATTAGCTGCATTTTTGCATGAGGAACATTTCTTCAAAGCAAACATGATAAACTTTGGTAGTATGGTATCCCTACAAACAATGCTTGATTGAGGCTGCTTAATTTAGTAATTTATTTATCAGCTTAAATGATTCCAGTCGTCTTTGCACATGTCAACATCCATTTGTTTTGTGCCTATATTGGGGTCAAAATCAGCCTCTCATTCATAAGAATATTCATCTATACCCACAGATGCATCTGAGTCTGCATTTGATATCGCCTCATGCTAACCCATAGGGAAAATTTTCCTCTCTAATTAAATTGCTTTTATATTCTTACTGGGAGATATGTTAATATGTATTGTTCTGATGTAATTACTTTTGTTTATTTTTGTCTCTACAACCAGATTTTGAATTCTTAAGGGTAGAGAAGAAGGTTTCTATTTCTTTTATAACATTGTCTTTTTCCCCTATCCCAGTCACCTATAAATGCTTTTTAAATCTTGCACCCTGAAGAAGTAGATGTGAAATAAATATTTGTTAAATGACTTTGTAGATTTGTATATTCAGACAGGAAACTAGCCTTCTAGAGAGAGCCTTGTTTCAAGTATGTGGAGTTTAAAAACCAATGAAAATGAAAAAGCAGTTTTGCACCTTTGAAGGATGTTGATTGCCAAGCAAGCTCCCTCTGGCAATTCCCCAGGACTGATGACCAGCTCTTCTCAGAGGTGTGGTCATCTGATGACACAAACTTAGCAGCATGTGTGGAGGAGGTGGGACCTACACTGGTGAGTCCATAAGACAGTTGTTTTCTGTGACTTTCTCCTCAAAGCCTTTCATGGTTTCATTTCTGATATTTCATTTGTGCATATTTCCCATTGCTTCATTTGTTGATTTTTTACCCATATCATGTTCCTTTAAATCTGTTTAAAGGGTGCCATTTTTGGAGAATATGCCTTAGGGAGTAAGTACTTTTCTCTAGCCCCATCCTAGTCTCCCTAAGGTTTGTCTTTCCCCTGGAATTATGAAAAGTTGAATGATGAAAAGTTGACTTTCAAGACGATGTTGTATGGTTTAGAATGCATAGGCCACACATCCCCCACTGCTTTTCAGAGTAACCCATGCCATCTCCCACCCCCTTCCTGTTCTTAAGTGACTTCTGGGCTGGTCCATTGGAAACTAGTAGGAGAAAAAAAAAATCATGGGTACAGCCAGGCTTTGCTGATTGATTATTTCATACTTGTGAAACAATTTTCTGTACCAATTATGTCTTTGCAGATGACAGAAGCCATTTAGTCTAATGACCATAATAATTAATTTTCATTATGAAGCAGATTGGTTAATGATGCTGAAGCCTAGATTTCATTATGGAACTAAAACACAAAACTTGCCCACACTCCCAGAACATAACTTTCAAGTTTGTTAAATCGGGGAGTGAATGCAATTATTACTTTTCTTATAGGGTCAACTGAGGCAAAGTTAGGATAAAAGTGTAAAGGGCTCTAGCAGATTTTTTTTTGTTTTGCTTTTGCCTTGTGAAATCAGCTGTGATTCTCAAAAAGGAGTTCCTGATCAGCAGCATCAGCTTCACTGCAGAACTTGTTAGAAATGCACATTCATGGACTTCACCCCTGACTGCTGAACCCGGAAGCTCTGTGGGTGGGGCCAACCATCTGCCTTTTCAGAAGCCTTCCAGGTGGTTCTGAGGCTGGCTCAAGTCTGAGAAATACGGGTGTGGAGAACAAAGGAAAGATAGTAAAGCAGGTTTCCTTGTCATTTGTAGTGTTCCTTACTTAAGGGTTAGGGGCTACAGGTCTCCTCAGTATAAGAACCTCAACTAAAAAATCCAAGAGCAACGTTTGATGTATTTTTTAGTTTTACTTTATTGCCTAACATTTGTAGACAAGTAAGCTGGAATTCAGACTAAGATTTGTAATTTAGGGTCAAGAAACTCTTCTAACCACTGAAACATCTAGGGGGTGGAATTCACTAGATCTATGATCCCAGTGAAATTGTAGGCAATTTTAAATGTATTTATTCGACTTCTGAAACAATTATTTACAGTGCTGCAGTTTGGATCAAGGTCTGTCCTAGGTGCTGGGGTTTCAGTAATGATTAGAAAGCCAAACTCTTTGCTGATATTCTAGAGCAGAGAGGCAAGCTGTAAACAAAGAAACAAGCCTGTCATCCCACGTGGCAGGACAAGCTATGAAGATAGATAAGAGCTGATAAAAGGAGAGAGGAAGACTAGGACACGAGGGACTGCTATTTGAGATAGTTGATCAGGCAGGTTCTCCAAGATGAACAGAATTTCAACAGTGTAGGAGAAAGGCAAGCAGAGGAGAGCATTTTAGGCAGCATAAACAGAAAATGGTATGCAGTTAGTATATTTGTAATCCAGGTTGCAAAGTATGAATTTGGCTCAGGTCACAAAGCTAACTGATAATGAAATCTAAATATACTTGGCTAATTCCCCTATGCAGTACTCCTTCTCACTGCATCTCTCCAGAGGGTAGTCACCTGAAAGAACCTGTGTGCATATATGCTTGATGGTGAGGCTTGTAGTTTCTGTTTGATGGCTTGAAAAGTGTATTCTACCTCAGGCTGGGACTTTTGTTTGAAATGACCAGTTGCAGTTGTTGTTTTGGTCATATGATCTACTCAGTCACTTGAAATGAAAGTCATGGTTATATAACTCTTGATGCTGTTAGGAGAGGGGTGAGGGAAGAGACAGAGCTTCCCTGTTTTAGCTGTCATTCTTGGTGACATAATTTTTAAACAGCCATTGTTGGACCATTTGCTATGTTTTAAGCACTGAGCTAAGTGAACTACCCAGATTTCATTCTTTTAAAACTTGTTTTTGGTTTTGGTGTTGTCTGGAACATACTCATATGTGAGTTCCACAAGGGCAGCAATTTTATCTTTATTTTCACTGAATTTTCCTGGAGCACTGTGTGTTCACAGTAGGTACATGACAAATATTTTGTTCAGTGAAGGAGTGAAGGAATTGTAAGTCATGCAGCTAGCAGGTGGCAAAACTGAGACTTGAATCCAATCTGTGTAATTCCAAAGCTTTAACTACTGTGCTACACTGTGAGTTCACCTGGAATGGAAAGAGGAGGGAAAAGATGGAATCATGAATGTTGAACATAAGAAAAGCAGTATGGAAGCAGCAACTCATCTGAAACTATTAATCAAGCAAAAGCAGCCGGTCTCCATGACTGAACTTGTCTCAGGCTTTCTTGAGGCTGAACAGAAGGCTATAACAATGGCAATTCTCTGCTCTCTAAAAGAGCAGACTGGCAAGACTAACTCTCATGGAATAATTGGTCAGCAATATGATAAATTAAGTGGGATGGCATCTCATTTCATACTATCCACTCTGGAGCTTGTCATCCTTGGAATCACAAACATGAAGCTTGTAAATTACAGCACCATGTTAGAAACTGAAATTATATCAATATGAGAATGACCCTCATTCTAGGTTTTTTTTTTAAGATTTTATTTATTTATTTGACAGAGATCACAAGTAGGCAGAGAGGCAAGCAGAAGAGTGAGAGGGAAGCAGGCTCCCTGCAAGCAGAGAGCCTGATGTGGGGCTAGATCCCAGGACATCAGGACCACGACCCGACTGGAGCCAAAGGCAGAGGTTTCAACCCACTGAGCCACCCAGGTGCCCCGACCCTCATGCTAGTTTTAACTGGTTTCAGTTAATCCAAATTGCCGACATTTCTAATTTGCTGAAGCATACTGTTCAAATGCAGTGTAATGCTTTGAACAGGTGGGGAGTTCTCCTCTCATCTCTCTACCCTCCCTGCCCCTCTCCTCCCCAACCTTGTCTTCCCTTCTCCTTTCCTTTCTCTTTGCTTTCTTTCCCTTCCCTCCCCTTTATCTACCTTTCCTTCTCTCTCCCTCTCACTTACCCTTCTTTCTTAAGTTTATTTTTCCATTTTCAAGTTTGTGATTGTAACCTTGTAACTTTTATTTGGATTGTGAAGACATAATTATACCCACTTTACACATGGGAAAACTAAGTCATTGCAGACATTATGTAATTTGTGCATTTTGTGGTGAAGATGGAAAAAAAAAACCCCACATTTCATAACTTTAAGTACCTTGTGCTTTTTGATGTGTTCACAGATCCCAAAGCAAAATTTCAGGTTCAGTATTGGCACTGGTTTACAGTATAGAATGAATAATAATCATTTATTAAATAAAGATAAATGAAAATGAAGGATAGCTTGAAAAGTCCTTTCTGACTTACTATTTTAATTTAGGTAGTTCACATCACTTTTCCTCTATATTATGGGAATAATAATGGATCCTCATATATGAGGGATTTAAAACTCTTTTATAAAGATAGAATTAATTATATTTTAAAAACCTGTTTTTGTGGGATTAGATGAGCTTGGGTTCCATAAAACATCAAGATGGCCTATCAGCTTGTCATTGGGTATCATTTCTTGTCTACATTTGATTGAGAGCTACTAGGTTGGTTCTGGTTTCTTTGCCAGTAGGTGGTACTAGCAATTTGTATAGTGTCTGTGAACTTGTCCTCATTGGGGGAAAAAGGCATGCTTGGGTTTTTTGAGGAGATAAACAAATTCTTCAGATGCTGTGGTGAATGAGAAGCCTTCAGCTGGAAGCATTTCCTTAGACTCTACGGCCTACCTACCAGGAATACAATCTCGAAATGGTTAAAATATAATTATTTAAAGAGTTTAGGTTTTACAAAAGAAGAAATAAAAAATAAACAGGAAGGAGTTCACGTCATATTTTTTTTTTTTCCCCAGAGTAAATGACTTCTGATCATATGCCAGTAAGTACCAACTCACTTTCTCGGGAACATGTTATTAGATCAGATGATAACTTTTTGCAAAATATGTTTTAATAATGAGGCTGTGTTTGAGAGAAGTGCAGCAAAACAAGTAGATCATTACTTATATCATAAAGGTTGTCATTGTCCTGATTTGAACAAGGTTATAGTATTTTACAAAGAGGTAGTTCTTATTGGAGATAATGTCATTGTATAGTTTTTTTTGTTTGTTTGTTTGTTTGTTTTTTTAAACCCTGTTAAATAGCCAAGATCCCTAAAGTGGCATTTAAGTTTCAGAGTAGTTACTTTCCAAATGTGTTTTAATATGAAGCATCTGAGTTGTCAGAGAGCCTTGTTAATTTATAGGAAGACAGTTGCAGCACGAACTCCAATTAAAATGAATGGTAACATTAATGTGAAGGAGAGCTAATGTCATCACCATCTCTTATTTTCCTCAACTGCCACCCTCCACAAAACAAAGTAAGAAATGAAACAAGACCACAGACGATCACGCTGTTGCCTAGTTTGTATGCCGTGTTGTGCAAAGTGGTGGAATTCTGAGCTGAGCACCTCACTGTAGTTCCCAATTCTTGCAGTCCAAGGGGCTGAGATGGAAGGGAGCCTTTGGCGGTGAAGACCGTCACTCAAGTCTAGTTCAGTGACTAGACATAAAACCCCAAGTGAGATAGGAAGGCACAGAGCTGCTGAAGTTTTCATTACTCTTTAAACCCAGCCGTATTATACCATTTTCTTCTTCATGCATTAATAGAGTTAAGGATTATTGGCTCAGTGCTTGTTAAATTCTCAGTTTTGGTCCAGACTGGGATAATACTCGTCTTTTGGGTTTTCTTCTGCTGGTGGGTGGGCAGGCATGGGGTGTCTTTATTTGCCTATCTGCCAGCACGACTGTGAGTTATATTTATTGACTGGAAACTTGGCAAGACTAAGGTTTTTTCTCAGCAAGAAGACTACCCTCAATTTTTACTTACAAGATTCCACGGTAACCAGGTGGAACCTACATCATTAGCTTCCTGAATAATGCATATATTTTAAACCATGACTTAAAGCTGTTCATTTATAGTATATTAAACGAAAGAAAAGTTTTAATGCAAGCCCAGCTTTGTGCAGTAGAATTAACTAAATCAAAATGAAGCTTTTTTTTTTTTTCCTTTTTCAGTCAACTTTATTGAAACTCATTCAACTTTCCAAGAACTAAAAATTAGCTTCCTGTCTTGACTCTTTGGAATTACTTACTGTCATCTGTTTCAGACGTTAAAGGATGTGATTTAATATCAGCAATAAGGCCCCTTTTCCTCATTTGGCAGGTGTTAATTATTTAAACACTACTCATTTTAATTTGTTTCCAATCACTCTTTTGAGTGATTTGCTTTACAGGTTTCATTATGTGCATTTCTTGTGGGAAAAAAAAAAAAAAACAAAAAACCAGAAGGACGACAAGCTGAAGCACGGAACTGCACCGTGTAATCTATCTATTGATAGGTGGGGCAAGGCAAGGCTGTATTTCATGTATTATGATCTTCATGATCTCTGCTGATGGAATATAATATGCAATACATCATTTTTATCTTCTTTATAATAAAAAGTTGCTCTAGGCACAAAGCCTCAGGTTCCTGCATGCTAATGAACCAGACTGGAGAAAGCCTTTGCATTTCCTGATCTGTCAATTAGGAAGGAGCCAGACAACTAGAGTAACTGAAAATACAGGACAGACATTTTTCTCAGTGAAACCACTCCTTTCTTGAAGTTTGGGTATCGTCCTTTCTGTCAATTCCTGCTGCTCTTTTCCCTTCAGCTAAACTGGCTTCTGCTTCATGATGATTCTTGTTTATAAAAAGCCTTGGGCTTGTGTTTCCCCTAAGTTAGATGCTTGTCAGAGCTTCCTCTGCTCAGATGGTACGGCCCCGTGTGTGCTTTATGGAAAATCAGCTTTGCACTGGGCAGAAATGCTGGTGTCACTTAAGTCAGGCACTAGTCTAAGTTCTTGATAGAAAACTTTTTCAGAAGACTAACATCTAAATTTGAAAAGCAGAGGGATATGGAGAAAAAGAAAAAACTTTCACAATCCCTCTGGGAAAGGAGAAACTGACAACCCCAGGTTTTTTTTTTCAGTAGTACACAGCAAGGTAATTTCATCTCAGTGTGAAATGGAAAAGGTGGGTGTTTGTTTAGATTGAGGCCATTCGGTAATGATTTTAACACTCATTGGAATCTCTTAGCCAACGTATTCCAGGGACAAAGTCTGTAATGAACACTTATCCTCCCAATTAAAGTTTCAGTCCCAATGAAAATGTTACCTGATACTCTCCTTCTCCTATTTTAAGTTTTTCAGTCTTTGCTCTGGTTTTGCCTTCATGATTGGTGGCCTTGCTCATCCTTTTTCCAGCGAAATTATTCTTCCTGTGGCAGCCAGCAACAAAGCCCAATAGGCTGGTCTTCCAGCTTGAGAATCAGGTTCATCAGACTCACTGGCACTCTAGATTTGAAGGTTAGATTAACTGATTGACTGGATGAAATGGCTTCATTTCCTTGAATGAAATTGGCTTCATTTCCTTGACTCAGTGGAAGAGGGAGCCATTAAATCTTTATAAATAAAATGTAAGTAAACAAAAGCCTTAACTATTTCAAACATGACTCAGTTATCTAAGTCAACTGTTATACAGCTTGCTCTTTTCCAAATCTCTGAGGCCACTTTCAGTTTGGGGTTAGAGGGATGCCTGTGGTTGAAGTGGTGGCAAAAGTATGTAATGTGAAATGCACTGTGTGAGGAAGAGCACAATAGCCTTGCTTGTCGTTCTCCGTGTGTCGACAGAGCCTGCGAAGACAGCATGTGTGGCTTCCTTGGAGATCATCACAAGATTGGGCGGAGGGCTCATGGAGATTTAAAAAAAAAAAAAAGAAGGATAACCAAGGCCTTTGAAAAGATTTCAGTGTTTCTTCTTCTGCTCATTCATTTGTTCAACAAATGTTAATTGAATGTATATTCTGTATTACAGGGGGGAAATAGAATGTTGCACTGAGACAGCTCACAATCCAGGGGATTGGACAAACCTGTGAACAAAGAACATTAATCAGTGTGTCACATGCACATATATGCCATGTCCTAGATAAGCAAGAACAGAGAGAAGCTAATGTTCTGAGGAGTATAGGAAGTCTTCCCAGAGGAGGTAGTATTTCAGTTAGGTTTTTAAAATAACGAGGTGTTCATCATGTAAAAATGGTGATGGGTTGGGGAAGCAGGTGGTAGAAGGCATTCCAGGCAGAGAGGAGGAAGGGAGCATGGAATAGCTCTGGTGCAAATGTCAGAGAACACTCAGGATTTGGAGACATGTCAGGATGGGGTCAGATGCAGGGCCATGCTAAAAAGTTATCTCCTTTTCCAAAACCAGTGATCCTCCAGAAGGCTTTAAGCAAGCAAGGGTCAGCGTTACAGTTGAGTTTTAGGTGATCATTCTGATGACTAAAAGGGGAACGTATTCAGCAAGGGAAGGGGAATGAAGTAGTAACACCACCACGGAGAACTGAAACAAACCAGGTGAGCAGGTAGTTTTGAGCTAAGCTAAGGTACTGGCACTGGGAGTTAGGTAGTAACTGGGAAGGATCTGAATTTCCTCCTACTTTTGCACTAACAAGTTAGTCTGTCACACATGAACATACAAATACTGAGAGAAACCCAAGACTCGGGTTTAGAGACAGATGATTTATTACCCACAGCAAAAACAGCAGCTAGAGGAGCAACCTGCATGAGTCCCTGTGCCCTAATTCCCACAGGGTGACTCCATAAGTGTTGAGTGTTACCTATGTATGTAAACATGGGGTGTTCCCCAGGAGAGGACCCTAAACTTTAGTACACTCTGATCTTTTATAGGGTCACTAGCATATCTTCCCATCTTCCCTCCAGAGAGAGATAATATGTATTACCTGGAATATAAGCCAATCTCCTCCACATGAGAGGGGCAAGGCATCTCTAGGTTTATAACCCTGGGATGTAAAGAAATGTCTCTGGAAAGACGCATCTCTAAATCTTTCCAGAATCTCTAGCTTCCTAAGCTCTTTGCTATTTAACGTGCTCTTTGCTCAGGAGGCCCAGTGTGTGAACATGGGAAACCCATGGAGGATTGTTTTCTGGTGCAGAAATGGAGAGGAAGGGCTGAATAAATAAAATCCATGAAGGAGAATCGTCAAAGCAAAATACAAAACAAAACCCAGGAGGCTGATTAGATGGGGCAGAGGTTGGGGAGGGAGGCTGATGGAGGCCTCAGGTGTGAGTGAGATTTCTGATTCGGTAGATCTGATGGTAGGTGGGTAGTAAAAGAAGAGGAACTTTTTTTTTTTTTTTTGGTGGTATTAGTGGTGGTGGTGATGGTGGTGGAGCAGGGATGCAGATGCAGGGCACAAGTTAAAACGTTAGAAGTTAAAGGTTTGTGTAAATTGACTAACCCTAAAGATAGTATGGGATTTTTTGAGAAGTGGCTACATTTTTGCATCATTTGTTGTTGCACAAATAATAGGGAAGGAAAATACAAACAGTTGGCAAAGAGATCCAGAGTTCCACATCTCATGTGGACTCAGATTTTTTTCTTTTCTTTTCTCTCTCTTTTCTTCCTTCCTTCCTTCCTTCCTTCCTTTCTTTTCCCTGGAGAATGGCTGTGGTATCGTATTAGACAAAAAGAACTAAGAGCTGTGTATTATTTAACCCTCATTTTGGGAAATGGGCTTCAGGGGAACTTGAACTTGCCTAGAGTAGAGCTCCTAAAACACCTTCCATCTCCTTAATTGTCACCAAGCAATTACTCATACAGGCAGAACCTTGACAGGCTCTGGACATGAGAGAAGTAAAATGGCATACGGGGGAAGTGCCCGGCTCTTTAAAATCTTCTTAGGAGCTGCTGCAGTGGCAGAGACTGGGAATCCTGGAATGCATTTTTCATTTTTATGGCGTGGGAACAGCAAGGTGCAGTGTAAAGAGCATTGGACCAGGAGTTGGAAGGTCAGGGTGACAGCGTGGCTGCATCATTGACCAGTCACAGAAGCCAGAGAGATTGCTAGGCTATCTGAGCTCTGTCTTTTAAATGGGGAGAAGGCTGCTGCTCTGCAGTGCTTTGATGATCAAGTGAAGACTATTTCCTCCATTGTGATGATCTTGCGTGTGTACATTGTTGCATGTCTTTGTTTTTGCATCTGAATTCTATAAACATTCAATGAAGGTGCTTACTACGCATTAGGTATTTGAAGTAAGAGATGTTGATGTTACGTTTTTCTCTTCTCTCTCTCTTTAAAAGACCATTGTCTTTCCCTTTTCCAAAGCTTGTGGGATGGGTATCCATGTGTAGCCTTTTTTGTGTGTATGTGCCATGTTTGATTATGTATCCAGAATTCTACAAAGCTTGTACCTAAATCAATATAAGGAAAGTAGAACATTTCATTGTAAGTAGATAACTATCTTGTCATCCCTGCACTGAGTTTAAAACATGAGAGCTTTTTGGGAAAAATTAGTGTTCTTTCTTTCTTTTTTCTTTTCTTTTTTTTTTTTTTTCTGATAGAGGTTTATTTTTAGTGGAAGCTTTCTTTTTCTTTGGCATTTATGGTATTTAAAATACAATTTTATTACCCATGGTATCAAGTAACTGTATATTATCCAATGTGCAAAAGGTATTCTGTCTGGATTGTTATTAAAATGTCAATTATGTGCATCACTTTAGGCTAGATATTTAATCTGAGAAAATAAACTAAGCATGTACCCTCCTCCTGCATTTCAGGGCTTGGGTTCTAACTTCCTTTCTGGTGTATAACTACTGGCTGCTAAAACATGAGACTCTGCTTGATTCCAATGCAATATATCAAACCCTTGTTACAACTTGTCTTCAGAAGTTCACATGCTTTTCCTCTTTAGTCAGTTTAAAACATTACAAGCTACCCTTTATCTTTAATTATTGCTCTTTTATATACTAATTGCGTAGGCCAGCACTGGGTGAGTTTGGAATATCCATACTGCTTGACCTTCTGAATCCATGCATTTTATTTCAGACTTAAGCACCTAGTAAAGGTGGGACCCTGAGGAAAGCCCAGTTTGGCTTCCCAGGTACAAGAGGGGAATATGTAAGATTGCTCCATTCTGATGTCTGGCAAGTCCAAGAAGGATGAGGAAAAGGTTGATGAGAGGAGAAAGAACACTTTTCGGAGAAGTATGGAGACATACAGTGTTAGCACTGCAAGGGATCCGAGTGATCCTTTAATCCGGAGTGACAAAGAAGTCAATTAACTGGACCGAAAGCAGCTTGTTTGTTGGGACAAAGTTGGGCAAGAATCCTGTTCCAAGTTGAATCTTGTACCATCTTTGCTGCTTAGGTTGTGCTCCTCCTACCTGAAGTTTGAGAAAGAGCTCTGAAGAGGGGAGAGCCAAGGGGCAGGAGAAATGTCGACTTAGGGAAGAGGTGTTAATGGAATTTAGCTCGGATTTCATTTCATGGAAAAGAGATCAGTCAGTGTTATGAGCTACTAAATGTGACTAGATTGCTTAAGAACTAGTGAAGATTTACCAACTCCTTGGGTTATTTCCTCTGTATCGCAGTAGATTTTTATACAGTTCTCTCAGTTTAAAGCACCTTGGGTTAAATAACAAATCAGTGATTTTGAGCTGTTCTGTTTTACACCTGTTAAGAATTAATAAATTGCAGCTCTTGTCTTTGCAAAACATTTTCCAAATAATTTAGATACTGCCCTGCATTGGACATTACAAACAAATTCTTTGCACTTGGGACTTATAACAGCAACTTGACTAGTTGCTAGAGTTGGGAGAATAATCACCCCAGTTCAAAACACCTGGAATCCTCATCAGTTCTCGGGAAACACTGCCACCATTGTCCTTTGGGTGATGTGAGCTAATTGTAGCATTACTGCGCAATAGCCCTTTATTTGGGACTAATAAAATCCTAACCTCATTGGAAAGTATGGTGCTTACCCATTGGACTTCTGCATATGCTCAGTAATGCCAGAAGAGAAATAGAAACTCTCTTATGTTGCTAAGAAAACCTATCTACTTATACCTAAGGGCTATAACTAGAGTATTTCTTGAGCGATATTATGCTGTGTGTATGTGTGTGTGTGTGTGTGTGTGTGTGTGCGTGCACACGTGCATGGATGGGGATGAGCGGGCATGTGGTTCTGTAAAGATAAACAAAGCTTGGAGGGCCTGGAACCTGGAGTGCGGTGGTGCGGATGTGCATGGGGGAGTGTATTTGGTTGTAGTGAGGACAGCTTGTCTCCATCTCATTTCAACATAATAGGCAGGAGACAGCACAGCTGAGTTTCCCCCAAATGGCTAGTGCTATAGCCTAGCTTTTTCAATGTCACTGGATTGATCGATCATTAAGATGTCTCATGTTTTTAAAAAGAGACAGCCTACTGACAAGCAGAATGGATATTTAAAAAAATTCTTAACAGAAAAAGAAGCCAGCCAGACTGAAAGAAAACTATTTTAAGTATTGTTTTGGAAAACCCTACTACCTTGTGTTAATCTTTTAATTCTGATAAGTAGCAATGATATCTTTGGTGGGCAAGTCTTACTTCCTTGATAAAGCCTCCGCTGACCCCTTGATGGGATCTCTTTTGCTTTTGATGTCCCAGTGGCGTCTACAGTCTGTATCACTCATTTGCCAGTTTTGATCTGATTTTTGCTCATCATTTAAATCCTTTGCTGCAGTTTGACTTTGTCTTTGCAGGTAAGAAGCTCAAGATTTAGTTGGCGATAAGACCATTCTCTCATGTGTCTTGTTTTTTCTAAGTGTAGGGTAATGAACATAGGGTGGGTGCTAAAAAGTATGTCTGTTGACTTCATTTGCTGTAGAATAACTTCAGTAGAGTAAGAAGCAATTTTGTTCCTTTCTGAAGCGGTAAACAGCTACGAGTTTGTTATTGTAAGGTTGCCTAAGGCCAGGTTTTCAGACTCAAAGTGAGTGTGAGCTATCTATCAAGGAAACAGAATTATTTAGCACAATAAACATTTTGGTGTACATTTGGCCTAGAGGAAACTTTTTGTCTATCTGTATGGCCCAAATTCTTCAAATAATGACTTTTTTCCTTATTCCCTGTGTTTATGTTCCTGATTATCTGGGAAATCAAAGTCTAACCTAAAAAGCGGGGTTTGTGGGGGAGTGCACTCTAAATCAGACTAATGGTGAGAATAATGCCAGGATAATTTTGAGAGTGTTTCTTAGAAAAATATCAATAAACATTCCAACTTGAGTTTAGGGCTCCAAGACTTCGATCTTGGGATGAAGGCTCATACTCAGTTCTGTAAATGATGAAGATTACAGATTGCTACAAGCATCAGTGTCCGGTGTGCAGAAATGTTTCTGCTGTAATTACAAGGTTTACTACAGTGAGGCAAGTGCCATGCAGTGCATCTCATGACCCTGGGAAGTTTCAGGAATTCTTAATCAGTTGATTTCATGTTTTTAGGCTAATTCCATTTCCTGTTCTGAAGACTAAAAGAAAAACATCAGTGCTTTAAAAAAACAGTTTAGGATTCTTGCTTTTATCTTAGAGAATGTGATTATTAATAGTTATTTTAGAAGTGTTTTTAAATTTGGAGGCATTTCCCCTCCTTCCTTATTCATGATTCCTGAAGTTGCAACCAGTAAGCCTACTCCCCTTCTACTCTTCCCTCTTGCTCTTTCAGACCCTCGGGCAAGCCTTTCATCCTCCTCCTGTGTGCCACAAAATAGGAGAGCTAGTTTGAGGCCTGCAGCTTTCTGTGTGTATCAAAGGAAGGGGTCCAGACTTCTTTAATGTAGCAGCACCCATCGGTCAATCCATCTCACTCCTTTCTGTAACCATCAGCCATCCCCCCAAAGTCCCTTGGCACCCTTTTCCTTGAAACCAAGGCCCAAGGAGATCAGACAGCCTCTCTTGCCTTGCCAAGCATCCCTCAGCCTCAGCTGAAGTAATGTTTATATATATGATCATTCCATGCCATTTAAAATATGTAATGGATACTGTGAAAACAATAGGCATATTCAGGCTTCGGTGCTGTGCACAAATGAGAGAAATATTCCAATACTCATATCAGAGCCTAATAGGTATAATTTTGCTCATGATAGAGTAATGCGCAGCAGCTTTCCCCAGACTGCTGGGTAAAACAAAGAAGTGGTTGTCAACCTTTTCAGAATCAGATGTTAATGATATTTCGTGTCTTTGTTGAGTCTGTGGAAAGCAGCTACTGCACCTAGAAGGGAAATGACTTCCATACCAACCGCCCTCAGCCAAAGTCATTCGGACTGGGAAACCTGGACTGAGTCCATATTTACATTTCGGAGAGAGGTGTGAAAGAAGATTTCAAGACAGAATGGGCTGAGCTGCCTCCCATTTGCCTTACCCTATGTTCAATCTTATCTATGCTATGAGGGATCTTATTATTTCCAACATATAGAAGGGGGAAATGTAATGTAAACAGAGGATCGGCATGTTTTGGCAAAGGAGGGAAGTGTTTTTTGCATTTCGTGTATTTCTGGAAACCTCTGAAATCCCAAAGTCATACATCTTCCAAGGTTAGGAGGAGGATTTATTCAAGCATCGCCGGTGCCCAGCAGCTTGCGAAGCAAGGATCTTGCTGCATCGTTGGTAGCAAGCAGCTAACTGTTCGGCTTTCTTCTCAAGCGGGTTGTAAAGAGCTGCAGCCGTCAAATAGTTTGCTTTCCACGTCTCCCTAAGCCCTCTTTTACACATTACAGTATGACTTCACTTCAACAAAATTCTATTTTCATTTGTTTTAAGAAAAGGTCTTAATTCTACCTCAAGTACACCCAAAAAGTGGGGCCTCTCGGTACCATGTTGTTGAAGCTGCTGGGAATTAGGCCACTTTTTGACCAGACACATACAGTTTTAACCCTAAATCTTTAGATACTGCACAACTAACGATTCCTATTCTGACAGATACAGATCTAAGGGTGGGAGTCACACCATTCTTAGGAAAACACAAACCCTACTAGGATTATAAAAAGCAGAAGCTATACCACAACCGTAGTTTAAAACTATACTTAGACTGAATCCCACTTTCAGAATGATTGTAATATGTCTTTAAATAAAGACCTTCCCACAGTTGTCCAAATTAAAATCGGGGTAGTTCCTCTGTCATGTGTGCCCATGGATGAAGACTGTGCAGCTCATCTCTATAACTGTAAAAATTGTATTATGTAAGTTAAATCGTAGGCAACATGTCTGCCAACATGGAACCTCTTGTCTTTGTATATGTAGTCGAGTCAGAGTTCTGCATAAGTTCTGAAATACTTTATAGACATAATTGTGATTGTATGATGTGTTGAATAAGACATTTGATAAATTGATGAATTGCAGGGACTTTGGTACAACAAATTCCATCATCTCAGTTATTTTGAAGTCTGTTTCTGATTGCCATGGCTTAGTGTCTTGCTGCTCAAAGTCTTGTTCGTGGACCAGACTGGCAGTGCTTGCAACTTGTACAAATGTGGAATCTTGGGCTCCAAATAAGATTTACTGAATCAAGTGCTGGTCTACCAACTGTCCTTGAACAGCAAAGACCTAGTGGATCCTAAATTAGGCATTCAGGTCATTTTGAAGTTTAGAGAATTTTGGAAGTATGTATGCATTTTTTATGGTCAGGAGGGAATTATTTTATATCTGATTAGATAATGTAGTAACACCCTCTAAGTTAGGTGGCTTACCAAAGAACCTGCTTTATTTCTGAGGACCATGCTTTTGGCAGAAACTGACTCATTAGTTTATTAATTTTTGAATTCTTAATGGTGATTCTTGGATAGAATATGCAAACAGTTTGTACATTTACAATCAGGTATCTCAGTGGTTTAGATGAAATACTTAAATAGCATTGGAAATTTAAAATTATAAAAACAATAATAACAATAATGGATAATATTTATTCAACACTTAATAGTGCTAGGCACTCTTCTAAGCACTTCACATAGATGAACTCATTGCATCTTACTGACAATCCTATGAGATGTTTTTTTATTACAACTCCTTTATAGATGAGGAAACTGAGGCATACAGTGATAATGAGTTGCCCAAGTTCACATAGCTAGAAAGTGGAGCAGCTGGGATTGTTCTGACTGCCTTTTACAAATATGAGATGAGGATTAAGCAAAGAATTCCAGCTTGGATGGTTTTTTCAGAGCACAGTACATCCTCTTGTTTTACATTTGAGGGAAATGAGGGTCAGTAAAGCCAGAGGGCTTTCATAACATTACAAATAAATTTGTGGCAATTGGCATATCTTAGCCCTCTTATAGTTCACACATTTGTACTTCATAATCTCCCTGAGGAATAGACAGATACTCTGATGTCATACCAATGGTGGCCCCATTTTGCCTTGTTACTTCAAAGTAAGAGATTGGCATAAGTACAGGTGAGAACGCCCATAAACTGGGTGCTTCTTACAAGCCAGAATTGTGCCATCTCTTTTTTATACCTCTGTTAGACCCTGTCCAGATGTGTACTGTTGCACTAACTACTCTGATCTGTGTTACTTGTTGACATGTCTGCTCCATACAGAGGCTTGAGAAATAAGGCCATGTTTTATTCTTTTTTATGAACCTAATATTGCCATGGACAGTGATACACCATAGCCCTTAGTAAGTCACAGTCATGTGGACAGACTCCTTACCACTGCTTTGGGTATGCTATGTAAATGGGTGCAGGCTCAGTTGGCTCATGCAGGAAAGGAAGGAACTAAGCCCAAGGTGAACATGGAGAGGCGGGGACTATAGCTTCATGGGCCAGTGGTGGCGTTGGTAGTGGTTTGTGCTTGTCAGAGCACAGTGCAGTGATTCAGCTTGACTGTTTCTTTCTTGTATCTCTTCATGTGCCTATTTTCTGGTTTGGGATGTAAATTCTCAAAGGCAGCAACTGCCATTCTTTACTCCCTTTGTATAGTGCCCGACTTTATACCACACACAGAGAACTGGGGAATGTTTGTGGGGATAATAAATGAAAATGTTAATCTGCACCATGGAGAATTTAAAATATTATCCTTTTTTATTTATTTTTATTTTTATTTTTTTAAATTTTATTTTTTCAGTGTTCCAAGATTCATTGTTTATGCACCACATCCAGTGCTCCATGAAATACTTGTCCAATATTATTCTTTAAAAAAAAAAAAAGTTTTCTCCTTGAAGAATTTTATTTAACTAGGTAGATGAATCTGTTGGTGAAAGTCATGGGGAAGAGTTAAAACATAGATGTTCCTGTTTTTATTAGCCCATGGTTTTAAAATAAAGTCATACTTTTAGTGATCAAATGTGTCCTTACTAGTCCAAAGAGTCCATAATCAGAGTGTTTCCTGGTATTTTGGGGAGTTCCCCCAAAGACGTGGCCCATGTATCTCTGTAAACCAGTTTATCAGCTGTACTTCTCACTTGCTCCCACCCCCCTTCTGTTTTCTGCTCTGACGTGTACTTATCCACAACTTCTATCTGCCAAGCCCTTGCATGAAGTGTCATGGAGTTGCTGCAAAATGTATAAGGAAAAGTAAAGGATAGTCATTTGAAGAAGAATGAAGGAGTTTTACCCTATCAGATTTATTTTTAAAAATTAAACTATTTGGAGGTGATTCACATGTATTTAAAAGAAATAATGCAGGGAGGTCCTGTGTAAACTTTACCTACTTTCCTCCAATGATAACTTCTTACAAAAATACAGTATATTTTCATAACCAAGATATTGATATTGATACTGAGTCAATCAAGATACAGAACATTTCGATCACCACAAAGGACTCTCATGTTGCTCTTTTTTTTATTATTTTTTGTTTTTTATTTTTGAAGGTTTTTATTTATTTATTTTTTGTATTTGTTTTCAGCGTAACAGTATTCATTGTTTTTGCACCACACCCAGTGTTCCATGCAATAAGTGCCCTCCCCAATACCCACCACCTGGTTCCCCCAACCTCCCATCCCCCACCCCTTCAAAACCCTCAGGTTGTTTTTCAGTGTCCATAGTCTCTCATGGTTCACCTCCCCTTCCAGTTTCCCTCAACTCCCTTCTCCTCTCCATCTCCCCATGTCCTCCATGTTATTTGTTCTTAATAGACACTTCCATGTTCCCTAGCTCCTACCACCTCCTGAATTCCTGGCAACTATTAATCTGTTGTGTAGTTCATAATCTTTTTTTTTTCAAATCACGAGTGACATATAAATAGAATTGTATAGTCATTGCCCTGTTTCTCTCAGTATTCTCAGGAGATACAGACAGGTTGTTCTTTGTGTCAATACTTTGTTCCTTTTTTATTGCTATACTATTGTGTAGTATTCCAAGATATAGATATGCTGCAGTTTGTTTAACTAGTCACCCATTGAAGAATATCTGACTTGTTTCTAATTTTGGGCTATTACAATTAAAGCTGCAGTGAAATTTGTGTACAGGTTTTTGCGTAGACATAAGTTTTATTTCTCTGGGATAAATTTTGAGGAGTGTAGTTGCTGGATCATATTAGAGTGACATGTTTTATTTTTTGAGAAATTATGTTCTGTAGTAGATACTTCACTGCATAGAGGATTCTGGGATAACATTTCTTTTAGTTAAGGAATTGAAAAAATTTTGGTGACTTCCTTGGTCACAAAAAAATTTTGGTGTTTCCATGGTTTCTGATGAAAATATACTGTTATTAGATCCCCCCACCACCTGTGGTATTGATAAGATATTTTTCTCTCAACACTTTTTAAATTTATTCTTTTAGTTACGATAAATTTGACTCTGATATGTCTTGATGTCAACTTGGATTTGTTGGATTTGTCCTGTTAAGATTCACTTAGTTTCTCGAATCTGTTAGTTTATGTCTTTTGGCAAATTTGGGGAGGTTTTAGCCATTATTTCTTTGAGTACTTTTTGCCCCAGCCTCTTTCTCCTTTTCTTCTGGGATTCTGATGACATGAATGTTACACCTTTGGTTATAGAACCACAGTTCCTTGAAACTGTTAATTTTTTTCATTCTATTTTCTATTTTTTTTTTTTCCAGATGGGTAATTTCTGTTGTTCTCTCTTCCAACTTGTTGCTTATTTTCTTTATCTCCTCCATCCTGTCCTTGAGTTTATCTATTCAGTTTTTTACTTTGGTTCTTATATTTTTCAATTCTTTATTTTATTTATAAAATTTTCTTAAGAAGGAGAGAGAGAGTGGTGGGGAGGGGTAGAAGAAGAGGGAAAGAGCAAATCTGAAGCAGGATCTACATGCAGTGGGGAGCCCAATGCGCTGCTCAGTTTCACAACACTGAGATCATGACCTGAGCCAAAATCAAGAGTCAGACACTTAACTGACTGAGTCACCCAGGCACCCCACCTGATCAGTTCTTTAACTTTTATTTGATTCTTATTAAATCATCTACTTCCTTACTTAGACTTTATGTTTGTTTCAAGTGTATTCATACTTGTGCACTGAAGCATTTTTATGATCGCTGCTTTAAAATCTTTTTCAGATAATTCTAACATCCCTGTCATCTCAATGTTGGCATCTGTTGATTGCCTTTTTTAATTCCATTTGAGATATTCCTGATTATTGATATGCTGTGTGATCTTAGGCTGAAACCTGGACGTTTGGGGTATTATGTTATATGAGACTGAATTTTATTTAAACCTTATGTTAACTGGCTCATTTTGACACTGCTCCAGCAGGGGAAGGGAAAGGAGGTGCTACCTCTTTCCTGGTATGAATTATGAAGTCCAGGTTCTCCACTGATCTTCACTGACACTTGAGTGGGGATGGGGAGTCTCCTAAATATTACGGAAAGGGATCGAAACTTCTAGGTCTTCGCTAGACCTCCATTAACTCCCTGTCTGGCAGAGGTAAGAGTGATTCATTTTTGCTTGCTGCATGGTTTCCACTGATGTGTTTGGGGGTGCTAGTAGCCTCATCACCACTGGGTGGTATTGAAATTCCTGATTCTGCTGTTCCTCCCTTGACACTATTCCAGTCAGGAAAAGGTGGGGTGCCTCCTTACTCTAAGATAGGGGTGGAGGTCTAGAATCTCTGCTAGGCCTTGCTGGCTTGGGTTGGGGTGTGGCCACAGTTTTTCTTTTTTCTGTGGTATTTGGCAAAAGAAAGATTATCATTTAAAAGTTTTACGCTGTTTTCTAGGCTGCCTCTTCCTGGTCCTTTGGCTAGTTAGAGCAGGCTTTGTTGGGGCTTCTTTTTTTTCTGAAATTGTTGGTGTTTCTGGGTTGTCAGTATCTTCAGTTCCAAATCTGGAATATATGAAGCGAAAAGAAAGTTTAGGGAGCTCTGTTATTCCACAATGTTATTCCAAAGCCCTTAGCTACTCTGCTTTCTTCTTTCTTTAACTGTTTTCTTATATTATCTTTATATATAATAGTCTGTGATTGTTATTTGCATTATTGGGATAGTTAGAAAAAATTTGTCTGCTCCATCTTTTTGGAAGCAGAAGATTTGCTCTATCAGATATTAACAATTATTATAAAGATATAGAAAATTTAGCAAATCTTTCATTCAGCCCTTTGATTTTTGATGAATAGGCTTTTGGCCAGTTGATGTTTTGTGAGTTGCCCTAGAACTATTATGTCCATAGATAGGAGCGACTGCTAGGGAAAACTGAGTGAAGAATTTGTAGGCAGAATGGAGATGTGCTCTGATATCCTTTGGACTATTCTTCTTGAGTGGCCATAGAAAACTGCAAAAGAGCAGTAAGAATACTTAACTATTTTTTAATAGCAATTTCCTATTACAAAATACCTTTTAAAAGATCTGATATGTATAAATGATTCATATTAATACACCAGGTATCTCTTTGTAAGGGATAATGACAGTTTATTAGCTTAACAATTTTAAGAGTAACTAAGTAAACAAAACTTAGATTCTTAGATGGGTCCTTGGGAACAAAAGGGTTCACATAACTAACACTGAGTTACTAAGCAAACTGAATTGCTGAGACTTCCTTTCAAGAGTAACTAAACAATTTGTTGTGTTGACCTTTCATTTTCAAGGACTGCTGTTACTTCATGTTCTATCTATAGTAATGATTCAAAATTTTAGATTTTTATTGTAACACAGACAACTCATCCTTCCTCAAATAATGTCATACCATAGGTTGGAAAGTAGTGACCCATAAACTGCATTCAGTGCACTGATTTGGGTATTTCATACCATGGAATGTTAACTAATTTTTAGAAATCTTCAATTCAGTAGACGTTCTATTATAATAAAGGTTTTTGTCTTATTCTGAAAAAAACTTTTGAATAATCGAGTAGTGGCTGATCCACATTTCATTGGCCAAATGTAGTTCTGAACTGAGATGGTTAATTCTAAGTAGTCTTATTTGTATTATCTCTTTATTCTTAAATGAATGAATTAGTCAGAATATTTTTCACAGAAAACCTTTGAGGGAGGTGTATTCCTATAGCTACAATAATGTAAGAAAAGAATATGTCCTGAATTATATCCAAAGTTTTTTTTATTTATTTAAAATAAATATATTACCTATGTTTCAAGGCTTATAATGCAAGAACTAGAGCCTGGAATCAATTTATTATCCACTTAATGGATGTCATAATTATTTTAATATTGTCGTATCTTTCTTAGCATATTTTTATATTTCAGCTGTACAAGCTTGGTTTCATTAAGAACATAAGCTATATGGAATTATAGATTAGGCTTATATCCTAAAAATATTAGTATTTGTTGGGCCCTATGAGGTAAGCACTGTGTGAAGTGATTGTGAAAACTTACCTCACATTGTCTCCTCAAATAACCTGATTTTCATATTAGGCAGAAGAAGACTCATGAAAATGGAGTAATTTGTCCAATATCCACACACAGAAAACCAAGAGCTGGTGTCCACTCAGATCTGTCTACTTGGAAACCCGTAAACTTCCTTTAACACTTTGTTTTTTGTATTTCTCTTAATTTACCCCCCCTCCACTTTAGTTTACTTTACTTATAAATTTTCCTATATGGGTGCTACATGCCACTTACTCTTTTCCAGCTTTTTTGAGTCAAGATTGTTTTTCTTAGAAAGCAAATTGTGTAGTAGAAGTTGAGGATATTTTCTGACAGATCTTACATTCTTTTCTTTTTTCTACCATTGTCTTCCCCAGAGCTCCCTATACATTTAATTCCTTAAAAGCCTGTGAGTTTGAACACTTCTGTTCTCTGTCATCACTACAGTGTCTCAGAAAAGAATCTCATTCCATATGCTTCCAGGCATTCAAGGAACCAAAACATGAAAACCTGGAATTTGTCATTACCCATTTGGCCTCTGGTCCATCAAATCCAGTAGCTTGCCTCCAAGAGAGATCAGTCCTTGGCTCCTCAAAAGAATCTCTTCTCTCTATTATGTATTTGGTTAATTGGAAAATGCTGTTTTTTAGGTAAAAGATCCTGCATCATTTGGATAGCAACCAAGTCAGCCATATGTGAGGGAAAATAATCTAGTGAGTTGCAAAATAAGAAATCATGGTCCATGTGTTCCTTCTGATGGCTTTCTTTGGGATATGAAGTACTACCTCTTTGCGTTTCAGTTTATCGCTTTTTAAATGGGGATATCCTTGGCTCTGTTACTAAGATTTGACAATATAATGAATATGCATATAATAACTAAATCCCTTTACTAAGAGAAAGAACTCTTTTGGAGAATTCCCTTTCCTGATCACCAAGGAATGTTATCGACTGATCTGACACTCTTCACAAAGTTAGTTATTTCACCTCTTCTCATTTCATGCAGTAGTCCATTTGTGAAAATGTGTTGAGTACTTTAGAGTCTTTGATGATGGCTTTGCTATAGAAATAAATTGGATGACAGAAGCCAATGACATTGTTTCCTGTGTTTGCTCTACTATTCCTATTCCTTGTCTAAGATCAATGACTTACTGGAGAATGAAACACACTACTAATAAATATGGCAGAGTTAATGAGAGAATCAGAATGGAGGTATCAGCTACATTGAGAATAAGAATTATATTTCTCTAGGCATTGTTGTAACAACTCTTTTTCTAGAGAACAGAACACGGGAGAAGAGATACATATTCTTAACAGTGAGGCCAGTGAAAGAGGAGAGGGTCTGGAAGAGCCTCTGGTATCAGACTGGGTGACCAAGTGAAACATTCAGTAGGTATTACATGTTGTCAAGAGATCTTCTCCTTCCTAAGGACTAAAACGAAAACAGCCCCAGTCTTTCATGAGAAGTGGAGCAATACTTAGCTGAAATTGCAAACAGTGTACTCACTAAATTGAAGACTCTTACAGGTATAAACAAATCAGGAGATTAATGAGTTCAAAAAAAGTGTTTATTTCTTCTTGGAGACTACCGGAATCTTAAATTGTAGTTGTCATTCAAATATTGAAATTGTGTAGGTGCTTCAAAGTGGTGATGTCAACAAATTCATTCAAATTGTTTTCCTAGAATGAGTCAACTTTAAGAAATGTCAGAGATTTCATAACCAACCACCAAAGTGGCCTTTGTAGATCCATCTTGTGACTTATGTGAGGGTCAAATTCTTCTAAATACAGTGTGAAATTCACTCCCCCAGAGAATGGGATAAATCTTTCTGGAATGATTTAAGTAGGATCATGTCTAGATGCAAGGGAATTAATAGTTTTGGGTTTTTTGTTTGTTTTGTTTTTAGCTTTTTAGAGGCTTTGTATTTCTGTGAGACTCAGAAGAAAAACGATGATGAGTGGACACAGAACACTTTGGTTTTGTGATTGTCTTTTTTTGTCTCCACATACCTTCAGAGAATCTCTATTGTTGTACCTAGGAATTTGACCAGAAAATAGACAAACTTGAAAATGTCTTCTAAAGAAATTGCCACAAAAACAGTATAGCTGAACCTCTGATTACAAAGTATGGCTTCTTATACTTCCTTGGTAAAACACCCATAGGGTCTATATGTACTCGTTTCAGGATAAGATTTCATAGCTGTTTTGGAGCTAAATATTACTTAAAAGTCTATCCTTGTTGGGGCACCTGGGTGGCTCAGTCGATTAAGAGTCTGCCTTTGGCTCAGATCATGACAAACCCCACATCGGGCTCTCTGCTTTGTGGGGGAGCCTGCTTCTCCTTCTGCCTCTGCCTGCCACTCCCCCTGCTTGTACGTGCTCTCTCTCTCTCTCTCTCTCTCTCTGTCAAATAAATAAATAAAATCTTAAAAAGATAAAAGAAGTCTATCCTTGTTTATAATTTGAAGATTTACTATTTTATCAGAGCTCAAAAATCTTGTCATAAAAGACCTGCTAGTAAAAAAATTTTGACTAAATCTCTTGGTAATGGAATAGCAAGCAGTAAGAAGTCCCAGGGTCCTGGGATTGAGCCCTGTGTGGAGCTCCCTGCTCGGTGGGGAGCCTGCTTCTCCCTCTCTCTCTGCCCCTCCCCCTGCTTGTGTGCTCTCTCTCTCTCTTAAATAAATAAATAAATAAATAAAATTTAAAAAATAAAAATTAAGAATAAAAAAAAAAGGAAACTAATTTATTCTACACTCTTGAGGATATAACAAAGGTGGTATCCTCCATAATGGTAGCAAATTGGTACAATTTTTGGAAGAAAACTTGAAAATTTGTGATTCCAATGAGCTAATTCTACTACTGGAATATTATCTTAAGAACATAGCCCAAAATATGGTAGGAAAAGCTGTACCCACTAATATATGTATAGCAGCATTATTTATAATAGTAAACAATTGGAAATAAATTAAATGTCCAACAATAAGGTAGTTTATATTATAGCATATTACATGGCTATTAAAATCATACTTATGGGGTCTATTTATCAGCATGAAGAATGCTTATGTCATAATGTTAAGTGAAAAATTATAAAAAACTATATATATATACTATTATTATAAATATTTATGATTATTATGTGTATGTTTGTTTAAAAAAGATTTGAAGCTAAGTAAAACTAAGTAAAAAAAGTTATGCATAAAAAAATAGGCCTGAAGGAAATACACATAGTTATATATTTGGGGGTTATTGTTCTATTTTTCATCTTTTGTAATGTGTTTTAATTATTTTTATAATAAAAATTATAATTAAATAGTAAATTCTACTGCATACAAAACTTCACTCCTGACCCCACAGAGAGAAATTTAGATACAGGAAATTATGGAATTATAAGAAGAAAATCGAAGGAAGTCAAGTTGGAAGTTAATGGCAAAGCTGTGAATAAAGAAATGAGGGGAAGAAAGCATGAGGGGAACATTCATGTGGGATGCCAGGCAAATGAGAACAGATACCTAGATGGGCTTGGAATTCATGTAGACAAGTGAAATTTGGTAATCAGTTACATAGAGAAATTGTTAAAAGAAAAAAAAGCAGCTAAAACAGATGTTGGAAGCATGGTATGACAAAGAATTCAGCAACATGGCAAATGGGGAATGAGGGACAGCACACCTGAGTCACACCCAGCTTCTTGAAGAGTTCTCCCAGCCTCATCTGTGAATTTTGCTGAGCAGTGAGTAGCAAAGCAGGTTATCAACACTAAGGATTTGGGTCAGAGCTAGAAGTTATCCCAAAGAAACTTGGCTGAGCAGGAGCCTATTCAAAGACTTAAAGATAGAAGGCTATTTAAGTAAGTTGTGAAATATTGAGCTGAAGTGGTTGGCCACTTGTGAATGGAACATTCATATTCCACCGTTATGACTTTGAAAGAGGAGTGATATCCAAAAGTTAGCAAGCTATCTTTGAGTTGACCTTGTCAGTAAACAAAACAGGTGATTACAGTAAACATGTGTTTTTTGAGACTTCATATAATGGTTACTTGCTCTGGAGTTTCACCAGTCATCTATCTACCAAATGTGTCTGAGGTAATTAATAAACAACACAAATGCATTTATGTATGCATGCAGAGGAATGTGTTTGTTGAAGTAAAAGAGTTGGCTGATTTAAGAATAAATGTATTGTTGAACAGTAATTATTTGGTCAAATGACAGACTCTCTGCCCTGATAATATGAGTGTTTTATCATATTATACTAACTTTTCATGTCTTTGTACTGACATGCTCAAAAGTAGTTTACACTTGACTCTGCTTTTTGACCTCACATTTGCTGTTTACTGCTCTCTAATTCCTTGGAATTTGGATTCCATTTTCACCACTTCATTAGTGTTTTAAAAATCATTCATTACTTACAAATAACTATTGGCTTCTCTTTTTTTCCTCTGCATATTTCCATATGCACAAGCATTGTGTGACCATTTACTCTGTGCCAGATATTACACTAAGAGTATCATCAGATGCTACTTTAAATTCTTTTCCAGTCCAAGTTGGAGCAAGGGGTCCTTCCAAGTTGGGCTGAGGTAGTTACCTTGGTTCACTTCTCCCTTGAAATCAATTCCAAGTATAGTATCATAATGTAAAAAAAAGAAGAAGAAGAAGGAGAAGAAGAAGAAGAAGGAGGAGAAGGAGAAGGAGAAGGAGGAGAAGAACGACGACAGAGGAGCTTGCTTTCATAAAGAAAATCATGTCAGTTAAGTAGAGTTTCTCTTTACTATAAAACCACATTTGGAAATTACATGAGGAAGGAGAATCTTTACAAAGGAGATGCCTTTGACTATTAGTAGTATTTGCCTCTTTGTTTCTTTCGCAGCTCAGTGTTAAGTGAACATTGAACAAAGGAATATTTTTGGCCCCAGTTATCTAGTTATCTGTCCCACTGGTAATATTAACCAAGCAATTATCTTCGAGTTGTGTAGACCTGAGTAAAAAGGGCCACAAAGAGTCCTTGCTATTCTATTGATAGAAGGAAATTTATTATAGGAATGCAAATATCATAAATGTGGAAGGTTTGAAAATTATAACAACAGCAAAAAAAAGATTTCTTTTATCTACCTCAGTGAATCCAAAGTTTGAATTGGAAGAGAGTAGAGGCAGGGGAGATGAAATGACATTCCACCCAAAGGCGCATTCCAGGAGGATGTTTTAACTCAGCCTCTCATCTGCTGCTCTCCCTCGCCTCCGTGTTTTTGCATTCTCTTTCTGCCTTTTCTTTCCCCTCCTCCCTTTTCCATGTCCTTACAAACTCCTGTTGAAGTCGGGGCGTCGCTAGGGTGCTGTGACAATGGTAGAAAGAGAGAAGAGAGGCACCGTTTCTATTCAAACTCTTTATATCTCTTCACATTCTTTCAGCAAGCATCGCACGTTAGCTGTGGAGAACAAGTGCGCGTGCGCGCACACGCGCACACACACACACACACACACACACACACACACGCGCACATTCTGTGCCAGAGCAGATCTCCTGAAAACTGCTGCAAGTGGCCTCTGCCCAAGAGACGGCAGAATTGTTGGCACTAGACAGCATCAATGGCTGCAGCCAAGTGATTGTTGCTGAACTTACCTGTGTTGAAAGGTCAGCCTTGCGGTGCTAAGGTTGGGCACAGTCACTGAAGGCGAATTGGATTGTGAATGGAGGCCCTGAGGCGTGTTCTGCACTTTGCAACTAGTCTGGCAGGCTCCTCCGCCTCCTGAGTCTGCCACAGGCATGGCAAACACCTGGGCAGTGACAAAGGCAAGTTAGGCAGCTTCGCCAAGGTACAGTATCAACTACCTTTGTTTTGCCCAGAAAACTGTACAGTAATGGCCGCATTCTTAGCAAGCGATTCTCCTGTACACTGTGTCATGATGAAAAGCTCTAAATCCAACTTCAACTCTAAAATCATGTGTAATTTGAGTGGATCCTACACTGGTTTGTAACTTCAATAGAAATGTTACCAATTCAAGAAAATACTAATGAGTCAGAGCGCAGCTTAGAAATTGTTTTGTGTACATATTTGTGTGTGCGTGCGTGTGTGTGTATGTCTGCACATGCACATATGCCTTTGAGTTATGGTGGGTTCATGAATGTAAAAAAGAACCAGGGGTTACCAAAAAATATGCTAAAGTGTTAAGAACCAAAGTTACTTAAACGTTGATTGCTTTTGTTCCTCTATTCTTTCAATTGAAAAATAGATAAAAGAAAAAATGCTATCTAATTTGCACAAGGGTCCTAGGGATGGATGAAATAGCAACTTCTTCATGAATGAAATGCAAGTCATCAGATGGGAACTCCTTCAGCTTCCTGTGATTTCCTCCATGTGCAAGCAGCCACCCTTTCCTCCTTCCTACTTGTTGCTATGAAAGACGAGTCTGTTTCATCCTACCATTTAAGCCTATCCTCTCCACCTTCCTTGTCACGTACCCTTTTACCTCTTTAGGAACTGTATTCCACTGCATGTCTTCTCTTTTGGTATCTTCAACCTACTTCCTCCTTTCAGTATTTAAATGTGATCTAGTCTTTCTCAACTTTTAGGAAAACCTTCTTCAATGCCACATTCCTTTCAACTCCCCTGTATCTTTCATAGCCAAACTCATTTGAGTGTCATCTATACCTGTCATCTTTCTGTTGCTTCCCATTCTTCTGAGCACACTGAAGTCTGGTATCTACCATTACCATCTGAATTTTTAATATAATTAAAGACTTTTTTTTAATTTTCAATTTTTATTGTTTGCTTATCTGATCAATCAGTACCATTTGATCCTACTAACTATTTGCTCCATTAGAGGTTTTTTTTTCCTCTTGGTTTCATACTCCACCTGGTGATTTCTGCCTCTCTCAAGAAGCTCTTCCTTCTTGGTCTTTGTTGCACGTAGACAGGTAATTCAGTCTGATTCTCAGAGATCTGATGTAAATATTTTAATTTTGTTTTCATAATAGAGGGTTAACATAGTGTCAGAATCTTTGGGATGCAAGTAAACTTTTGATTATCACTTTTAAAGTCATTATATTATTGGCATTACTTTGTAGTGGTGTAGGCACCTGGGATGGGAGTCTATCATTTGATTCTAGGTCTGTTCTTACTACTCTTTTTCCCCCTGGAAATGCTGAATACTTCGTTAGGATTATCATTTTATCTTAATGGGATCCTTCACAGTATCACCTAGAATTTCATCTTAAAGGTATTACAGCACCATTGATACTCATGTTATTATTAGCTTACATTAGTGTCCACCTGCTATGTGCTAGGTGTTTCACACTTGTAATGGTATCAAATCTATTCTGGTCAAACATGTAATGTAGAGGGGTGCCTTGGTGGCTCAGTGGGTTAAAGCCTCTGCCTTCGGCTCATGTCATGATCCCAGGATCCTGGGATTGAGCCCCGCATCGGGCTCTCTGCTCAGCAGGCAACCTGCTTCCTCCTCTCTCTCTCTCTCTGCCTACTTGTGATCTCTCTCTGTCAAATAAATTAATAAAATCTTTTAAAAAAAGTTTAAAAAAATGTAATGTAGAAATAATAATTACCTATTCTAGTTCCAGAACAAGTCTGCAAAGTTAGATTAACAAGGATAGGATGAGGTCTACCTAATACCTGAAACCCAAGTTCTTTCCATTGTGTGCACTTGCATTCTTTGTTATAACCTAGTGTCCTTGTTCAGAGCAACACGTCTTAAGGTTTTCTGTAGTTAAATGATGACTTCTTGTGTGGTCCTTTCTATTCTAAATCATGACTTTAAACTGTTAGAGATGAAATCAACATAGGAGCCCCTCAGACCCCAACCGTTTTTGGAATGACCAGAAATATTTCTCAGATTTTTTTTATGAACTTTTCTTTTTCCCTGTATTCATCGTTGGTTGTTGACTTTGACAAGGCTTGGTACACTGTCAAATATATTTCAAAAAATTACTCTAAAAAGCACACGCTCTGATTGTCCACATGAGGGTTTGACATAGGAATGAGGTAAAGAGGACTGATGTGAGGAATCTATAAGAGAATGGATAGAAATACTTGGCTGTTGGGCAACTAACTGGCGGTAAGGAGGAGTGCTTTTCCTCTCTCCTCCCAGGGAATATTTGACAATGTCTGGAGACATTTTTGGTTGTTATAACTTGGGGAGTGGGCACTGTTTCTGGCAACTATAGAGAGAGGCTGGGGATACTGTCAAAAACTGTAAAATGCACAGGACAATTCTAATCTTGTTCTCTAGGACAAAGAATTTTCAAGCTCAAAGTGTCAGTAGTGCAGAGACAGTGCAAAGAACTTTGCAACAGTGCAGAGAAACCCTGCTGTAGAAAAGAGGGAAAAAGGAAGAAAAAGGAGACTGCAATTTTGAGTCTCTGTGACAACAGACATGGAGATTTCATCCAGAGCAATTAGAAGCTCAGAAGTTTTGCTGCATTATTGGATAAGGGGATGAATCATTTCAACCAGCTTGAGCTTGAGGTTAATGTGAGAAATACAGCTGGCAAAACCAGGAGGCAAAAACATTGTTAAACTAAAGCAAGAGGGAGAGGAAATGTGGATATAGAAGTAATTCACCTTGGGGTGATACAGAAGTGTCAACACAGAAGTGGTTGAAATGTTCAAGGACATGTGGAAAAAGAAGAGTAAAGGCATTTTACTGGTGCTTTAAAAACATACATCCTTCATATAAATAGTGTATTTTTAAGTGATATACAGTAAGAATTATTCCTGTTATGCCCATCTGTTTCAACATGAGGAATCAAAATTTGAATACCAACCTTTCTAAAATAAAGGTTTCTGGACAGATTTAATTTCACTAGTGTTAAGTTTATTTCTTCTACCTTAATACCACACGTTTTGAAGCAGCGGTTATCGAATTTAGTATTTATTTTTGCTTAGGGTTTACATGTTGAGATGATGACTTGTCAATGGCAAGAGGGGTTGAAGATATTTTGCTATAACTCAAGATCAGAAAAAAAGATGTGCATAAAGAGAGGTGTAGCCTAGCTTTTTTTTTTTTTCCCCCCTTTCTTTCTTTTTTTCAGTCTGGCTGCTTTCTGGCTTGGTTTCAAAGCACTTAATAGTTTCAGCTTATACTTGCTAAACATGGAAACATTGAAACACCACACCCTGTGTTGCTTATAATGAATAGTGTCTTTTGCACAAACATATTTTTATCAAAGCACCTAGAGACAACCTGCCACACCTGTCATGTTATTACTCAGCTGTACTCTCTGGCTGCCCAGTCTGACTTTGGAGAAGTTGTGGGATAGGGAGCTCCAAAGTTAAGCCACCTGTAGCTGAATTATTTTAATGATCCGGGCTGAGAATCATTCCACTGCATCTCTTCTTCCTTCCAAAGCAAGACCCATAATCATATTAAGAAGTTCTTATTAATGGATACTTGCAACTTCATTTATCTGATCCTAGAAAACTCCTAGGTTGTTTAGAAATGTTGCTACTGAAGAATAACATGTTGGCAGATAGGATAACCACTGGTTCTGAGGAAGGATGAGTTGGCAACAACTGGGCCTTCCAAGGCCTTCAGGCACAGTGAGATTTGGAGTTTCCCAGATTGGAGGAACCAGTTTGGTTCCTCTTAACTCTCATATAAAGATTTCTTGACCTTATTGCTGTGTCTTGTGAGGATTCATGGCTTCATCTGCTCTGTCCTTTGAATATTATTTATAGCTTTGTTAGCCATGGCCTTTAAAAAAAAAAACTTAACCTTATTATTCAAATAGAATGTCTCATCATGCTGAATAACGCATGACCCACACATGCTAAGAATAAACTGGATGGTGCCTTGAAATCTTCCGCCCACATAACTGGAAATGCATGGAATGCAAAACTAGATCTCAACTGCAACGTTCTCTGCAGCAATGGCTCTTCATGTCGGTCGAGGAAACCATCTATTCATAATTCGTTAGAGGGCTTTGGAAATGTCTGTGTGGAAATCTCTCCCTCAGGCCTGGTATCATGTCTGAAATTCTCACCATTACATTCAACTCTCTGTCTAAGACATCATTTCAGTAAAAGCACCTTTAAAATGCATAGAAATATCCTGTAACAGTTGAAACATTGATTCAATCGAAGCCTATTTTCAATTTAGCACAGCTAGGTTTTTCTTTTTTTTTTTTTTTAATTTTTTCTAATTTAACCCCTCTTTCTTAGAAAGTAAGAGTTCTGACAGACTGTAAATTAGGAGACTATTTGATCAAGGAAAGAAATCAGCAATATTCAGGCACAGTGGACCTTATTAATGGGCCCTTTGTAGTGGCACTAAGTGGACAAGGCTGGAAAAGATGAGGCAGGAGGCAGGATCCATTGAGGCAAGCATGCTGCATGAGGAAGCCGAGCATGGCCTTTGGGATAGGGACATTAGAGACCTATCCTTGGGACACAAAGATGGGTCATTTCTAATAAGAGCAACACAAATAATAAATCAATAAGAGTAACTTTGAGTATTCTTTATTGGGTTCCAAGACCTTAGCTATACCTTTCACATGCATTATCTTAATTCTTATAATGACTGCAGATGAATAAAGAGATTCAGAAAGGGTAACATCTACTCAAGCGTGAAGTTAGTAAGTGGGAATAGTTGGCATTCTAAATGAGGTTTTTCTGATTCCAAATTCATGGTATTAGCCATTGTTCACATTGCCTCTTTATGATCTTCCCCTTTTTTCTCTCTCCCTCTTGTTACCCCTTTAAACTTATATTATAGCTATATGCTGTTTTCCCCACCTAGAATGTCTTAACCTTCTTTTCTACCTGCTGGAAATTTTTTTTTTTTAACTTTTTGAGAACTAGTTGAAATGGTGAAACATCACCTCCTTTAAAGATTTTTTCTTTAGGGGCACCTGGGTGGCTCAGTGGGTTAAAACCTCTGTCTTCTGCTCAGGTCATGATTCCAGGGTCCTGGGATCGAGCCCTGCATTGGGCTCTCTGCTCAGTGGGAAGCCTGTTCTCCCCCCACCCCTGCCTGCCTGCCTCTCTGCCTACTTGTGATCTCTCTCTGCCAAATAAATAAATAAAATCTTAAAAAAATTTTTTTTCTTTAATCTATGATTGGTTGCATTCATATTACCAGTAATTAGGGAGTTATATATAGCTCTATTCCCGGCCAGATTGTAAGGTACTTGAGACAAGAATTCTTTTTTTATTATACTGTTTGTAGAACAGAGTCTAACTTTGCCTATTGAACACAATAGGCAATCATTAGACATTGGTAGAGTGCGTAAATTTTGTCATAGGTATCTCATAAAATTAAATAATAAAAAATTTCATCCTAAAATTGCCAACAAAAGATTAAATTATGTTTACTAGAGTTGGTTTTAGAAGGCAGGAAATAACGTAGTACCTTTAAGAATATTTTCATTTTTGGGTACCTGGGTGCCTCAGTTGGTTAAGTGTCTGACTTTGTCTAAGATCATGATCTTGGGGTCCTGGGATTGAGCCTACTGTGGGGCTCACTGTTCAGCAAAGAATCTGCTTTTCCCTCTCCCTCGGCCCTTCCCCGAATCATGCTCTCTCTTTCTCTCAAATAAATGAATAAAATCTTCAAAAATTTTTTTCCTTTTTTAAAATTAACTAAAATTTTCATTAGTTATCCAGCTTTTATTGAAGTCACTAATTTGCTTGTGACTGGATAATTAAATTTTATTGTGCATCCAAGTGATGTAAGGATGGAAAAAAAGATGTGTGTGTGTGTGTGTGTGTGTAGAAACACACACACTGGAAGTGAGGAGAATATGCCACAATGCACGAGGTGTAAGAGGAAAACAAAATGCTTGCCAATTTATTATTCAATGCATTTATGAATAAATGATATAAATGGGTGTGAGGAGATATAAATATGTATGTTACAGATAGAAAAGCACCTTATAAGTAACTTTAAAAGAGACATATAAAGGTGCTGTAAGTGTGGAAAACACATCGCATATGGCCCTAGAGACGTAACTTGAAACATCAGAAACATGTGGTTGCTTTTGTGATCCTGGGAAACCAGAGATGTGTATTTCTCCATTTCTAAGGTTTTTTTTGTATATGCCTTGATGATAACAAGCTCTTTAAAAAGTTAAGATGGATATGTCCCTCCACCTATTTATATTTTTCAAATAAGAAATTATGTTTAAGTTTCTCAAAATTAAATATAAATTGGAAATGTAAATACTTCTGAAATGGAAAAAAAATTATTGGAGGGTTTCTCTTGTCCCTGCAGTTTCCTCTTCCTTTCCTCACCCAGCCTGTGGGATGAACCAAACCAAACTGTGAGCATGTGTGTAAGTGTGTGTATGTACGTGAGCGTATCTCTCCTTACCCTTTCTTATTTAAAAACCAAAAGTAGTAGGTAGCTCCACCGGAAGCTTAGGATATGAATATTGACATGGTGCATTTATATAGACTATCCTCTGGGTCCAGACTGTACTTCATGCCTCCAGTCATTCATTCACTTCATGCACAATAATTGACAACCAGCAACTTTTCAGGCTGAGGTACAGATAAGAATGTGCCATAGACTCAGCCTTGGGGAGGAATAGGCATAATTATAAACCAAAAGTGTGACAAATATTTTAAAAGATGTTCTGTTTGAAGATCTGGTGCCATTTGAACCTTAGATTCTAGACAAAGAATCCATCAAAAGTTATACCATGGGGGTTTGCTGTCCTGACTGACATCCGTGTCATCTAAGGAGCTTTTTATTTCTGACCTAGATATCGGACAGCAGAGAGCACCAGAGAGGGTAAGAAACTGAGTCTATTTCTAAGGCTATCTAAAGATAAAGCATTTGAAAGTCCTAGTTATGCACCATTGTATGCACGGAGAGGAGAAAAGTTACTTTGTCCCTTTTACTTTGTTTATCTGTTCTAATTTATAGGGCATTACTGCTTAATGATTATGTAGACAGCCTTGAAGCTAGGCTTTTCATGTTTATCGCTTAGCTCCATCATTTACTATCTGTGTTACTTCAGGCAAGTTACTTAACTAGTGCCCATTTCCTTGACTGTAAATGCAAAATTACAACGCCTGCTAATAATATTGATGTGCAGATTTAGTTAATTAATGCATGCTAAGCCATTAGGACAACACCTGACATATAAGCAGTGCTATTGTTCTATCACCAAGTTTTTATGACTGAGTTTTTTATGAGTTTTTATGCTGAGCCTGAGAAGACATCAGACTCCTTCGCAATATAATACTCCAGACAACCATTGGAGTTGCAAGGGAGGTGAAATTAATTTGTCATCACTATCCTATAGAGATATAAAGATCTTTCTACCATTATAGGAAAGTCCTCTGAAAACCAGCTTTAAGCGGTCTTACAGGACATTGCTCTTATTAATCTGCCAACTGGTCCTTTTATAGAAGGCATCTCGTAACTCAAGAGTACTATCCCTCCCAGAGGTATTTGCATTTTAACAGACTTACTAAAAATACACATGGTTTCACAATCCTGAGATATAGTTTTTCCGATGGTAAATTTCCAGGTATCATGGTCGGTAGTGAGGGAACTTGAATCTCCCACAATGAATTGAGATACTCAGGGGGCCTGAAGCTGACCTAGTTTAGTTGCATCCTCTGGCTGTTTGCAGGAGAATATCTTCTCTGCAGAAAATTTTCCCCAATTTTCAATGAAGAGCTAATGGACCTCCTACAAATAAAATATAAATGAGCTGCGGATCAAAAATCCTTACATATTTGGAGAAGCAGCCACTTTGACTTAAAGTTCTAGGACCAGACAATAGATTTAGAACCTTGAGATACTTGCATTTTTTCAGATACAGGGTATACATATAGAATACCATCACATAAAATGTTACATGTAGCAACTCTGTATATAATAATTAAAGACATAAAGGATTATAAAAGTTTACCAACAAGGAAAAATGGAAAAGGAAAACCTCTAAATATGCAAAACACTGTTGACATAATGATAAAATAAAGGTCAAATATTATAGGTAGCATATTAGAACCGAGGCTAGAATGAAAAGTTCTGATGTAGAGACTGGAAGAGGGGTGATATTTAAAGAGCAATAGGTGGATGCGAATTTTCTAAACCTGATGAAAAACCATGTGAATTTGCAGATTTTGGAAGAGGATAAACAAAAAGAAATTCACACATTGTTGTGAAATTGCAGAACATCAAAGACAAAAAAAGCCCTTAAAAGGAATCAGAGAGATAGAACAATTAAACTGAAATGGTTAGTGGAGTGATAGTGTCCTTCTCAACAGTGGTAGTGAAAGCAGAAGGTGAGGGAATAATATCCTCAAAGAATTAGAAGGAAGTAAACTGTTCATCTAACTGCATACTTAGCCAAACGATCATTCAAGAACAGGGGTGAAATAAAGACATTTTCAGAAAAATAAAAGCTGAAAGACTAAATTTACTACCCAAACCCACAAAAACCACCATTTAAAGGAAATTTTAAAGAAATGTTTCCCACACTTTTCAGTCTTGGAGACGCTTTTACTCTCTTGAAAATCTTCGAGAGCCCTAAAGAGCTTTTGTATATATAGGGTGTATCTATCAAAAAATCTTAGGCACCTGAGAAATGTATGCATTACAATACAAAATCATGTTTTCAGAGCTATAGGCATTTCTGGGTAATAACATTTTATAGAAATATGGGGACAGACCACAGAGGAAAAGGATTTGAAGTTGTCTTGGAATTTGGATCAACCAAGAGGTGCCAGAAGGGTGTTTCAATGGACATTTGAGCAACGAGGAAAAAGAATATATGCATAATGAAACTGACTCGACCTACGAGTAAAACTTATTTGGGGGACGTTTGAGTCAGGCAGCACTGGAGTGTGGAAGTTTTTAAAGATGCCATAAGCCTCAAAATTCAGAGAGAGAGAGAGAGAAACCAGAACTTGTGTGAAATCCAGTGCTGTAAAAATCATGAGTCATCTAAAGGAATAATCATCAGATAATGAAAAGTGGTTTAATATTGTACAAATCACATTTGAAAGATGATAAGCCTGTCATTCATAATATATGAGAGTTGTTATAGGTGTTTTCAAACTTCGTGTCAGTTGTGTCCTGTGAGCCCCATGGCCTTCATCTTTAGGCAGATAACAGAATGGTTATAACGATCTCCTGCCTGTGTGGTCTTCCGCAGTGTTTTTTCCTCTTCTTTTTATCAATTCTCTTTATATTCATCTGGTCACCAAATTTTCATGTGTGTCTTTGAGTTGTTTTATGTTGCTGAAAAACGCTTGATGTTGCTGTATCCAGGAAATAAATCCAGTGTGGTGAGGGAACAAACACTCTCAAGACCTGGAATAACAAGAATTTTTTTGGCTGTTCTATTGATTACACATGACCTGAGTTAGCTCTTTATTCTTCCATCTTTTCATCTCTGACCTGGGGAGAGCAGCCGCATTCCTGTTAGATAATGTTGAAAAACACTGACTCTTTCGGATAAAGGAGGATTGTTAGAAATCATTGACTAAAATCTTAAAACTTTCCATTGCTATTTTAATTTAAGCAACACTGTGCCATACGTTGTGTTTTAATTACTAGCTGGGTTTCTAAATGTAGACTGTAATTTGATAAAATATCTGTAATGTAGGCAAGCTACTATAGCTAAATACCCTTACCATTTGCTGATGCATACTGTATGTATACATGTGCACCATATGCACACATATGCTCACTTGCTATGTGGCTGGAAGACTTGGACCTGTATCTGTAGCAGTTCCATTTGTTCAGGTTCAGAAGAGTGTTTATAGGAGTAGGAAAGAGAAAAACAGGAATGGCTTTGACGAGAATCACAGTCTGCACAGTTTCCTCCTCAACCATCCTCATCAGTCATCCTGCTTCCGACTTTGATAATAATTAATATGGGTACAGTGCTTTACAGTTTATGAAACACTCTTGCATAATTTTCACCTAACTTTGGGAACAAAGCCAGCGTAACACCAGCATGTGAGTAATGGCGGGGACGTGTGGGTTGCGTCTGTGAGCTAGGCAGCACCTACATTGCAGGGCAAGTATTTGGTGATAAGGAGTTTGGCTTTTATTATGTATGCAGTGGGAAGCCCCTGGAAGGTTTTAAGCAAGAGAGTAACATGAATTAATGTACATTTTAGAAAGTCTCCCAGGCTGCCACATGGAAGTAAATTGTCAGAGAATGAGGGTAAAAGCATAGAGACCAGTAGGAAGCTACTGAAGTAGCCTCACTGAGAGGTGGTGGTGACCTGGGGTGTATTCACCTGGAAGCTAACAAAGCTTTATCTTCAGGTCCACTTGCTTACACAAGCCATTTCTTAAGCTGGGGTAGAGCAATATATTCATGACATCCTGTGTCTCTGTGATATTGATAATAGTAAAACATTTTAACTATTAACTGTTAAGACAGCTGTTTCTTTCCACTCTGACCTTCCATCCACCATATTACCACTGGGGTGGGGTGATATTAGAATGGCTACAGGCACTTCTAGGATCTTGTCAAGGGGAAGTTGAGTTGGGCATATGTCATTTTAACTACAGTTTGGAAAGGTATTTTGGAATGGTTCCATTAAGCAGATGAAGGATGCATCTTTGACAGTCTTTACATTTATTGGAGAACTAAAGAAATACAGATTAAACACTAATGATAAGAAACAAAAGTGAGAAGGATTAACAAAAAAAATCACTAGAAGTTATTCTGACATCCAGAAATGAACTGTGTAACCCACAAATTTTCAAATTTCATTAATTCATTAAGAGAAAGAGACAAATTTTGAGAAGAAATTGATAGTTCACTGCTTATTTGATAACCCAATTAATGAAGAGGAGTGAGTCATGTGAACACATGGGAAAAGTTTAAATTTCTTGCTGTTTCAACAAGAGGAAGAGAACATAATAACTAATACTGTGCCATTCTCAATGAGGACATCAACAAACTGCTTAATGAGTTTTGCTGATCCAAAGAGTATTTAAGATTAGTCACTACATGTGGTAGAAACTTGAAATGTTCTGAAATCTTAGAGCTGATCTACAAAATAAACTAGAAAATGGTCTTTCCAAATTTGACAGGAGTCTGAAACATTTACATAGTGCTACAATAATGTGTGTTGATGCCAAAATGAAAATGGTAAGCTATCAGCAACTATCCTCAACTTGCTGGAGAAAAGATTGAATTATTTATTGTCTTTACCAAAAACTATTTTATAAAACTGTTGTCATATGAAGAGGTGACCAAAGACTATGCAGCCAATTATGTAGGAAAAATTATAGAGATGTGTGAACAGCTAATTAATAAAAATAGTGGGGCACTTGGGTGGCTCAGTAGGTTAAGCGTCTGGCTTCAGGTCCAGTCATGATCCCAGGGTTCTTGGATCAAGCCCCACGTCAGGCTCCCTGCTCAGCAGGCAGTCTGCTTTTCCCTTTCCCTCCCCCCAGCTCGTGCTCTCTCTATCTCATTCACTCTCTCTCTCAAATAAGTAAAGAAAAATCTAAAACAAAAAATTTTTAAAATTTAAAAAAATAGTATGTCATTTTCCCAGGTTTTTATAGACTTTGTATTATTTTTCAGCTTAAAAAGTATGATCTTTTTTCCTCATTCAAAAAGATATATTCTTCCTCTTCTTTTTTTAACCTAATTTTGTATGCATAGCTTGTATGACCTTTCTTTAAAATATGGCCTCTCTAATTGAACAAGCTTCAGGTTCTACCAAACCTGGATTGCTCTTCAACTTGGATTATGGCTGAACAGATGGAGAAAAGTGGACATATTTAGGGTGTATTTTGGAGGTTGAATAAATTCTTATATGAGTTTCTTTTTGAAGGGCTATAGCCCATTTCTGGGGGCAGGGGTTGAATGAATTAAAACTGAGAAAAAACACTTAATTCCTCTAGAGTCATACAACTCAGAACTGGCTAACTGTGATAGAATCTAGATAATTTAGTTCAGATGCCTTTGTCATTGTCCTATTCGAAGCTACAGTTTTCTTAGGGTGGTTTTGAGGGTTCAATTAGATGACGCCAACAAAATGCTTCATGTGGTGTCCAGCACATTGTTGAGTGTGGTTGTAAGTGTTGCTATTAGTAAGATGATAAGGGGTTTATTCTTTAGGTGCACATGGTTTTTTTGTTGTTGTTGTTTTAAATTGAGTGGTATATATTTTGCTGTCGAGGCTTGCCAATCTCTTTGAGGAAGTCAGCCCACTCTGCTGTAGGTTTCCATTTGTTTCCAGGGGATAAAGGAATTTCTCTTCTTTGCCCCCTACTTGTCATGTGTCCTCCAGCCACTGCCCATTGTAGAGGAGTGACAACTAACAAACAACAAAACGCTTTAGCAGACCAGCCTATGTAGCGTCAGTAGCATATCTGCTGGGGGAAACCTGCGCATGGGACAGAAAGCGTACATGCTTTAGTAGGGATGTTGGTGGTACCCTCACAGTCTAAAGAGGTGAGAGAATGAAGTCACTCATTTCCTAATGATGCCAGAATAGGGGAAGTTTTAGGACTCCAATGCAGTTCTAAAATAATACCTAGCCCAAAAAAAAAAAAAAATCTATCTATCTAGCTAGCTAGCTAGTTTATTTAAAGATTTAAGATGAGGAATGAGATGGGATGAGTAATTTTTACAGGTTCTACATAGCGGGAACATTCTCTAAGTGATTTGTTATTGAAACTTGTTTCAATGATTAACAACTCTTAATGTCTCTTTGGACTTCTCAGTTACTTCTGTAGAACTTATTTTGTCACTGTTAACTAGGAAGAATAACATTTATCTCTTCGAGAAAGAAAATTTCATTAGTGTTTATATTTTCTTAGTGTTATCATAATGAATTCCTGCTTTATCATCCAACATGCTGATAATCCTCTCATTTCTAATTCTAAGGTGAGAGAATTGAAGGCCTTCAGATACACAAATGCATGTTTAAATATATGCACATGTTTTTGCTGGGAGAAAAAGAGATTTCCAAAAATGGGGTGTTTCTGTAATGTTCCTCTCCATCTTTATGTAGCAAAGACTACTTTTGTTCTCTCAGGCCACCACACCCTTAATTGGTCATCCTAAATCCTGTGGGCTCCCAGGAGTTTGCCAGAAGAGATACAGTTCCTTTTGTTTGTCCGTTCATTTGCTGGTATTCTGCTTCTTGGACTTCTAAATTAGGATAGTGCCTGATAGAGATTTCAGTTTTAATTTGAATTCTGCACTTTAATTCCGTGTTTTCCACCTGCTCTTTAATGAGGGTGGCACCCTCAAATACAGGCTGGGACAACTCCTTTTTCTTTTCTTTAGCAGATCCACATCCTGCTACCAAAGCTTCAGAACTTCTGGGAAATAATGGAAACCAACTGTGACTTCTTCTTTCTTTTTGGGTCTCCCCAGTGTGACACTTGAAATTATATAAGAGCTGGGTCAGTGAGAGAAAGAGAGGAAATCTGTCTGACAGAAAAGAGAGATGATTCCAAATTAAAGAGAGATTCAGTTAGGATTGAGATTTTTGGGCAAAACCCCATTTACTGAGTTTCTCTTCTCTATACAAGTTTGCTTAAAATACATGATAAGATCAAACAACATGATTTTTATAGCACTAAGCATTAACTGTTTCTCATTAAAACTTTATGGTATGTAAGCAAGGTATCTTAGGACTTGTATGGTAAGCCTTTGTCTTCAGGCTGAAGGATCATTCTGTTTACGAAACGACTTTTGTATGAGCCTTTTATTTTTTGTAACAAAAAAGAATAATTCTTATTCTGTATTTCTTTTTTTTTTTTCTTACTCTGAATTTCTAATAGGACTGTGTTTTGTCTTCACCCCAGGCCCCTCTAAAAAAGTACACACACACACATGCATACGTATGTAAACATGATTTACACATGCCATTACAAATATGCTTATATTTATATTAACAAAATATTTGAATTTTTTTTCTTTGACATGTTGTTAATGTTTTATAGTTACAATTGAATGAAAGCCCCAACAGGGTCAGGAAGTGATGTCTTTATACAGAATGTGTAGGCCCTCTGGTAGCTCTGCCAGCAGTCTCCATTCTGACCTGTGAAGATGTTAGGAAAATCACAGGCTAGAGCCCAGCAGCATATGTCTTCCTTTTGATTGTGATAGTCTTGGTTCAGTTTCCTCACCTTAGGTCAAGGTGGAAGTGACAGTCGGGTATCCTAGAGCCAACTGCTCAAACTTTGCATCACGTACTCTGTGGAACACAGTATAAGTTTTCTTTCTCACTGCTTTTCAGCCAATAAAATGCCCAATGCTAGATCAGTAGTTTACTCTCTTAACCCCAATAGGAAGAGGAAGAAATGGCCTGATTATTGCATAATTCATCACTTCTTATGCTTTGGGCAGTCTCCCTCTACTCCCTCTTAGCAATTTCCTCAAGACCAGCTCCTCCGAAACCATACTATCCAAACATTTTGAGTCTGACCTACTTATTAAAGGACATGCCCAGAAATTTGATACTGTAATTACTCCTAGAATGAGCAAAGTTGCTCATCCTTTACTTCCTTATAGTAGCTATTCCACATAGAAGCAGTGAGTGGCCCTTGATTAAGCATTAAGGGGTTTTTGTTGTTATTGCTTAAATGAACAAATAAATATTTCATTGGGCTATCATTCATATCTTGATTTGGTTTCAGACTGAACGCAGCTCCGTGCCTCAAGTGACTGCTTTTAAACAATTAAGTCCTGTCTCCACCTTAACATTTTGTTCATTAGTCACTGTTGAACCTTTGTCCTTACTTGTCAGTATCTGAGAAAACCTATACTTTAGTTCACAATGTCTACTCGTTTTCTCCAACACTGTGATAAGAGTTTCCTCACTCATGGCCAACCTGTCAGAATGGAAACTCTGTATCACAGGTGGGATTGGGAAATCTCGCTCAAGCTACATCCATGTGACTCCAATCAAGATGAAAATGGAAAGTGGTGATCTGGAAGGTTATAGATGATGGGAGTTTTTCAAGTATCTGGATATTTACATCTTTTAGATTAGTAGACCCCAAGTTCTTAAATTCTTGGTCCAGTAAAAAAATTGAGGGGTCTCCCTAGGACCGCCATTTTTACTTTTGTCAGGTTAAGAAAAGTAACAAGCTCTACTTAATTTTGTCATCATTTCATGAAAGGCAGGCCATATAAATACCAAAAAACACAAACAGACAAACAAACAAAAAACCCAACAACAGCAACAACAACAACAACAAAACAAAAGGTCACAGTCTCAGATTAAAAGAGTTCTTTTAAGTGAATCCACTCTTTTGTTGTTATTCTCATTTCACACCGGACCTGTGAGAACTCTGTACTGGGGCTGAACAGGGCACCTGATTTGGGGACATAGCTTAGTGTTTGTTTGGGTGCCTGATATTTCAACAATATAGACCACAGATGCCTGTCAGTGTAGGAGTTTTACTTCTTTGTTTTTCCTTCTTATCAGTTTGCTGAGGTGGTTGCTTTATATCTCAAGAGTTCTGCCTAATGGGCATGTCTTCCTATAGATGGCTTTTAACTTCACTTTGTTTCTCTGGGAAGATAACTCAGCTATGCTTGTAGGCTTAGTGAAGATTACTCATTATGAAACAGGATCAGCCTTACCCTTATGCGGAGTAGGCAGTGGCTTATGTGGCATGATTTGTGAGGTGCTGAGAAAGCTTGAAAATAATTCTTCCACCCAGTTGCCACACAGCTTGAAATCAAAACATGAGCATTTATTCATTTGGGCACCTTGAGAGTCCCTCTATCCCCTCTTCTTTTATTACAGTCTGCCCTTCAAGTTATCTCCAATCACCCTAAAGGGTTTAAATACCTTATAAAATGTACCTACGACTTCATTTTTATTCAGGTGTGGTGAAGCCAGCAGGTCAGGAGACAGTTGTTGTTGAAAGATGGCTTATTACTCATAGTCCCCAAGAGGAGGGACATGCCACGTTTCACAGGGCCACACCGGTGGGGGAAGCATCAGAGTCTGCCAGGAAGCAGAGGAGCAAGGGGAAAGCGTGCATGGGATGCTTCATTGTGGTTTTCATAGGGAGGGGAGGGCTAGGCGGTGTCAGCAGGCGGAGTAGGTTTAGGACTGAATAGTGTAAATAACTGAAGTGGGATCTGGGCTATAGGGATCCTCCCTAGTTGTCTGGTATCTGGCTGTGGGTTGGTTAGGGTAGGGAGAAATTGCTTTGATAACGAGATTCTGTTAAAGGAGGTAGTTGGGGTTTGAGCAATGGATTAGTTGGTTTGAATATGAAAGGCATGCTCAGGGGGAGACTTCTGCAGTCTGTAGAAATTACCTATCCCGGGGAGGGGCAGTCTTTCCCTGGTCCCTGGGGCTTTGGATAGCACAGCATCAAAAATACAGAAAATACGGAAACAGAGTTAATAGACCAATCCCCATATTGGGATCTGCTTCCCAGATCACCCTTTCATGCATATTCCTCTCTCCAGCTGCCACTGGGCATCATCACTCAGAAGCCTCAGGGCATTTCAGAATTAACCCGCCTAAACTAAGTACCAGTCTACCCCCAAACCTGGCCCTCCTCTTTTCACCATCTCAGAAAATACTGCCTCCAGAAATAAAGCTAGAAACCTGGGTAACACCTTTCTTTTCCTTACTTCCCATGCTTAGTCCATCTGCTGTTCCTTTCAGTTCTTTCTCCAGAGTATATCTTACATTTACACACCTCTCCTTGGAGCCTCTGCTACCATGTAACTCTAAATCAGTGCCTCTTATCTGATCTTCCAACTTCCAGTCTTCGCTGTGTAGGGAAGACACAGACAACAAACCGCTAATTATTTAACAACAACAACAACAACAAAGTCAGCAAATGAATATAAATGCTATAAAATTATAAATATTCTTTTCTTTTCCAGTTTTCTCAATCCCCCAACCTACTGCCCTGCAGTACAGGGCACATGCTAGAGTTAACGTTTAAAAATATTAAGCAGAGCGTATCAGTGACTTACTTAAAAGTCTTTTGCAAGGTTTCTAACATGCTCACAATCCAGTCCACTTTCTTACTGTGGGCTAGAATTCCGGCATGATATGACCACAGTCTAGCAATCTGGCTTCATTCCATGCCATCTTCACCCTCACTCACTATGTTTCATAACCTTTTTGAGTTTCAAGAATATTTTAAACTCTTTCCTGCTGTAGAAACTTGGCAGTTGCTGGTAAACTCTATGTGAAAGCTTTTTCCTAGACTTTGTGTGCCTCTGGCTTCTTCTTGTCCAGTAGGTATCAGCTTCAAATCATTGCTTTATTTTTTTTTTAAGATTTTACTTATTTATTTATTTGAGAGAGTGAGAGAGATCACAGATGGAGAGGGAGAAGTAGACTCCCTGCTCAGCAGAGTGCCCTACTGGGGCTCCATCGCAGGACCCAGAGATCATGACCTGAGCCAAAGGCAGATGCTTAAATAGCTGAGCCACCTAGGCACCCCAGCTTAAAATCATTTCTTTAAAGAGTAGTCCGGTGATCACCTTCTCTAACAACAACCTTCCCTCCCCTCTCCATAGCATGTATAACATCAGGTTCTTTATTTTATATTATTATGTTGAGGTTTGGTTATCTAGTCTTTGTTGCTTACAGGGGTCTTCTCGGCATGAATGTAAGCTCCAGAGGGTCTGGCTGCCACCTGCCTCATCACCATTTTATCTCTTTGCATACAATGGATGCTCGATAAGTAATTTTTAGATGAATGGATTATTTAGACAATACCTTTTCTCATGATTTGTTCAGTTTTTGAGATATAATTGACATATATAACACTGTGTAAGTTTAAGGTATACAACATGATGATTTGATATAGGTATATATTGTGAAATGATGACTGCAGTAAGGTTAGTTCACATATCTATCACATCATGTAATACTATATTTCATGTGTTTATGGGTGTGTATATGTGGTGAGAACATTTAAGATTTACTCTTTTAGCAACCTTCAAGCCTGCAATACAGTATTGTTAACCTATAGTCACATTAACTCCCCAGAACTCATTCATCTTATCACTAGAAGTTTGTACCCTGTGACCATCATCTCCCCATCTCCCCTACCCCCCAACCCCTGGCAACTACCTTTCTACTCTTTCTATTAGCTTATGATTCTTCTTTTAAACTTTAGGACACAATTGCTAAGACATGAAAGCCTAGTGAAAGTTAGCTAATCAGTTTGTTTTCCTCCTGGTTAGAATAAACTCAGGAAGAGGGGAGCAGAGAAGAGGGTAATGGCTAGATTTATAGAAAAGGTATGCAGACAATTTGGTGTCAAAATGGATGATTTGTGGGTTTTAAGTTGTAATTTGTTTTATTTCTTTTAAACTATCATTTCTTAAGAAATTACTGAGTCACCATCAGTGCCAACTATTTTTTTAAAATTATCTTATTTACTCATCACAATAACCCTAAAAAGTATTATTATTGTTACTATTAGATAAGGTTTATGAAGGGATTTGTAAGATGACAATTTTTACTTGGTTTTCAGTTTTGTATTATTTAGTAGCATTCCATAAAAATAGGACAGAGTCTGAGGGCTCTGGAGCCATGTGGGTTTGGGTTTTCAATCCATGGCACCATTACCATTTATGTGACCTTGAATGTATTTCCTAACCTCCTTAAAAATCATTTTCTTTAGGGGCGCTGTGTGGCTCAGTCAGTTAAGTATCCAACACTGGATTTTTTGATCTGGTTATGATTTCAGGATCCTGGGATCAAGCCCCACATCAGGCTCTACACTCAGTGGGGAGTCCACTTGAGATTCTCTCTCCCCCTCTGCCCCCTCCCCATGCTCTCTCTCTCAAATAAATAAATACATCTTTTTAAAAATTATTTTCTTTCTATGAATAATGGGAAAAATATCAGTGCCTCCCCAGAGTTGTGGTGATCATTAATTTAGATCAGATGGTGGTGGAAATCATTGTGACACAGTGTCTGGCACATAGAAAATGCTCTGAAAATAGTAGCTATTATCATTCCCAATTTTGTAGCATTTAGGGGCACTGGACATAAAGGAAGTGCGGTGTCCTTGGTTTAAGGGAACGAGGTGTCCCAGTTTAAGAATGTTATAAAACTATAGCAGAAATTTCTATACTTAAATGTCTTTGAAGAAGTTTGTGATACATAATGACTATATTTGTATTAAAATGAAATAAATGAAAAAGCTGATGACATATCATATAAAATATATACACAGTATGGCTCAAAATGAAATTTTGAGTTTATAATGAATACATTCTTAATAGCTAATGGATCAACCTCCTATGCAATCACATTTAAAGAAAAAGATTCTTCTCAGTTTCTGTTTTGTTTCTGAACTTGTGATAGTGCCATTTTGGTATCAGTGTCGAAAAAGCTTTGAGTTATGCTCTCTCCTCTTTTCATTCTTCCCCACCTCCTGCCACTGTCCAGGTCATACAGAATTGTTCTTAATAATCTAAGAGCAATTTCCTAAGTCTTTGTCCAAACTTGTTTTATGGGAACTAACGTGATGTGGCTGCTTCCTCTCCTTTGGAAGCCAGCTCCATTGCCCAGTAGCTTGCTCCGTCAGCAAAGATTATCTGACATTGTGCCTTCATTTTCTCTTTCATAATACCATCCTATTACTCTTAGCTAACACCCTTTGCTTTATCCAAAGTAATTCGCTTCTTTCCTTGATGTTTTCACCCTTCAGGTGTTAGTGTACTGTTATCATGACCCCCCCTTTAATTGTCACTTAGTCAGGTTTTACATATTCAGTTCTTTTCATCTTTCCCCATAAGTCCATCCCCCCAGGCCTATAATTATTTTGTTACTCTCCTTTGAGCCCTTTCCAGTTTGTCTGCCTCTTTCTGGAAATGAGGCTCCCAGAAATGACTGCATCATAACACATATATTCCACACACAGCTTTGTGGAGTCACAGAGCTGCTTGGTTGGAGAAAGGATAGCGTGTTGAGCCAACCTCAAAATGACATGGTGTTGCATTCCACTTTGCATTTGCTTGTGTACATGACTGATACATTACCTGGAGAGAAGGAACTATGCACAATGTACCTTTTTTAGAGTGGCTAAGGACTGTCCACCTTAACAGGGCATTGGAATCACTTGATAATCAATAAAAATGCTAATACCTGGCTCCCAGCCCCAGGCATTCTGAGTTAATTAGTATGGGATGTGAGCTCTCCATCAGAAGCTTTTAAAACTCCCCAGGTGATTCTAATGTGCCGCATCCTTTGAGAACTACTACCTTAAACAACAGGTGCTTAGTGAACATTTGACAGGTGAATGAATAAATCAACACTGTATTACTTATCTTTTCTTCAACTGATTTCTCAAAGTATCTCCAGGGGTTATTGTCTTTCAGCTTTCTGACACTACTATTTATCTGTGTTTTGTTTTTTTTTAAAGATTTTATTTATTTATTTGACAGATAGAGATCACAAGTAGGCAGAGAAGCAGGCAGAGAGAGAGAGAGGAAGAGAAGCAGGCCTCCTGCTGAGCAGAGAGCCCGATGTGGGGCTCGATCCCAGGACCCCAGGATCATGACCTGAGCCGAAAGCAGTGGCTTTAACCCACTGAGCCACCCAGGTGCCCCTATTTATCTGTGTTTTATATAGACACTTCAAACTTCTCTGGGTCACCACTCATTGATTTTTTTTTTTTTTGGTCAGAATTTCCAGAGGCTTTAGAGGAATGGTATCACATGGTTGGCCTATCAGTTTTCTTTTCCTTTTTAAAAAAAATTATTTTATTTAAATTCAATTAATTAACGTATAGTAGACCTGTCAGTTTTCTGACAGGCTTCTTAGTTTAATGATGCTCTCATGTTGAAGTATCTCATTCTACACTCTTCCATGTGCTTGGGAATGAAATAAATCAGACTTTCCCTTCCCCTTTTGTTTCCATTCATGCATTTTTAGCACTTGTCAACCCAGTGAAGACCTACTTTATTTAAATGACGACAAGCTTTTGCAATGATTTTTCCTGGCAAATTTTGATTCAAGAGCAGTGTTTCTATCCAGATGAAGTTACGTAATTCATAGTAGAGAAAATTTCAAGATATGGTTTAACATGTTCATATATGCCATGTCAATTCAGTAGTAGGTTTGTAGAGTAGTTTTAAGTTTATGAAAAACTGAATACAAAGTACAGAATTCCTGAAGGGGTGTGTGTGTGTGTGTGTGTGTGTGTGTTATCTGGGATTGAAGTTCAAGTATCATATACAGGGAAATGTCTTTTGAATCTTTGTTTTGAGTCTAATGTTTTAAAGAGTGAATGTTACATGGGGAATTATTAAACCTGACAATACTATGAAACTGCATTATGCTGGGCTTTTAATTATAATGATAAAAAGTGGAGTTTATCTTGCATGGTGTGGGGTTTATTCTTATTTACATGGACCTTCCTTCCAGTACTTTCACGTTTAGCACAACCTAAAGAGACCGTCAAAATACAGCTCTCACAATAAGACCCCATTAAACCCACATTCTCATCTTGAGAGGACTTTCTTCTTAGTGATGGCCAAGGCACCCATGGCCGAGTCTCTAGAATGTGAGGCAGAGAAAGAATCACCTCAGGGGCAGTTTGTTGGATGGAGCAAGCTCTTGACCTTCAGAGAGGATACATTGTCTTTAACTGTAGAAATTCTTTACTTGAGGCTTGCCTAAGATTGAAAGGCCCACAGGTAGTTCTCATTCATGATTTCTTTGCCTTCTGCATCCTGCTTTTACCAAGCACGGACAGTCTGAAAAATCGAAGAAAACAGTGTACTTATCAATTGTCTCAGCCAGTTATGTTTGAGGTTGAGGAAGGTCCAGGCTTTAATTAACCCCAGTTATGAACAGAAAAGAGAGAAGCAAGTCCAAAGAGATTCTTACTCAGTTGCCCATAGTATCAGATAAATGATTTTCAGAGGTTGAGTCTCCAAGTCAATTGTCCAGTGACCTTCACTTTATAAAAGGGAAATAATATATTATGTGAGAATGACATCTTTATTAAAACCTGTGAAGTCATATTCATTGACATCCTTGTGACTAAAATTCAGTTTTTCTAACATTCTTTTAGTCTGTCAGTTGCATTTTTAACATGATCCCTAGCTGATTCTTACGTACCCTGGAATAAAGTTTATTTGCAGAGTACAGAGCAGGATGTGTCAGACGGTGTTGAGCACTGTGTGCTCTCCTTATTTTGCTTTGCTAATCATATATTGAAACAAAAAGCATAAGGTAGAACTGTAGAAATTTGGGTGGTAAGTTCTCCTGTGCTAATAACTCATCTCTAAGTAATTGCACACAGAAACATTCCAAATTCTTTGTTTAATATTTTATCTCTTGAACTAGCAGGGCTCCCAAACACTGAAAAAGGAATATGAATCAAAAGAAAGAAATCTGAATATAATCAGTCCCCTAATGGGAAAGTGGAGTGGGATTATGGTCAGATGAACATTGCAGTAAAAGTTGCTTTAGTAATTGTGGTTTAAGCTAACAGTCCAGTTCTGTCATTTTAGTTCAATTCTTCTTATTTTATCTTGCCTACTCTCTTTTTTAAAGGTCTGGCTGAAAAGTGTTTTGAATATTGTTAAAAAGAGATATTGTAATCAATTGGACTTAACTGATGTTTTTTTTTTCCCCTCCCAAAGTTCCAGTTCCTGGAGTGGTCAGAACAAGAAAGTAGCTGTCCTATAGAACTTGTCTGAATAAGATCTATTCCTGCCTGACTCTGTCATACATTACACTAAAAATACAAAGAAAGTAGACAAAATTATAGAGGGTTATTTATTCTCATTGAAGAGACAAAAAGGTTCTAAGCAGCTCAAATGTATCAATTATAAGAGGCTATATACTCATTTCAAACATCCTGCATTGATTAAAATAGTTCTGAAATTTCAAGTTTTGATTTTTTTTCTTTTCTTTCTACTTCTTTTTCTTTCTTTCCTCCTCCTTCTCCTCTTTCTCCTCCTCCTCCTCCTCCTCCTCCTCCTTCTTCTCCTTCTCCTTCTTCTTCTTCTTTTCTCTGTTCTTTGTTTTGTTTTGTGCTAAGCCAAGTTTTATTCCTTGGAATAACCTTTGGATTGAAAAGTTTCATAATTTGAGAGTGACTTTGATTTTAGGGAATAACCTGATGATACGGTCATCTGTTTGGGCACTTTTTTTTTTTTTTCCATCTGATCAAAAGCTAAGTAGCAACTATAATATAATGAAATTGATTTTCCTCTGTGGTTTATAAATGAGCTCCAAAGGTGATTTCACAAGCAAAATTCTAATATTTTGAGTAAAAATACTATTACCACAATTCACAAGGTATTTGTTGGGATATAGATGAAATCATTTTGGGCTTAGAGTTGTTATAAAACAAAGTTTCAACTGAGTAAATTTACAGATCAAATTGGCTTTGTTCAATGACTCATGAATTGGGCAGCATCCCATCTAGCAAATAGAAAGGAGTTCCAAGGAATTGTAAAAAATGGAAGGCTTCTGTGGGCAGAAGGGAGAACAGATAAGGAAGGAACAGATAACCTTATCCTTCTTTGGGGGATGGAAGGGTCCTTGTGGCAAATGACTTCATTGGTGCTGATCAGAAAATTCTAAAATGATTGGTTAAGATTACATTCCTGGAGAATTTGAAACTGCAGTCAGATTAGGGATTAAGCCTTGGTTTGATGGTGTGGATTTAGTCAAGTGACTCCATTTTGGATTTGTTGTTTAACAGAATGTAAGAACCTGTTTCAAGTCATGGTTCTGCAACTATTGTATCTGAAACCTTAAGCAACTTATTTGCTTGAAGTTTCATTTATTTCATCTTTAACTTGAAGATTACATCAATCTACCACACAGGATTATAGTAAGAATTAAATAGTATGTGAAAAAAAAAGCTTTGTAAATATGTTGTTATGGATAAGTTTATCTATTTCTGAGCTGCTTTGAAGAATTACATTTGTATGAACGAGTTCAGTTTTTCTTTTTAAAAGAAGTTCATATTTTGGTGGTCTTATTAGTAATTATGTTTATTTAAATAAATACTATTCTTTAAAACATATTTCCAAAAATTCCCACTTGTCAGGACATTGGTCTCTCCTAGAAAATGCTGAAAAATAATGAAATTATATTTTAAAATATAGAATCCTCACTCTTCCACTTTTTTATGCAAGTGAATTCAAATCATTGACATTTCAATACTCTAGACTTTGAGGAGGCACTACTTATAATATAGGAATTGAGAAGTTATTTAAATGAGAAATATGAATATATTTGATGAAAATACTGGCTATATTTATCCCTTTATTCTAAATTTCAAAAATAATAAGATAAATTTTAATGACCTTAACTTTTATTATCATCTATTTTTGGAAAATGCCTTCTATGTGATAATGGAAAAGTAACATTATTAGTGATTGTAATCCATAGAAAGTCTTTAAAACTTTTCAATTTTCTTTTCCAATACTTTTTTTTTTTTAATAAGTGGGGTGAGGTGGAATTGACTGATTAATACGGCTTTTTGCTTCTTTCTTTCTCCATCACATTGAAGTTTTCAAATCCAGTAAATGGGAAGAAGGAAGCCAAAAATGAGATTTGTTTTCTCCCCAAGTAAAAGGCTTAGCCCTGAGTAATCTCAGCTGCCTCTTTATGATATCAGAAAGACTTTGGCAGTGTTAAATATAATTATGAAAGCCTTGGTTTATTCTCTTAATTTTTCCATATTTCATTTTGACATTAAATGATCAGACTTTTGGGTGAGAGGTCAAGTGACAAGGTTAATCTCTTAACCCCCATCAATAAGGGCTTTTCTTGAAAGATCCTTTTACACTGTGGCCACAAAGCTGTATACCCTTGATTAAGGTAATGACAAAAATAGTGATAGAGTGGGGGAAGAAAATCAGGCCATAGGTAAGCATAATGTCATATAGATAACAACATATTTCAAATTCTCACGAACACTCACCTTCTGAAGATTAATTCTTTTTTGAAATTTTTTCAGCCTTGGCCATAAAGCCTCTCATTTCCCAGAATTTGTTTTCCTAGTAATACACTCTCCTATACTTATTTCACAAGAACCAAAGTAGAGACTGTGTGGATCTGTGCTTGTATTCCAAGTCAGCATAAAGTGTATCCAAAATATTATTATCTTTAAAGGAAGGAAATAATCATTTTGTACCAGACATTTAAAGAGATACATATTTTTTCTATACAATCAAAAAACTGGAATGAGAAAATAAAATTTTCTTGTTGAAGAAATCACTTCAGAAATAAGAACATGGGCCAAAAAAAGCCTGCCAGAAAAACCTTTAAGGTTTTAATTCTAAAATACATTTTTAGTTTTTCTCCAGATAAAAATTTACTATATATTTTATATACCCATTAATTTGTTTTCCTTTTTAAGATTTTTTTTTTTAAAAGAGAAGGCGTCATATTTTCCCCCCTACCCCCCATGCCTACCATGGTTCCTTGATCCAAACAGACATACTATAAATGCTTGTTCTTTATTTGAACACGCCTACATGGTACGCTTTGAGAAGGCACCAGGGAAATTTCCTGCCCCCAAACTCAACCAAACATTTTCTCAAACTGCATTTTCTGTCAACTCTGGGGTAGAAATGATTCCTTCGGGCTTTGTCAGACTAGTTTTAGCTATCAGTTAAGAATTGTCTTGATAATAGCAGCAAATGAATATTCATCGAGTACTTAGTGTATGCCACTACTATGCTAAGCTCGTCATGTGTATCTTCTTAATCCTCATTAACCCTTTGAAATATAAAGCACAATTGATAACCCCGTTATTCAGAAGATAAAGTGAAGATCTGAATATCCTGCCCAAGGTTACTCAGGTAGATGGAGAGCCTGGGGTTGTCTCTACACACTTTGTTGCAGCTGAGCACTAAAAGAGGCAGAATGTAAGTGAGAGGCCAGGATGCTGACAGAGATAACAAATGCCAAAGATATTAATTTTCACAGATTTGTTTAAGCGACCTCCAAGATTTGTTTAAGCGACCTCCAACGGCCCCCCACTGTATCCCATCAACATGAGGAGAATTATTGGTGGAAATAAAGACTCATCCTTGCCTCGAATTTCCTGTTCTCCCTCTGGAAGCCTCACCCTGCAGCTTCTCTCCTTCAGTGCTTTGCCCTGGACTTCCGCTCCAGGGATCTTGGCTCAGCTGGTTTCAGGAAGGCAGCTCCACGCAGCAGTGACAGCACAGATCCCTGCGATTGATGCTCTCCTGCGTAGTTACAGAACTCTAGAATGCCTGTATGTATCAGACCCGGGCGACTTTGATCTCTTTGTAGGTCTAGTGAGTGGACTCTCCCACTCACTCCCTTCTCTTTTGTGGCTCTCCCTGCCCTTTTAAAACTCCTTTTACCTTATCTCTCTCCCCTTCTTTCTGTAGACATTTCTTCTCCCTGTTTTTACTCACATTTAAGCAGGCTGCCAGCTACTTCCCTGAATATGTTCCCCCTATCATGGACATGTAGTTTCTCTTTCTCCCCATGTTCTGATGGGCAGTTTCATCCAGCAGCCATGTTCAGGCGTGGAACAGTTTAGAGGGTCCCCAACAGGGGGGTGATAGCACACAGCGTGCGGTGCTCACCTGTATCCTACAGCTAAATTACCTGCAGTACAGTAACTGCTTTGTGTATGGAACAGTAGATACTATCTCCACTTTCCTAGCAGTCTCTATCTGCCAGTGTTTTCCCCAGTATCTCAGAAGTACAAATTCCCACTAGACTGAACCCTTGGAAGGAAACCCAGATTTTCAAACCTGATTTTTTAAATGATTCCGTTTGACTGCTTGCACTGCACAGTTAAAACACAGACCTTTCAGGAAAATAAACTTCATGAATATTCACTTCCTTTTTGCTGATTTAAATGCCTCATTGAGCTGCTATGCACTTCACATTTAGAAAAACAAATGGAAATTGGCTGATGCATTTTATCAAGTTAGACAAGTTCTTTTTTCTTTTCTTTTTTTTTTCTTCTTTTACTTTTGGTTTAACTTCTTATCCTATGTCTCTAGTTCTCTTTATTTCTTTTTCACTCTGGCATTCTTCCTGGAATCAGAGGCACATTCGAAATGGTTCTAAATTTAGGTTTTCAATGCCAGATACTGTATTTTTGCATATATGAGGTAGAACAAAAGTCTCTAAAAGTCACCTGGGGAGTTAGCACTATCCCATATAAAATCTGAGATTCAGGTCCACGTCAGTAACATCTGTTCCTGTCACATTGCCGTGGAGGTTCCTCATGCCCCCACTTCCTTCATTTTTATCTGGAAAGAATAGGTTAAAAAGAACACCACAAACAAGTCTGAAGGAATCAAGACGTAGTTGGACAGTGGGCACATGGAAAAGTCTCTCTTTACATTGATGGCAGGAAGGCGGATTGTGGGATTTACGAGTTTACGAGTATGATTGGAAGCCTCAAGATCTTTCTAGTACTACCTGGTAGGAATGCTTTTGCTTACTGGACAGGGTGACAACCCTGTGTTCTTCACTTTGCCTTATAACTCCTCTTGCCATTCAGTCCCCTGTGGGGCAGATACCCAAGTGCTAAGGGATTGATCTTGGCAATGATTCCCAAGTCAGGTTCTAGGGAATACCTGTGACCTATGAGATTGGACCAGCAATGCCTCTAACACGTAGGTCTTGCAGTTTTTAATCTTGTCCATCTATGGTCTATTTTCCCATAGGCCTGGGTGGTTCCACTTAAAACTTCAATCAGATCATGTCACGGCCAGATTTGAATCTAATGTTTTTCCCATATCCACAAAGACCTGGATGCTGTGGTTCCTGGCTTTCTCTGGGACCCATTTCCCCCAGTCTTCTGTATGCTCCCTCAGTTGCTGCCTCACAAAGGTAGCTCCATGCAGCGGTGATAACAGAGACCCCTCTCAGGCCAACTCTCCAACCTGCAAGCATGCCTTTAGCACAGCGCCTTTGAAACTGCCATTAGGTAGGCCTGGAAGCACTACTTCCTCTCATTTTACTCAGGTCTTTGCTCAAATGGCATCTCCTCAGAAAGGCTTTCCCTGGCCAAAGTGTCTAAAATAAGACTCAACTGCCACTCTCTGTTCTCTTACCCCAGTGGCTTTCAAACTCATTTGCCTGTTACCCATGATACGAAATACATTTTGCACCATGACCCCATATGATGTACACAGATGGCTGCAACTAAAATTCATACAATAATACCTGTATTTACTGTGGGAGATACACTCCAATATATTTGAACCCATTCCATTCTACTCATTTCATCTCATTCCATTCTAATTATTTCATTAAACATCGTTCTGGCTACTTCCCCTCAAGTGGATTTTACTACCAACTGAGTGGTTATAACCTATTGCCATGTTATAAATACTGCTTTAGTTTTTCATAGCAGTTATATTTTATATACTGTTTGTCCTCATCTCTTTTTTTCCAGAGTATAAGCTCTGTGAAGGACACAAAAAATGCAGACTTTAGTAGGTTTTATCAATGTTGTATCCACAGTGCTGAGGCACATATAATAGGCACTCAATAACTATATGTTGAATGACTGAGTGAATGTGTTAAGTGTTTACAGGAAAAAGGTTTTGTTTTCAAATAACTGGGGGGAAATTCTGTATTTTCTGTATCCCTCTTGAAGATTCATAATACCTATTAGAATTTTCAAAATTTCAAGATGTTCTCTAGCAAAGAAACTGTTTGGTTTGTTAACCCCAGGATTCAGAAATTTAATGGACTCCCTCAGAGCTCTTTTTTTTTTTTTTAACCTTGGAACTTTTTATTGGCCTCCTGCTCCCCAAAGGGTACCCTGCTTCTGCTCCCTCAACGCCTCAGAACTTTGGTGTCATTGGTCTCAGACACGACCTTGCCGTCCACAGTCCTGCGGGTAGTGGTTTTCTGGATGGTCTGCATGGAGCTGCTGCTGTCCAGGGCGTCAGTGAGATTGAAGTCCTCCCCATCTTCCAGCAGGCGATGGTAGGTGGCGATCTCAGCCTCCAGCTTGACCTTGACATTCAATAGGGCTTCGTACTCCTGGGCCTGGCGCTGCCCCTCTGCCCGGGTCTGGGACAGCTCAGACTCCAGGTGCAGCAGGACCCCGTTGAGCTGCTCCATCTGCATGGCGTAGCGGGTTTCGACCTCCCTAAGGCTGTTCTCTAAGCTGGCCTTCAGGTTTCTCATCGAGTCCAGGTTGATCTCCAAGGACTGGGCGGTACGTCTCAGCTCCGTGAGGGTCATCTCAGCCTCTCCTATCTCCGTGGTCTGTGTGGTGACCACTGTGGTGCTTTCCTCAATCTGCTGGGACCAGTACTTGTCCAGCTCCTCTCAGTTCTTCCGAGCCAGCTCGTCATACTGGGCCCAGATGTCTGCCATGATCTTGCTGAGGTCCTGAGACTTGGGGGCATCCAACTCCACGGTCAACCTGGAGTTGGCAATTTGGTTCTGTAGACCCTTTACTTCCTCCTCATGGTTCTTCTTCATGAAGAGCAGCTCCTCCTTGAGAGCCTCAATCTCTGTCTCCAGCTGCAGCCTAGTGACATTGGTGTCATCGATGACCTTGCGGAGCCCGTGGATGTCACTCTCCATGGACTGGCGCATGGCCAGTTCGTCTCATACTTGACTCTGAAGTCATCAGCAGCAAGACGGGCATTGTCAATCTGCAGAACGATGCGGGCATTGTCAATCTGCAGAACGATGCGGGCATTGTCCACAGAACTTGCAAAAATCTGAGACCTCAGCTCCTCGATGGTCTTGAAGTAATGCCCCCAGTCTCTGACCTGGGGTCCCTTCTTCTCCAGGTGTTCCCGGATTCTCACCTCCAATCTCTGATTATCTGCCTCCAGGCTCCTCAGCCTCTCCAGGTAGGAGGCCAGGCGGTCATTCAGTTCTTGCATGGTTTCTTTCTCGCCCTGCATGCCCCCTATGCCGGCCAGACCCCCCGCCATCCTGGCGGCCAACCGCGTGGCCAGGCCCCCGGACCCCCAGCCGCCCCGGAAGCTGGTGGAGCGGGATACGGAGATCCGGGAGCCTGAGCCTCCGGCGCCTGCATAGACGCTGGCCGTGCTGCTGACGGGCCGGACCCGGTGGCTGGGCGACTGCATGGAGCCCAGGGACCGATAGTTGGAAGAGAAGGTGGAGTGGGTGGTGAAGCTCATGCTGTTCGGAGAGTAAGATGAGAGGCCAGGACTCGGACTCGGGCGCGGGCCAGGAAGCGTGCCAGGTCCGCGACTCAGAGCTCTTTTTTATTATACATCTTTAACACATCATGGGGCATCAGTGATACTCAACTTAAGCAAATACACCAGTAATGGGTTTGAGCCCAGGCGATAGATAGTGGGGTCTTGGCTCATCACTTTCTCCCCCAAATGGAGGTATTAACAGTTCAGTTAGTGGATGGTGGGTAGGCTCAAGGATCCTGAGGGAAGGGCTAAGTGGTTTGAGCTACAGGAATGCAGCCTTTGGGTGAATTGGAAAAGCGGTGGCTGTATTCCAGTCTGGAGGAGATGTTCAGATGATTTCAAAACTAGGATGATTGTTCTTGTCACTATCCCTGAATATGAAGCCTGAGCAAAGAAATACTCTGCTTTATTTCTCTAACCTTTTAACTATAGATCCATAGTTGGGGGTAATGGTCCAAAGAGAAATGGCCAGTGGATCAGGAGAGGAACAGAAGATCAATATCACTTCTTTCTTCACTTTGTCTAGAGGATATCAGCAGAGAGAATCTCCTTGTGGAGCAGGTGGAAGAGGCAGGGAGTCATGAGAGGCTGCTTTAGCTGCTGTTGTTCATACCATTAGTCTTTTAAGAGGGGATATTTAGGGGTGACTGGGTGGCTCAGTTGGTTGGGCGTCTGCCTTTGGCTTAGGTCGTGATTCTAGAGTCCTGGGATCTAGCCCCACATTGGGCTCTCTGCTCAGCAGGAGCCGGCTTCTCCCTCTCCTTGCTGCTCCCCTTGCTTGTTCTCTCTCTGTCAAATAAATAAATAAATAAAAATCTTAAAAAAAAAAAGAGAGAGAGACAGAGAGAGAGGATATTTACATGAACTGAATCTGTGGGTGATAAGAAATTAGGCCCTAAATCACTGTTAGATGCTATCATTATTATTGTTTCTCCTCCCACTTCTTCTTTCTTCCTCCTCCTCCTTTTCTTCCTCCTCCTGGAAGACTCTCTCACTTATGTAAGAGGCACCTACATTCAGTACTTTAATTCTGGAAGCAGCATCTCTGCTTTTAAGATTGTCAATTTTTATGCTTTATTAATCAGTTCTTGGTTCTACTTCCTCCCTTTGCCTCCTTGAAGTTGTAAATCAGATAGCAGAGTCGTTTGTCCACTGTGACTCTTTGCCCAGTTCTGTGGGCCGGGAAGTAGTGCTGCATTTCTTTCCATGACTTGAGCCTGATGGGACACCTATTTTATTTGCTGTGTTTCTGCAATTGCATGTTACTGTAAAGGCACGATTTCTCAGCTTATGCTTCTATCCGAGAGGGAGATTTGGGCAGCACCATCACACTGTAGATATCATTTTTAAGTCAGAAAAATGTTTCAACACCCCTTCTCCACAGTTCATCAGTTATTAAGAGAGATGATTACTGTGAAGGTTCCAAAGTAATGACTTGGCGTCTGGAGTCCCTTCATCTAATGTGAGATGAAAGGCACAGAGAGTGACAACTTTAGGCAGAATGTTCCTTCAGAGGTGACATACTTAATTTTAAAAATGTGGGGTGCACATTGTCTTTATGGATGGGAATATTAGCGCTATGGTGACCCTAGTGAGGGGAAGTGCCTGAGGATGTCTTAAGAAGCACTGGAAGATTAATGCCTCAAACAAACCTAAGGAAAAAGGAACGATACTCAAGAGCAGTTGCAAACTCTTGGATCTTTTCTCTGTGGAACAATGTTGCATGAGTCTCTAATGGAAAGTGCCTCAAAGGCGTCCAGGAACCAGCAGGAACTCCTGCTATCCTAAAGCCTAAAGATTAACACCATGCATGGCATCATAAGACGGAGAGCCAGAGTAAAGATGCAATTGTTACACTGTGTTGCATCCTCTGGTGACTATCTCTGTGGTTTACTCTTTGCTGAGAGAGCCCATTAGTTCAAAGGCACAGAGTTCTGCGGACAAAGACCCTTGCTTCTCCAGCACCCTTTGAAAATGGCCTTTGATATGGGACAAACCTGAGCTCACTCTCATTTTGTCACTTGTTGGCTGTGCAGCTTTGAAGGACTTACTTAACCTCTCTGTGCTATTGTTCCTACATTCGTAAAATTAAAGTAATGATTTTTATATATCAAGGTTGCTGTGATCACTAAGTCACAAAACAGCAAGTCTTTGAGCTTAACATTCTGTGTTCAAATCCCAGTTCAGTTGCTCGTCAACTATGTGTGATTTTGGCTGTCATTCTCCAACACTCTGCCCATATCTACATCATGGGGTTGTTGTGAGGATAAAATGTAATACTTCATGGATAGTTCTTAGCCTTGTAACTTTTCCAGAATTACAGGTCCACCATAAATACCAACCACTGTTAACATAAACCATATTAATTAAGGTGGTTATGTTCATAGTAGGTGTGGCATAAATCTTAGTGCTCTTGTCTCCTAAAATATTCCTATTCAGGGGTTTGTTTGTTTACTTATTGTTTGTTTACTTACTGCTAATGAAAACTTTTCTGACCAGGGATGTTCTTATTGAAGTTAATTTTGCAGTTTTCCCCTTGAAATTGTGTGACCCTTACACAATTGGAGACTTACAGGTCAGAAACATTTTGGGATAAGGGACCCTTTGTCTCAGATATTCTTGCACAAAAGAGAGGATGGGCCATGACTGATTTTTACCAGCAGTTAAAGATAATTGTCACAAACATTTGGGAGGTGTGACAGGAAGGAGCACAGACTGGGATCAGATGAGAGGGGTCGAATCCCAGTCCAAACACCCCTTTCCAGCTGTATTGGCCTTAGGCTAGTGTTTTTGTGTGTGTGTGTGTGTTTTTTTTAAACTATCCGGGGCTTTCTGGAGAACTATAATGAAGATAATGCCTCTATGAAAGGCTGATTAAATGAGATCACTGATGTGAAAAGTGCCTGTGTTTTGCAAACTATAAAACCCTATACAAAGAGATCTGAAGACATAAAAAATCAAGGATTTATTTTTATTAATTTAAGTTCCCAGAATAGAATGATTTGGGAAATAAAAGAGGAAATTGACAGTATTGTTATAATGCACTGTGGTAGCACAACAAATGTTTTGCTTGTTTAAAAGTTTTCCCCAGAAAGTAAGGGTAAGGATCAGAAGAAATTAGGATTCAAATTTGGTTATATTTAAAACTGCTTCCTCATTTAAAATGTATATTATAATATATTGAATTTTAAAGACAGATCATGGGCAGGTATCTGGAATTTAGTGCAATTCCAACATTCCAATTAGGTCATAATATAAAACTCGAGGTACACAGAACCAGACGGTGAGGAATGACATTTGGCACGGATTATTCCCTGTTCTATGATTATATCATGATTATGGAAAAACATAGCTAGATACACCTCTCTGCTTAACATTTTATTTCTTAGGTTGAAGGTATATAGAATTTGTTAATACATGGGCTTTGGGAGTGAGGTAGACATTTTGACACTTGCCAAACATTTTCAGGATTCCATCTCCTGGGTACACTGTAAGATTGTAATTCCTGTTAACCTTGTATTTGCCCATGTGACGCCTTCCAGCCAGTGAGATGTGAGCAGAAGAGACATTTGTTCCATCTGGGCTACAGCGTTTGAATTGCTGCTTTGAGACCTGCAGACCTCCATTTTCTTTCACGTAAAGTGACTGGCGATGTTAGAGATTTTGGTTGGTCTGTTAGCTGGGACCCTGCGTGATCAAGAAAAGCAGAGCCCCCCCATGCACATCTACCATAAAGGGGAAGACATCTCTGTGATTTTAAGCTACTGGGAATTGGGAAGTCATAACCTTGCCTAGCCTGACACAGAGACAGGCAAATCCATGTTTTGTGTTTTGATCTTACTTCTGACACATACTACTGGGTGACTTTGGACACATAATCTTTCTAAGCCTCAACTTCCTCATCTGTATTATCATCTCATTGGGAGATTATACTAATGCTAAATTCATAGGGTTGTTTTGAGAATTAAATAGGTTAATGTAGATAAAGTACTTAGGATAGTACCTTGCATATGGCAGGCATTAAGAAATGCATTTATTTTTATTAATATTTTATTAGAATCCTAGGATCTTAGTATTTGAATGCAACTTAGAAGCCGTCTACTCAAACATACTTTATTTTTCATCACTGACGGAGAATAACAGTTAGGGTTGTGACTGCTAGAGCAGGGTTCTTAATATGTGTTACATGACTGCCACTGAAATTGTATGATAAACTTATGCAAATAGGGTTCCTGGATTCCATCAGATTCTCAGTGGAGTTCCCCTCCAACTAAATATCGAACATCACTTCTAGAACATCTCAGATGATTCTAAAGTTTTGTAATTCTGAATACCTTGCTTAAGTCAAGATTTGTTCATGAGATCCTTCTGGTATCCCTAATTAGAGAAGAAAAAAAAAAACCTGAATTTGGCTTGACCTATTGCACATTGCCCATTCCCTTTCCTAATGGCCCTGAGTGTAATTTTTCTGGGTCAGGAGGCGTCTCTTCCCTAGAGAGCAGCTGTATGACTGATGCTGGGCATTGCTTCATGGGCATCTTCCAACATGGGCTCTCATGAGGCAGTCAGGATTACAGCATGCTGGGAGAACTGGGGCAACAGTATCTGGTCATAAACGGGAAGCAGAAACTGATCCTTCTAGAAGAGATAGATAGTTATGAGACATGTCCCCATGGGGGCTGCATAACTGTGGTTCACTTCTGGACTGGTGTATAATCCAAGACGGAAAGCCTGGGAAGATGAACTAATGGTCCACCCACTTGAGGGAGTTGGGGCTGGAAGGAAAGAAGGTGCAGTAACTAGATAAGGTTTGTGATACTTGCCCCCTGGAATGACAGGAGGCAAATAGACTGAAGTCTTAGCCCTGTTGGCTTTAGGGGGTAATAAAATGGCCTTCAAGTTGCTGGGTGAAGATTATATCTATTTGAAGATAGCTATTGCTGGAGGAGGGCTGGAGACCATCTCGTGTAAGCGTTCTCTTAGTTAGACTTGTCACCTTCTTATTCCAAAAATATTTACAAAACATGAATTAGATGCCAACCACTCTGCTAGTTGCTCTGGATCTAAAGAAGTGAACAAAGATTACCCTATGTTATCAAGGAACTCTGATTCTAGCTGAGAAATAGAAGGATGTTTACAGGGCAGAGGATGGGATTGAACAGTTCTGTTTTCTGACTGGCGTCCTCTAGCATTACCTGATTTGCTCCCAGCTAGCAGTGTTCCTTATTTCCTTATTTTCCATGCTCTGTGATATCCGTTATCGTACTTTCATAAGCATTTTTTTTAAGATTTTATTTATTTATTTGACAGAGATCACAAGCAGGCAGAGAAGCAGGCAGAGAGAGAAGAGGAAGCAGGCTCCCCGCTGAGCAGAGAGCCCGATGTGGGGCTCGATCCCAGGACCCTGAGATCATGACCTGAGCCGAAGGCAGCGGCCTAACCCACTGAGCCACCCAGGCGCCCCCATAAGCATGTTTTTACACGTGTGGGACTTCCTTTATTCTCCCCAGTCTAAACCACTCTTTTGGGCCTGTGCTTGTTTATAGACTCCTGCTCTCATGACTCTCATCTTAAAAAAAAAATCCTAAACTCGTTAAAGAAAACGAGAAAAAAAATACCGTTTTCTTTAGATGTCTTCACCTTCATTCACTTCCACTTGAAAACATAAGTGATTATGTTGCCAAGATTTTCTCTCTCTCTCTTTTTTTAAAGAGCCTCTCATTTATCCCCCTTGGGCCTTCTTTCCTTTGAGAATGTGAACCCAGGAAATTATACTCATATTTTCTCTGGACATTTAAAATCAACTCTCCTTAAAGCTAAGGCCTGCACTGATTGCCATTCACATTTAAAGAGTTAGAGTACTCCCATTCCTCCTTGTTCTTATAGGGTGCCTTACTGTTTTCCTGAGTTTTATCATTTTTATGGCATCTTAGGTAGGCCATTCTACAAAGGAAGAACTTGAGATCTAAGATACATTCTTCGCTTTATTTCACTGACAACAGTGTCATGTATTACAAGGAGATCAAAATATATAGCTCCAGTGACCTGCCCCAATTTCTGGTTATCTGTGTTTATAAATATCCACTTCTCTTTGACACTATGGAATATAGTGTTTTTGAGAATGCATTCATAGGAGTCCAGCAGTGGCTATGCAAAAGGAAAAATGAAAGACCTGTTCAATAAGCCTTAGTAGCACCAACTTTGGTGATAGAAGTAAGGCGGATAAGAACTTTTATTGCTCAAGTAAACAGTCACATCTAAATAATTAGTAACACATTCTCATAATCACTTCCCAAATGGCCAAGGTATTTGGTTTTCTAACGTAGAATTCTGAAGGCTTGGATATATGTGCTCTCTGGCATATATTTGCATACATTTTTCTCTCTTCCTACCTTAGATTTGAACTTCTGTACATGGAAGATGGATCCATTTACTCTTTTTAAAGTCTCTGTTTTTGCTCTTTGACTTATAGCCTCCTCTCATCTTTTCACCAGCTTTGACATAACTCCTCTCTCATTCTGGGATTTTAATTATCTTTGCCTTGCTGTTTTTGCTTGTTAGACCTCCATCTTTGTGCAACTGTGTGTCTCTTCAACAGAAGCCCTCAGATTTCTACAAAGAAGGAAGTCACATCAGGTTCAGTGAAGAACCACTGGAAGCTTGTGGGGCTTGAGGTTTGAAGGGACTTTGAAACTTTTGGGGATTGTGTGTGTGTGTGTGTGTGTGTGTGTGACTTGCTGAAAGGTTTCTATTTCTAAGGGGAGAAAGCATTTCTTCACAAAAGCTCAAAAGACTGGGACATCAAATAACTCTTACAAAACATTTTGATGAGTTAAGTGTAAATGAATCAGTAACATATGGATTGAATTTCCCTTAAAATACACATGGGTTTAAAAATTAAGGGGAAAAGTGCTTGGCAAAGTTCTCTTTGGGTTTGGCCAAGACTGATTCCTTTGAAAACTAGTTCAAGACATGATGCCAATCATGAAATGCTTCTGGGTCCACACATCTCTGGTTCAAAGTGCTCTCTTCTTCAGAATCCTCTATTTCCCTGCTTTGTGTGCTGTTATCAGGACTGTGTCACCTCAATAGTCCTAATCAGAATAACATCTAAGAATAGCAAGTTCATATAAAAGAATCTTCTCTCATGTAGGAAGTGCTAATGAACAGAGCTTTGTAGAGTGCATTGAATAGGTACATTATGATTCATTTACTTCCCAATTTATTGAATATCTATTACGTCTTAGGTACCTGGATAACAAAGTTGAATCAAGTATGATTCAGCTCAGCCTCTGTGATGGTTTATTTTATGTGTCAACGTGACTAGGCCACAGGTTGCCCATATATTTGGCTAAACATTACTTCTAGGTGTATCTGTCAGAATGTTTCCAAAAAAGATGAGCATTTTAAACTATAGACTGAGTAAAGCAACTTGTTCTCCCCAGTGTGGTTGAGCTTTATTCACTAGACAAAGTGAAGCCTCTGAAGATGTTTGAGCAGGGGTGTAATAAAATCAAAGTAGTGTTTTAGGAAAGCTAGTCAGGTGATTTTGTATAAAATGGATCAGAAACGGGAGAGTTTGGGGATCAGGTAACCAGAAGACACTTAGAAGACTTGATTTATATAGCTTGATGTCTTGACTAATTTATTTTTGCACAATAGTTTTTTATTTCCTGATGATTGATCACATTTTAGTTGTGTACCCCCAATGCAGTTACATTTATGTTTTAAGTTAAATCACAATTAGTGATTGTGTCATTATGATTTATAAATATTGTTGACTTCTGAGCCAATAGTGTATCAGGATTTCATCTTTTTCTTATAAAGCATTTGTTTTTCTTGGAGTTTCTAACTGGGTCAATTTTTTTACTTGCATAATTTGCTAACCACAAATTTTAATTATTTTCAAATGTTCATCATATCAATTGTTCTATCAAATTTCCCTTTTCACTAGGGTCTTCTCTTCAAGACTCCCTAGTTGTCTTTCTCCAGTCTGGACTACTTCTGTTCTTTGATTTTATCCTGAGAATTTGGTTTTGATTCTTCTGCAATAGATTTTTGCTCTTTCTTGGATTCATACTTCCCTCTTCCCCTTTATTTCATTGCTAGAGTACATTCCTTAATAGACTTACTGAAAAAGAGAACTTGTTCAAATAATTTTCTGTTTACTTGCATTTGTTCATTCTAATCTGCAATTGGCTGATGGCTTGGTTGGCTTGGAATGCTTGGTTCATAATTTCCATTTCTCTCTGAATTTTGAAGGCAGCATTGCCAATGAGAAGTCTGATGCCCTTCATATTTTGACCCTTTGTATTAAATCTGATTCTTTCTTTTTTGGAAGCTTCTCAGGTATTCCTTCACTTTTCATTGTATCTGTTGCTTCTGAGTCCATAGTTGGTCCATTTAAATTTCCTAAAATAAGCCATTTAGAAGCAAGTCTAACTTGAATATTGAGATATATACTTAAATTTATATATAATAGAGATTTTCCATGAAGAAACAAAAAGAGAAAAAAATGAAAACTGAATAAACTATGTATCTGTCTTTTTATTTAGAATTTCTCTAACTTGTGAAATTGGAGTTTGAGATAATTTTCTCTGTTGATATTTAAGATCCATGAGATGCATAAAAAGAGGCACTGGCAGTATCTAAGAAAACACTTGCCAATATCACAGTACCACCCCACACCCCCCAACATAAACACACACACACACACACACTGGGCAATTACTTCTTTACAGTATTTCTAAAAATTGGAAAATATTTCAAAAATATTAAAAGTACAACATATAATATAGGAGACACTTAGGTATCCCTTACCCAATTTTAAATGATAGTATCATTTCACCATTTAGAATTTTCATGAGATAAAAATATTTTTGATATTCTTAAACTTCTCCCTGCCTCATTACCGTTTCCCATTTTCTTTCCAGAAACAACTCTCCTCCAATGCTGGTGTCACACATTTCCTTACATGTTTTAGTACATTGCAATAAATAATCAAAGACAAATAATATGTCTATCTTTTTCTGAGTTCATATAAAATAATTTATATAAATACCATCATATTGTGAAATCTTCCATCACTTGATTTTTTCATTCAACTTTGTTTTTGAATTTTATCCATAGTAATATATAGAAATAGTTCATTCATTCATCTTAATAGTTGTAGAACATCCAGTAGAAATAATAAATCAGAGTTTATGTATCCATTTCTCTCAGAGGACCATTGGGTAGGTTATATATTTTTGTGATTACATGCAATACTTTAGTGAACCTTTCTGCACGTGTCTTCAGGAGCACGGATGTGGGACTATCTCTAGCACAATGATGCTCACACAGTAGTGTGCGTTAGAACTAGCTAAGACGGCTGTGACAACAAAGATGTTTGGGCCCTACCCCCAAATTTTCTGATTCAGCAGGTGTAGGTGAGCCCAAGAATTTGAATTTGTAACAAATTTTTAGAATCACTGCTCTAGGGTTGAGCTACAGGTGAAATTTTTGGCCATTGGGTATCTATATATTTTCCACTTACCTAGTGATTTCCAAACTGCTGGGGATTTCTAAACATACAATGTTTGCATCTATATATACCTCCACTACCAATGTATGTGTCCTTATTTCTCACTGTCTTGACAAAACTTGGTGTTATAAGTTTTTAAAATTATTGTCAATACAAATGATATCTGTTTCATTTTATGGTTTTATGATTAATAGTGAGATTAAACCTAATTTCCTATTTTAATGCTCATTGCTTTTCTTTTCTATAAATTCTATATCCTTTGCTTCCCTCCCCGTAGGTTGACTGATTTATTTATTTTATTGCTTTGAGGAAGTTCTTTATATATTCTGGCTACTAATCCTCTATCTGATAATGGGCTGCAAATCTCTTCCCTTCATCTCCTATTCTGTGATATCTCTCACTTCATTTATAATATTTTTGATGGAGAAAAGTTTGAAATATCAATGGAGTCAATGTCAGTATTTCCCTTCGTGATTTGTACACAACATTTGGTTAAGAAATCTTAACCTACCCTGATGTTGTAAAGATATATCATATATTTATAAGCTTAAAGCTTCCACTTTTATTTTTCACATTTAGTTTTAATTTATTTGGGATTAATTATATGTATTGAATAAGGTAGGAAGCTAATTTTTTTTCCAGAGGGGGAATCAGTCACTTTCTCTGTCATAACCAAATTTCTATTCATTTTTGCATCTGCTTCCAAGCTCCTTTGTCCATTCTATTAATCTTTTATTTATTCCAGAGCCACTTAAAAGTATTAAAAAATACTTTTAAATTACTTGAAATTTGAAATGTCTAGAGAATATAGGGGGATTTTTCTCACCATATTTCTTGTCTTTAAAATAAACTTACCTCTTCTTAGTTCCTCTGACAAGGTTCAATATGTTAGGTTGGGTGAAAAACTGGGTTTACATTTACCAGTTGGCTCTATCTCTTTATTTGGGATTGAAGTATTTCTCTGTAATAACATGTGCTTATTTGAACTTGATTTCTTTTTTACAAAAATTTGAGTTAGATTTTTTTTAAAAGACCACAATGCAATAGAAATAATTGTGTGTGTGTGTGTGTGTGTGTGCACGTGTGCGCATAAGCACGCGCACACATGCTTGAAGGTAGAAATAAGAAGAGTATGTCAACCGTGAAGGTCATAAAATTATTGGATTCAACATAAAGCCCCATTCAAACCTTTCTAGTGAGGTTGAAGAAGGATGTGTGATAAATATTTGACTCCTCTGACAGAAGGAAACATGCAAGTTTATGGTGGGAAAAAATTTTATCTTAATACCAAACACTGTCAGAAAGTTTTACAGAGAGCATTTCATAGGGAATAGTGAAAATAGTGTTCTCGATAATAATATATTAACAGGTACAGAAATGCATTTCTTATGGTGGCGGTGAACAAAATTTTAATTTTATAAAAATTGATAGCAAACAGTTAATGTGACATATTCTGCCCCTTCCCATGGTCCAACTTGATTCAGGAATATAAATGAGAATAAAGGGATCTTTAGGTAGACAAAATTTTTCTCTAACTTTGTAGTTGGCAAAGTAGGGCTCTTGGGTCCAATCCACCCTGCCACCTTTTTTGCAAATAAAGTTTTTTGGAACACAGCCAGACTCATTTGTCTGCATATTATCTATGGCTGCTTTCCTGCTACCAGTGGCAGAGTTGAGTAGTTGTGATAAAGACTATATGGCCCGCAAGACTGAAAGTATTAACTTTCTGGCCCTTTCTAGAAAATGTTTGCCATCCCCTTCTCCAAATTATCATTCCTTAAATTATTAACTTTATGTTTACTCTAGGCCTATTTTTAAATCCCACCCCTCACTTTTATAGCACCTGTGAGTATAAGCCAAAGTTGTTTTGGGCACAATGGTCAAGGTGAGGCACTTGGCCAAGATGATTCATCAATGTCCTTATTCAGGAAGCAAATGTAGTCTCACTCTGTACAGTCTTCCTACCCAGAATTTCATCACCCAAAGGAAAAACAACCTAAGAACACAAAGATATCCTGCATTCTGAATTAGGAAGATTTGCTGTTTGTCTCAGCAACATACTTCTTCCTTTTTGCTCTGCTCAGAGGGTAGCTCAGCTTCTTGCCATCTACCGCTCTCTTAGTCATCTGGTCTTGGCAGTCCTTCCTGGACTCTCAGTGAGCAGGCCATAGGAATCCTGAGATGGCATCTTTCTCCTCCTCTGGACTCAAGTCTTAGTCAGCCCTTTAATTTTTGCAACTTTGTTTCCACATAGACCCAGTACTGAATTCCTCTCAGCTCCCTGATATTAAGTCATCTTTGTTAAAATTTTTTTCTTAAGGACTGGTTAACTGAACTGTCACAATTCCCAACTGGTAATATGTTCCAGTGGGAAAAGCGCTGAATTTAGAGTGAGAAGTCCTGTTTTTGAATTCCTAACCTTGATACTTACCATATGAATGACCTTGGGCAGGTTGCTTAAACTCTGAGACTCCGTTTTCTCATCTACAAAACACAGATACTAATAATACTTGTCATCTCTACCTATTAGGATCAATGTTAGAAACAAATGAGCTATGTGAAAATAATTTATAAATTACAAAATAATGCACACATGCTCATCATCATCACCAGTTCTCAAAGGTTCCCTCAGTGGTTTTTCCTAATTTTCAAAGGCTTTTCACTTATGTTCAGGAACCAGTCCATTAATTCTCCATTGTAGCCTCTTTGCCAAAGGGCCTCATCATTGCATTAGCATCTGTCTTCTCTGGGAATGTGCTGCTCCTCCAGGCACAGCCACCCTTTTACAAATCACTGTTCTAGAACCCAAATGTCTCAAAGCTGAGCTGTGTGGATTTTGGTCGTTTGAGGGTGGGGGCAGGGAGAGGATGTTCCTTTTGCCTTCCCTAATTCCATGTTATCTCAAGGCCCTGGCCCCTAAAGCCATCCTGATTGTGCTCAGAGGCTCACATACTCTTCAGTGAACACTTTGTTTAATTTCTTGCCCAATTTCTTTCTCTGAGCTCAAAGCCAGAGCGCAGAGCAAAAAGTGGGGAATGGGATGCAAGTGCCCCTAGATAAATACTGCCCATTATCTTTGTCTCTCCCTTCTCTCCTCCTAGGGTCCAAATCTGTGCCCTGAATTCCTTCTTTCATAAGGCTTTCTTCCTCCACCCCTTTACTTTACCTCATTCCTCTTACCATCTAGGAGGAAGATTTAGCCTTTGGATTTGTCTCATTTTAGGACAAGGATAGGATCACTCTTTATTTAAAAATACCATCATTTGTGAGGTCCTTTATTTTTGTTTTTTTCCTTCCTTAAGATATTCTCTCAAGCATGTGTGTTATTTTTTCTTCCATTTCCAGTATTGTGAAACCAGCCTAAGAATGGTCAGATTACAAGATTGAATTGAGTCAGAGGTAATAGAGACCCTCATTAGCTGTTAGGGCAAGCTACATCCACATAATAGAACTCTGCATTGGACATTGGACTAAACTTAAGATTAGATTCAAAAGAAAAAATGAAACTTTTTTGCTCTTTGCCATTGCTTCCTCTGTGAATATTTCCTCCAGGGCTCTCATAGAGGAGGCGTAACTCCAATGTCTTTAAGCCATTAATAATTCACACAGTTTACGTCTATGAACTCACAAATAAATTCCCAATAGTAGGGAAAAACTGGTCCATTTTTTTCTGCAAATGGCTAATCTCTGCATCCTGGGTTAAGCGCATTTGAGACATTTATCTAAACTTTCTTCAATTTTGAACTAACTGCTTTTTATAGAAAGGAAAAATGAGGATTACCAAGAAACAAAAAAAGGCTATGATATGTTTGCCAGATAAAACATAATTTGCTTTATTTTTCCCCTTTGCACCATTAAGAGATTTATTGTCTCCTATTTATTTTCAGCACTTTTCTTCATTTCTGGGAAGTCTGACCTGCCTAAATCATTATTGCATCTGAACAGAGTTTTGCAGACAGATTTCCAGTAATGGGCTCAAATAATGGGCTCTATTTGGCATTTCAATGGCCCTTTAATGGCACAGAGGAAGGCAGTGCTTCTTACATGTTTCCTGAGAAGCCAACATGAGTGGCCCCAGGGGCCTAGTGGCATAATCTGAGGCAGACCACCAGAAATTTAAAAATTCTTTGTAGTCCTATGTTATAGAAAATTTGCATATCACAATAAATTTGTGTTTCCTTATATATGAAAATGTCTACATGCTTTAATTGATATTTCAGGCAGATGCACCATTTTTATCCTGTCATACTTCTGGTTATTGTTTACTGTTAGTGAGTCGATGTAACCCTAGTCTGAGATCTGGAGGCAGGGAACCTGGACTTGAATCTCTAAACCTGGGCAGGGCACTTACCCTTTGGAGTGTAGATCCTCATCTGTAAAGCAGGGTGTTGTGATGTTTCATTCTGCAATTGGGGATTCCTTTCTGTTGAGTAATTGTCCAATGTTGAGAGGGAAGGGCTGATTAGAACCAATGAGGAGGTATGAATCCTAGACCATTTTGATGATGATTAAGTGCAGGCATTTTCATGAAATTTAACTGCTCTCATTTTGTAAAAGTTACAATTTATCGTATTAGTTCCTTGGGGATGCTTGTAGTATTTCTCTTCATAGGCATGCTGATATTAGGAACAATTCTCATGGGAAATTTTACACCGCTGCCAGCTTCAGGCTCTCAGACTCATGCCTAGTGGACCTAAATTCAACAAATACTTAGCAAGGAGCTTTTCTGTGTCCATCGCTTGCCAGGGACTCTGGGTCAGATCAACAAATTGTGAGCTACAGTCTACACTCTCAAGGACTGGAAGTCTTTCTTATTAAAGGAAACCTACAAAGCAGTTATAAGAATTCATCAGTAATAACATAAGAATATGTATAATATATAAGACCAGTACACATTTATCAAGGCCCTACTTAGCATGTTTCTTCTAATTTTCAAAACAACCTTGAAAGATAACAATATTTCTGTTTTACTGATCTGGAAATGAAGCCTCTAGTTCAAGACCATATAACATGTGCCGAAAAGAAGTAGATCTAATGATGTCATATGCCAGCCACCTGAGTTACTCTACGTAAATGGACTTTCCCACGCTGATCCTTGATTTGGAATATTTTGGGTCAAATGGAGGTAAGAGTGATAACCTCTCAGTTTCCAGAAGCAAAGCAGATATAAGATTTATTCAGTCAGTACCTACCGCATTGATCAAAGAGGCTTACTGCTGTAAAAAAAAATAACCATAAATTTCAATACCAGGGCTTACATTCTTCCTTGCGTCCCCTCCCCATTTCTAGCATAATGCCTGACACACAGCCAGCTAGACAGAAGCATTTGTGCTCACTAGTACCTAGTGCTACTTGACTTTCTTCATTTTCCTTTGCAATTAGATCAATCATATGGGTATTCAGGCCAGTGGAAAGACTGAGATGGTTTAGAATATGAAATGTCTTTCCCATTCTTTCTTTTTCCTGTGTGTCAGCCTGATGATGGCAGAATGACCCTAGGACCACAAGATGGCAGAGCCACAAGATGGAAGACACCTGGGTCTCTGACTCACTGCTTTGAGGAAAGCTTCTAAGAAAACCCTCCCAGTATGGACATCCACATTGGATGTTGTAGAAGCAAAAAATAATCTTTTATTGTGTTAAGCCACTAAGATTTTGAGGTGTTTGTTACAGGAACAAAACTGTATGACCAATACAGAAGGTACTGAATGAATGAATACTTGTTATGTGAGAGACATTCATGTGTTTCACATTAAAATCCTTGGGAAATTTTTTTTAAAAATCTCGATTTCCCAGGTTACAGACCAGTTTAATCAAAGTATCTATGGGGTGGTATTTAGGCATCGATCTTTTTTTTTTTTTTTAACTTTTTTGGTGATTCTAGTGTACAACCAAATTTGAAAATCAGTGTTTTGTATTAGTGCTATTCTAAAAAGAGTGGTTCGTGGATCTTGTTCTAAAGGTAAATTCTTGTATCTCCAGATTTGTGGAATCACAAATTCCCTTGGAGTTTATGTCTTAGCAAGTTCTCTGCAGGAGTCTTAGGAATATTAAAGCTTGAGAAACACTGTTAGAACACCCTGCTCTAGTGATTCTCAGGGTATGGTCCTCTGGCGATAATCAGAGTCACTTGGAAATGTTTTTTAGAGATAGGTTTCAGTGCCCAGCCCCAGGCCAACTAAATCAGAATCTTCTGATGGAACTGCCTGTATATCTACATCCCTACAGAATTTTCTAGGTAATTCTTAGCTTACCAGAATTCATAGTTATCAGTTACTGCCCTTCCTTAGAACCACCTACTTTCTTTCCCACAATTCCTCTTCACCAACCACCCAGTCTTTCAGAGTTCTGCCCATAGGATCCAGGATGAGAAGGATGATAATTTTCTATTTTTAACCTTATATGTATTTTCCACTTATAGTTGCTTTAAATAGAGAACTCCTCCAGAGCTTTGAACTATTTGTTTACAGATCATTAATTATTAAACATGGATGCTCTGGAGGAGAGAACTTTTCAACTTAAATGGCAAGAAATGATGCTGGCTGAAGAAAACCAAACCTAAAAATTAGGTCTCCTTAAAATAAGTCAACATATAGTTCAGTTGATAGAACTCTAATTTCTATTGATCTTTTCAGAAATCATATCTACTGTGTGAGGAAAGCTGCCTGTGGCACCGGTCTAGATGATAAATGGAGAGAAGTTAAAAGGGACAAGGAAAGGAACATGCAGAAGCAAGAGGATGACTGGAAAAAGACGGTAAGTCATGTAAGGGCATTGGGCAAAGCCTGGCTGGGGAATAGTCTTTAGTCCTGGCAGATGTCTTTACAAGTTTATGAAGAGAGAGATTGCATAATAGACCCTTTTGATTAAAGAGAATCAATATCTCATTGTTTCCCAATTTCCTTTCTCTTTCTCTTGATCTCTTAATACTTGGAGTTAAGTCTTCCGCTGGGTTTTGGAAGGGCATGGTTTACATGGCTGCTTCCAGAAGCTGATTGTAAAAGCTACAGATATCACAGTGTTTGTACCTGGTATTTTTCCCCCCCTATTTCATATTGTCCTTATTCCTTACTTCCTGTTTCCCACAGGAATTTGTTGAATACTAGTTCTGAGCCGGAGAGCTAGAAGTGCAAGAGGTGAATGGGAAGGTCTCTGGCCTGGCCCTAAGGAAGCTTGCAGTTGACCTTTGAACAACATGGGCTTGAACTGTTTGGAGCCACTTCCATGTGGATTTTTTGGGGATAAATACAATACCATACCATCAATGTATTTTTATTCTGTATGATTTTCTTAACATTTTCTTATATCTTGTATATAATACATATAATATACAAAATATGTGCTAATTGACAATTCATGTTATGGATAAGATTTCAGATCAACAGTAGGCTATTAGTAGTTAAGTCTTTGGTGAGTCAAAAGTTATATATGGACTTTCAACTGTGGGAAAGGGGGTTGGTGCCCCTAATCCCTGTGTTGTTCAATGGTCAACTGTTATGTGCAAGTGCTCTAGGAGAAAGGGCTCCATGCTTTGCAGGTAGGCCAGAGGAGAGCCTGGGCTGAGGAGGGAGATGGATAGATCCATTCCTCATTTCTCTGTAAACTGCAGGACACAGAAGCAGCTCACAAGTTTCATTAGAACTCTCTTAGTCCACTCTTTTCTAAGTGGGAATGAGAGAGATGAGGAGTGAGAAATCCTGTATATTAGGAATGATCTGAGTGTATTCAGACACAACTGTATGAAGTGGATGACCATGGTTTATATGCTGGGTAGGACAGAGCCCTGGGTCTCAGTCTTACCTGCAGATACCTTAGTGTGCCAGAGAGAAGCACACTGCACCATGAGTAAGGCATCAGTTAGCTCAAATCCTGGCACACACTTGACCACAGGGCTCTAAGTCCTAGGAGGCAACCACAAATCTCAGAAAGTGACTGAAACATAACAATTTGGCATACTCAGGTGGTTAAGCAAAGTCACCATTTTAGAATTTAGAATTTCTAATCTCTAGGATGAGAGGTGAGAAGAAGGTAGTATGATAACTGGAAGCTTGGAATTTGGAGTCAGGTGGACCTAAATTCATACCCTCACTTTACCACTTTATCAACTGTTTGACTTTGGGCAAACTGTTTGATTTGTTGGAGCCTTTATTTCCTGCTTCCTGAAATGGTTATAATACACACATGTGTATGTAATTTGTAAGGTGATTGTGAAGAGTAAATGAGACAATATCTTTAAAAGACTTAGTAGAGTCCCTGCTACAAGTTGAATAAATAATAATCAATATTCTCCTTCATGATAGTTGTAGTTCTCGCATCGGTGAAAATAGAAGGCAGTGGTTTAGAGAACATATGTCTGGGATACTCTGATGGTTAGAGGAGCTGTGGCCAAGACAGAGACCCAACTTCCCATAACTGATAGATCTACAGCACACAAATGAGGCAGAAATTCAATTACTAGGGACCCAACCAGGGGAAGGTGGCAGCTAGGGTAATTTGTTGTTCGTCTATGGCAGTGAGTTTGGGGACACGGATTGACACATCCTTCTTCAGCAAAGCATTGAGTGCCAGTGAGCCATCATGAAAAGTGATAGGGTTTGGACTTAGGTTTAAAGCCAATCTCTATACTCCACTAGCTGTGTGATAGGTTCAGGTTGCCTAACTGGTTAAAAAAAAAAAAAAGATGGGGAGAGATTAAGAGCCATATCTTTCAAAGTTAGAGCAAATATTAGAGATAGGAGTCTAGAAAGTGCTTGGTGAATGGCTGAAACTCAGAAAGTGGCAGTTGTCATTGAGCACAGGTGGAGCTGAGCCTACACAAGGCACTCAGTTGCTCAAACATTAGGGAGAGAAGATACAGAAGCCTGAGAGGCGAGGAGGGTTGGATTACTACTTAGGAGTAACTACAAATTCGGCCTTAGTTTTGCATTTTCCAGTGCTTTCCAGGGTTCTCAGTACATGTAGCAAAAATGGTGGATTACTATATAACTCTTCCTTGAATATGCAAACAGCTTGGATTCTACACCTTGGTAAGGCTACTTGTGGTTCTGATTATGCTTCCCTGTGCTTTCCACTGTGTTCCTGGCTTCAAAAACTGTTCATCACTGCTGCCTCCCAAGTTCAGTTCCCAGTGTATCCTATTAAGGGCACTGTACTACAGACCCTCTCCTGTCCTCCCCTCCCCTCTTTCTTCCTCTCTCTCTCTTTCTCCTTCCCTCTCCCTCTTCCTTCCCCCTCCCTACTTCCCCCTTCCTTCCTTCCTTCCTTCCTTCCATCCTTCTTTCTCTCTCTCTCCCCCCAACTGACACAGAGTCTTAACAGATTAATTAATTAGTAGTCCTTAACATCTTCTCCTTCTAAGGTCTGGTTCAAGTCCGTGCTCTTTGATTAGCACTATCTTTTCCATACTGTGCTAAGCTGTTTTGCATCTCAGTTCTGCTGATATTTGTTCCAGAGAGGGAGGTGAAAAGATTAAAGAAAAAAAAAGAAAAAAGACTTGTAAGTTTGCAAGAGCACATCATCTAGTGATAAACCTCTTCAATTGTGCCGTGTTTTCTGACTGGGCAAATATAAATGATCGATTTCCCACGCAAGCCTTTTATTTAAGAAGGGAAATATATATATATATATATATATATATGCATATAAATACCACTGCCAGTGGGTGCTAAAGAGTATGGTTTATTTCAGCAATAGGTTCTTAAAACTTTGTAGTTTTACAGAATTATTGGTGCAATAAACTCCATGGGTTTGTTACAGCATTAACTGCCCACTGTTTACTTCAAGCTGTTAATCAATATACCAGCCATTATTTGCTGGCAACTTACAGTATTTTGAGGATTATTACTAATGTTTTTAGTTACAATTTCTTTCTTGCTTTTTTTTTTCTTATTTTTTGGCTGTATTTAGCAGAGAGGTAGGAGTCTGTAGCTGATCAGATGTGCTCTTGCATGCAGAGTGTCATTGGGATTTAATAGGCGAGAGAAGATTTACCTAGAGAAAACATTTCTTTAAATCAACCAGCCAGAAAAATAATATCCTTCTTAATATTGAAGAAGGAAAAATGAAATGTGACTGTCTCATATAGTAGCTCTGCTGCATACATATGTTTTCTTCCTGGGTGCCTAGTTTGTAAACGCCGCTGAGAATGGTAAATGGATGATGATAAAACCAGCCTTCCACGAATCTCTGATTCTCCATAGTTCAGTTTGAAGGCATGCCATTTCCAGGACGTATTCCCCAAAGATGTGATCCTCTGAACCATGGAAGTTTTTCTTGTTTTAATGTTTGCTTATTTTTTTTTTTTTTAACATGTGAATACTTGGCTCCGTTTCTTTCCATGCACTTTGGCATGGTCTCCATTAGAATAACTTGTAGTTGATGCATACCTTGGGGTCATGATAACTATCAAACTGCAAATCAGCAGGGCAAGAAAAAAGACTGCAGGGGCTGCTTGCCAGAGAACAGTGCCCGACCCTGGAATTCACAGCTGAGGGCAGCGAGTGTGAGGGCCATTTCTAGTTATGGGGAATTTCTCCTTGAAGAATTTCTCCTTAGTTTTGCACACATGTGCTAGATTCGTGCGATGGTGTTCTCTCTCTAAATCTAGTGGGTGATTAAGTACTCTTGGAGTTGCGCTGTATTTCTTGCCTCCTCTGCCTCTTTCTTTCAAAACTAAGGTCAGGATTGCTTAAGTGGAGGAGGTGCCACAGGACAATTCAATGTCTTGTCATCCTGGAAACTGAAGTGCTACCGATTTGAATAATAATAACATTAATTAGTTGGTTTGGAAATGGCCCACTTGATGTTTCTTGATATTGATGGCTTCTACTTTCAGTGGGGAAAAAAAGAACAATTCTGTCATGCATTTGTGGACCCCAGAATTGAAACTAAAGATGGCCAGAATGATTGTTTTTATTGTTTCCTAACTTGGCCTTTTTTTATTCTTCATTTTTAGGTTCAATAGCCCCAGAAGAGCTGTACTTAAGTGCTTTTAGAATACAAATTTTCATTTGTCTTAGTTGGCCATGTAACTGAAAACATTAAATAAATATTACTGATAATAAATTAATGATGAGTAAGTCTTAAAAGGCAGAACTAAATTGCTGCTAGAGCATTTTCCCCCCTGGCTTTCCAATTTAGAGTTAATTTTGCCAATAGGAGAGAAGATTAGTAATAAAGGATGGATACCAGGCACTTAAGAAACCCACATACACATGAAAAATAATGCTTATGAAAGTACAGCGTATCCACAGCTGGGAGGGTGAAAGAGTGGTGGAGGGCAGTGAAAATCTGTGTCTAATATCTTCAGTTTAGGGGCTTACCACATTCTGAAGCCAGTGCTTCAGTGTGCTTCCCAAGGGATGGAATGTGGACCCAACATCAGAGGGCTAAAGGAAATGGCAGATTGTCAAGGAGGTGGTGGAGAGTTTCTCTGTGTTGCCAGTTTGTTTCTTCAAGAGATCACCGACCCACTACACTTTTTGCAGTCTTTGACATACTGTGCCTCAGTTTCATCATCTGTAAAAAGGCGATACTTGACATCACATGGAATCTTTGGGGGTGCTGAGTATGTTAACTTGATAGCTACGATCTATTATATGATCTTAGTTTCACGAATTAATTAGGAGCTGCCTAGTTTTTATGTCATTCAATCCTAAAGACCAAGGCTAAGTTTCAGCCTTTCCATCCATCACCTTATTCTGTTATCATCCTTGAGCTCTTCTTTCCTTTTCTGCCAGGGATGTGTTTCCTTACAATGGTGCCATAACCCTTAACTGACTCTCCGAATACCATAGATGGTATGTCCATGTAACTTCTCTTTTATCTCTTTCTGTTTCTGTGTACTGGTTAATCTAGACTCTGTTTTAATTGCACTTATATTTTGGACTCTGATGATATGAGATAAACTTAGGTACATCCTCTTTTAATCAACCAGAGATATGATTAACGTTGGCTGAGATCTTCAGCCCTTCAAAAGAGTTTTAAAAGCATTTGAATAACTCTGCCAAAAAATGTGTTGTTAATTATCTATTCTGAGTATGTGAGGTTTACTTTCTCATGCAAATTTCAACAATAAGCAGACGTACAAAGTAGGTGTGCACATTGAAAGCATGTTTTCATTTAAAAGTCTATTTTGATCATTGCCCATAATAGTTAATAGTAAGGACAACTTAAGGTTTGGAAAAGATTTTTTACTCTTTCCTTAACCACAAATACCGCTGACTGATATGTTTGGTTATGCTGCAGCCTGCTTTATTATTTAGATTCTTCTAATCTTCACCTTTAGTTATTTATTTTTAATATCTAACCCTCTCTTCCTACTTGTTCAGTTTCAATCAAGGATTTTCTTTTTCTTGAAATAGTCTCCCAAATAGGAAAAGCCCTTTGACTTGATGAGCAAGAAATTAAAATAGAGCACTGAAATTAAATGTCCACTCTCAAATTTGAGTTTAATTAAATTTTCTTGCTTACTTGTAGATTGATTCTATTTTAGGTCCCACATGGAATTCTTACTAGTAAGGTTATTTTTCCTTTTCTCCAGGGCCTCTGTTTTCACCTGTTTTGTGTGTGTGAAAGTGATCTTGTTTCCTCCGCATCCATAGTATTTTATTTTCTTTGCTTGTGTTCCCCTCTGGCACCCTTCACTTTATGCCTCATAGTACATAAATCAACTTTTTACTATGTTTTCTATCAAGGCCCTGCTAATGTTTTTTTATTTCTACTCCTACTGTGGCATGTATAATTTGATTGCTTGACATTTTTCCTTCTATTTCAGGTGGATTATACATATAAATGAAAGTCTGGATTTGAGTTTTCTTTTTATTAGAATACACATAAGTTTTACAAAAATAAATGTGCTTTCCAGAACTGTTAGAAATGAGCTTCTTTCAGGCTGTTCAGATTAAATTAATTTTTCACTGACTCCTTATTTCATATTGACTTTGCTTTTAATAAAAGCATCAGATGAAGCTAAAATATAAACCAACTAACTCTGTGAGGGAAACAATAGAATCATTAAAAAAAAAACAGTCATCAAGATGTCAGTTAGATATGTTCAGGGAGATTGGGAGCAGGTAGTGATAGTTTCCCTTATCCTGTAAAAAAGCTCAACATCCCCCCCCCCAATCTTCTAACATGACAAAATATTTTGAAAGTGAATTTTAACAGGAAGTTCCTGGAAATTGAACACTCAAAACCAATTGAAGGGGACGTGGGTGGCTCAGTTGGCTAAGCATCCGACTCTTGATTTTGGCTGAGGTCATGATTTCAGGCTCTGAGATCAAGCCCTGTGTCAGGCTCTTTGCTCAGTGTGGAGCCTGCTAATGATTCTTTCCTTTTTCTCTCCCCCTGCCCCTCACTCCACTCTCTCTCTCTAAAAACAAAACAAAACAAAACTAATTGAAAAGCTCAGCAGTAGATTAGTTAGGTTTTTCCTTCCAAATATATAAATTCTATTTTGGAATCCTTTGGTTGCTACTGTTGGATTTTAAGTCTGTTGTGTATGGACAGAGCAAAGCCTTGCTGTAAAGATGTTTTTAATGATGATAATATGAAACCATAAGACTATCTGTAGAATCAGGGAGACACAAAGAACAGATGACAGAGTTATAAATGATACACTATAAATATAGTCTTATATTCCTCTGAATGCTTTGAGGAATAGTCTTCCAATTTTATATACTGTCCCATTATAACTTGTTTTAGGATCCTTCTAACATTGAGAAAAATGGTAAACTAAAATCAACATTTAATCAGAGCAACCAGATACTCATCTCATTAGACTGCTTATCCAAATGGGCTTATTCCAAATCTTTCAAAAACAATTCATGATAGAAGTTATGAGTATCTTAAGATAAACCAATCTCTAGCCCTACTCCTTTGTAGTCTTCTACATTTCAGAAAATGCCACCTTGGCTTCTCTAGCTGTTCCTGCCAAAATTTTTGATGTTAATCCAGCACTCCACTCTTTCTCTTGCCCTCCATATTTAATCTATTACCAAATCCTTTTTTCCTCTATCACAAACTATGTTTGGCCTCTTCATATTTCACAACTTTCCTTACTACTTGGGAATTTTAGTCAACGCCATTGTCATCATCTCCTTGGATATTTGCAACAGCTTCTTTACTGCTATGCCAGTTTTTACACTTGCCCCCTTATTTTCAAACCAGAAATCAGAATAATGTGGTTAAAAATAATTCAGGTTATGTTTGTCTTCAGCTCAAATCATTAAAAGTGTCTCCCGTCTTACTTAGGGTGAATGTCAAAGTCTTTACAAGGCCTGTATGCCCCCCTCTGTTTCCTCCACCGCTGCCTCTTTGATGTGTTTCCTGTGAATCTCTCCCTCATTCCCTCCATTCCATTCATTCTGGCCTTCTTGTTATTCCCTTAAAATGCCCAGCATGCTCTGCTTCAGGACCCATGCCATTGTTCTACTGCCATGGTTGAAAAAATAAAAACTCTGTTCTTTAGATTTCAAATTGAGAAATGGCTACCAGTTCTGTCACTTAGCTCTAACAGTGTAACAAACTACCCCCAGACTTACTGGCTGAAGATATCAAGCATTTATTACTATAGTTCAAAGCTCTGTGGGTCAGCCGGGTATCAACTAATCTAGGTATCAACCAGGCTAATCTAGGCTGGACATGCCCTTCATTTGCAGTTCATCTGGTGTCGTCTCCGCTTCAGACTGGGCTTATCTGGGTCAGTTCTAGCCCTGGCTAGTCCTTCTCACACTGATGGCAAACATGTAAGAAGGCAAGTAGGGATATTTTTACCAGATTGTGTAAGTATGTGCTGTTAACTGTTGTCATATTCTTAGAATAACGTTCTTTGGATTATTAGTAGATCTCATTTGGAAGGATGGCTCATTGGGAAAAATTAGCAAAATGGCAGCAAGCAGGGGCCTAAGTGAATGGTGGCCACAGATGCTTTTTCTTTTTGAGTGACCAAAACACTTTAAAAAGTTCTTTTCTCATCTGTGCTGCACTGCACTACCACTGGATGTTTTTAAACCTTAAGCAAAAATTTTTATACAGAACAGCTTAGTGTTGTGATAATGCAAAAGTTTTAAGGAATAAAATAAAAATTGATCTACAAAATGTGTGATATGGTACGGAAAAGAGGATGGCAAAGAAAGAACTCAAAACGGAGAGGGGAGATTTAGTTAGAGAGCAAAGTTTGGGATGAGAGCTTAGAGAAATGAAAGCTGTCAGCTTTGTTTTTGTATCTCCCAGGAATTCTCAGAAAGTTTAGAGATTACGTTGGCCTTCTTGCCATATGAGTGGTGGGAGCCCTGGTCATGTTTTTGAGTGTCAAAGGAGGGGCTAATCCCAAAAGCTCCAGGGATTGGGGACTTCAGATTTCACATACAGCTTCAAACCACTGCGTCTTTTCAAAGTTGAGATGGGAGAGTTCTATGACTCTCCTAGGATCGTAGTTTTTACTGATAACTTACTGTTCTTGTCTAATGTGGGGGAGGGGTTTTATTCAAATAAAACCTTTTTCTTAGTGTAACTATCCATATCTTCTCCTTGATTGGTCTCTAGTTTTATTGCTTGTATGATATTCATTTTTTGGCCTACATATCTTGAATTTAATGATGCATTTAATGAAGGGCCCAGTGATTCCTAGTACTAGCACTTTATTTATATTCATTTATAGTTGTGGCAGTTGTCCATTTAAGGTTGCTACTGACCCTGGATAAGGACATACACTTGAATTCTCTGGGTTCTGAACATACTCCTTCCTGTCCCAAATGGATAGCAGCAATTTTAGGTCCTCATGGTAGCTAGGGCCAATCACCTTGCCTGCGTGGTAGCTCTTTATTTATCAGCTTGTCTACCTACATGATGAGCCCAAAATGACCAAAGGGTACTCATAGCATCAGGTTAAATGAAACTCCTGGTTTGTTCTCTGTTGAAAGGATTTACCCCTGGGAATCCAGTGGATAGAAGCTGTAGAACCAGTAGAACCCACAGAATTTTATATAACCATTCGCAGATAAAGCCCCAGCAGTGATGGTGAGTGGAAACGATCTCAATTCTATTCTTGGTTCTCATGCCCATGCTTTATTGCTCCTAGAATGCAGCACCATGTGTGGCCTGATTGGTTCCTACACCACATCCTACAGAATAGTTCCCCAAACTCACAGGTTATGTTTCGCTTGAGCTGAACTTTTTATAGGTTGTTTATCTTTCTATTAAGTTGCCTTCTTGCTGGTTGTCATGCTAAATTGTAAGCATGACCTGGGCTCCTTGCTCTTATGTTATAAGAGATCCTGAGTTGGCAAACCAAGTATTCAGTAAGCCCTCAAGTGGTCATGTTTCCAGAGGCACTTTGCCTTGTAGGTAAACTTATAAATAGAATACATATAAATTCTAGTATGATTGCTGCCCCCTCTAGAGTGGAATGAGTCTGATAGAATCAACATTCTACCAACTGCTTAGCTAATCTCTTTGAGGGATGCTGTCATATTGAATGTGCAGCTGTTGATCTGTTGAATATCCATCAACAGCAGTACCTAAATTTTTTGGTACAGATTGTTGGATCCAGATATAGTCTCCGTTCTTGTCACCAGGAATATTCTGTTCATGGACTGGTTGCATTGGAGTGGAAGAAGAGAGGTCCTCTGACCTCCGTAGGCGTTCTGGTTATTGAGGGTTCCTTTATAGTGGGCATTCTATAGTGGTCACTGTCAGAAGACAAACATATCCTCATTCTTTGTGCCCTTTAATATAGGTTCATTCACATGCTTCTTCCCCAAATTTCCCTTCCTCACAAATGATCAAATCTTATTCTTTCCAGGTACCTTACAAAATTAGCTAAGTGGTTTGTCATTGCCCCTAATTCTTATATATCTGCACATGTTAAGCCATTATTACTGTCATAGAAGGAGAACAACCAAAAAACTACTTGCATCTCTGCTAACTGAAAGGATTTCTCATCATTACTCTCTTCCAGGGCCACCCTAGAGGTCATTGAGGTGCAGTGACTGTCTGATTTAGTTCACCATTAATACGTTGTGATCCAGGCCCAAGTTTTGGCTTAGCCAGTTTTAGGGAATCACCTGTAAGGCTGCTGGTTTAAATTAAGGGGTAGGTTTCACTGCAGTGCATGTAGGTGATATGGGAGTGTAGGCTATCTATTGACGTAGCTTACTTGTGCTTTCTGGATCTGCTCATATCCCTCCCATCATACAGTAGACTATTGCTGTGCCCACCTGAACTTAAGACTCAATAGATCTGATGATACCCAGTTCTTGATAGCAGATCCAGTTATACCGTCACATAGTAGCTAACTGTCAGGTACTCAGAACCCACTAGGGCCTAGAAAGATTCCAGGAGCTGCTTTTAAAATGGCAAGAAGTTCCCTACTGCTGATGGCATGTCCTTGTGGCAGAACCCTTGGTGTCTGTATGACACTTGCGTTGGAGCTTGTCAGAGATTCTGTAAAGCATCCTAATCTACTGTATATATCTCTAGCCTATCAGTTTTTTGGGTCAAATGTCTTCAGTGGCAAGATAGATTCCATGACAGCTTGGACCTGTCATACAGACCTCTCTTGCTCTTGGTCCTGCTCAGCCCTGAAAGCTTTTTGAGTCACTGATAAATAGCTTTCTTCTTGGTTTTTCATATCATAATAGCTCCACTCCAGAGGTCAGGGAGCCATCCTGAGGATTCTGCCAGGTGTTAAGGATATTCATTCCAATTTTGTACCCAGGGACCAGGCAGATAAATTTAGTTTCAGTGACTCATTCTATTCTGATGCTAATGCTACCATGTAAACCAGTGTTTTACCTTCTGTACCTCTTCACTGGTGAACATCTTATAGTATTGATGCTACAGCATGCCACGGTTTACTATCAAAGAGGCCCTATTGCTGTCTTACTATGGAGTGAAATCTCATTTCTTTCTTAGGTATGCAATTTCTGAATTCTATTGTGATATCTAATTTTCCAGAGTCGTTCCTGATAACAATTATTTTAGCCTAAATTATCCAAAAAGCATAGCCAGAGAAAAAGTTTGTATGCAGCTGTATTTTTGGGGGGGTGGGGTGGGTAGGGATCCCTCAGAATGGAGTTGGCAAATGGGTTGATTGATGTGGGGAAGGAAGGAAGGATGGATGGATGGACGGACAGGCAGACCAATCTAAGGCTGTCCTACCAAGCTGAGCACCCCTGTGAGTACTGGGGATTGGTCTCATGAGTGATTTTCTGAGAAGCAGTGGAACACACTGAAGCATCGTTATCAGAAAGGCTGATAGGTTTTGAAAGTGATTTCTGTTTTGGAGAGAAAATTTTGTGAGCAATATGGAGAGAGATGGATTAAATAGCAGTATACCTAGGTGTACTTGACATAATCTGAAAGATTGATGTCAGTCTAGAAGAAGGTAATCAGTAGTAGGTCTTAATACTCGGTAGTTTCAAAAAGTTACTAAATTATATAGTTGAAAATATAATATGTCTATTTATCCAAATTGGTTGATAAATTGGATGAATAAACTGAATCCAGAATTAGGATCAGGGAAGTCCCACTTCTCCAGATTTCTTTTTGTTTGTATCCCCTGCCTGTGCTTACATTTTAAAGCAATGCTGTCCAATAGAAATATAATGTAACCTATATAAGTAATTTCAAATGTTAAAAAGATTTAAAAACTTAATTAAACATTAATTGAAATAATATGCTTTAATCCAAATATATCCAAAATATGTCAACATAGAAGCAACATAAAAATTATGAGTGAGACATTTGAGATTCTTTTGCTACTAAATCTTCAAAATTTATACTTACAATACATCTCAACTTATACAGGATAAATTTCAAGTGCTCAATAGTCACATGTGTTTAGTGGATAATGTGTTGAACAGCATAATCTAGAATGTTCTTTATCTGTTCTTAGCCTGGTTAATTTCTACTCATCTGCAAGGCACACACTAAATATTACCTCTTTTGAGGAGTCTTCATAGTTTTGTCTTTTTATTTTTCTCCTTTAACAGATTTTCACAATAATAACAATAATGGCAAAAATTTGTGCATCCTTTATATATGTTATCAATGTACTGTGCATTTACACCAGCCATAGTGCTTACCCTTATTTATAATTTTTTATTAAATATTCATCATCATCACTTGACTCTGAATTCTGGAAGGGCAAAACACTGTCTATAATCTCTACAGCCCAGAATGTCACTAATTTTTAAAAAATTAAACCATTAACTGGAGTTAATATAACAAGGTGAAGTAAATATATCTAAATACAATGAGAGTGGGTTCCTAAAATCAACCTCATAAATACAGGATGGGAGGAATGTGGTTAGAAGCAGTCTACTTGAGTAAGACTTAAGGGCCTTAGATTTAATGATTAGTTTAATAGGGGCAAATGTTAGTATTTTACTGCCCAAAACATGGGTGCTCATTAAGTTTGTATTAACAAATATAATGGATAAAGGGGAAAACAAGAGCTAGACTTTCTTTCAATTCCTCAGATCACAGAGCAATAATTTTGGTGATACCATTCTGGGAGGAGTATAAAAAAAAAACTGGAGTGGAGAAGCAGAAGACATGAAACCATGTCATATGAGTGGCAGATTCAGGAATTGGCGATGTTTAGGACAGAGGTAAGACTGCCCAAGTAAGATGACATTCCGTACAAATACTTGAAGGATGGTAGTAGAGAGGATGGATTCGACTTCTGAACTCTGAGGAAGTAAACATTGAATTTACTAATGTAAGCTCTAAGGACTCAGTTTTCAACCTTACATAAACAAATAACTTGTAACAGAGTCTAATCTTACTCTAACATCGAAAGGGTACTTTAAAATGTTTGAATGAAGGAACAAATGAAGGGTAGTGGGAATTAACCCCCTTGGCAGGTAGGAGATTTCTCTTTTCGGCAAGGTATTCCAGTACAAGCTGGGTAGCTGCTAGGAAATGTTGTAATGGGGGTACATGGTGAGAATAGATGTACTTTATGCTTCCTTCCAAGCCATGAATTCTTCTTTTCAATAATCCTATTCACTTTAAAGAAAAACAGCATTGCTTTTACTCAAGTTCGTGTTGACAGTGTACATAGCTAGTTATATATCAGTCATAAGAAATTCTCCAATCAAAACAATAATGTCATTTTCCCTTGAGTAATTCTCACCAGGTTTCTGCTTTTGGAAGACTCAGTTGGTTAAAGAAAGTTCATAATCAGTGTTTTCAGAATACATTTCAGGACATGAAGCAAACCTCACACCAACAATGCATTATTACTCATTTATTTTTAGCAATTAGTCATGGAACAACACAGGTGCCCAGAATTTCCTGGGCACATAAACATGAAACCTCTGCCTCTGAGAGCTTCCAGTCTAGATTGAGACAAATGCAAAACAGGAAACCTGAGCTTTACCACAAGAAGATGAATGGGCATCATTGATACCTTCATATGTGACTTCTTCCAGATAATAATGCTTTATTTATTCTGAAAGCTTCAACTAAAAAACAGCTCAGGGCATATTTTAGTCCTCTAGAAAATAGAACAATCAGTATCACTACAGTTGCATTCAATACATGGAATTTGCTTTGAGAATTACAAATGGTCCTTTTGCCTTCATCTTCATGATAATTAATCAAGAACTTTGTTCTGAGCGCTTTCTATGTTTCAGGCACAGGGCATATGCAGATGATTAAGACATGGTTCTTGCCCTAAATAGAGCTCATATCTAGGAAAGGCAAACTATGCTTACATGAAAAGCTGATTGGACACTAGCCACTGTGTTAGCGGAAAGAATATGAGCTTTGGTTTCAGACAGAGCTCAGCTTGAAACCTAGTTCCACCAAGCTATTTGACCTTGGTCAGCTTTCCTAAATTCTGACCCTTTCTTCCGTTGGCCATATGACAATACCTAACTAGTGTGTTTGTTGTGAGAATTGAGTGGTATCTGCTAGAGTAAACAAAATACAGAAATCCAACTATTTTTTAGGTACTAAATGGGTAGACTAGATCAGGGGTTGGCAAACTTTTTCTATACAGGACCAGATAGTAAATATTTTAAGCATTGCACCCTATACAGTCTATCACAAAAACTCAAATTTGCTGTTGTAACATGAAAAAAAATCTATAGACAATATGTAAAGGAATGACCGTGACTAAGTCCTAATACAATTTTATTTATGAAAACAGGAGTGTAGGTCTATACATTTACTGACCCTGGACTAGATAGTAACTGCTGTAAGAGTTAGAAGAGATCATGATTATTAAAGAACCAGGAGAGTGTATTCTAATAGGAGAGGGAATGTTTAAATTTTTTTGTTTTGATTTTACTTTTTATCCAAGTTAAACATGCACAAACTATAAAGAGTCGACTTTTTCTGTAAGATTTACCATGAAAAAACTTCAGTTTCTCTATTTCCCTCTCTGTAAGCCAATCATTTTCATCTCCTTCAGTTGATTCTCCTAGATTAACTGAAAAATCTCTAAATGACTTGGATATATATTGCTCCTAATTGATTTTTTAAAATTCAGGTACTACCAAAGGACTTCCTGTTGTGGACGATAGAGGTTCCATGTTTTCCCCATACCCAACTGCCTCACAAAAGCACCTAACCTGCCTCCCAACATAGTTACATTGTAATTTTGTTTACATCAGTATTTACTATTTACATAATTATGGCTAGTATGTGATTTACATCTGAATTACACAGTAAACTATGGTTACTTATCCTTTGCTGTATAACATTTTTTTCCCCCTGGATTGAAGGATTTCCTTTTGTTATCCTTTTCTTAATTTCCTTTACATTGTACTTATCTCTAATTCATCCTCAACCTCTTTAACAATTGTCTGATTATCTCCATAAGTTGTTCACATGCATCAGATGCATGTGATTTTATCTCCCTAAGGAAGAATCACCCAAAGCTTGTAGTTCTCAAGCTTGCAAGGTCATCAGAATTACTTGGAGGACTCATTATAATACAGATTCCTTGGCTCCGATTTCAAAGATTCATATATTCTGAGGTAGCACTGGAGAACTTTGATTTGGAACTGGTTCCCAGGCAGTGCTGATGTCCATTCCCATACCACACTTTGATTTGCTCTGGGAAGTACTAGCCAAGAGCCTTCTTGCCCTGCCACAGGCTGGACTGGATGCTTTCTACCTTAGCTGTTGCCACCAGTCCTGACACTGCCATTCACCATCATCTTGGGGATTTTAATCACTTTCTCCTGTGTTGATGTGGAAATATCCAAAGCCATTCTGAATCCTAATCCCCTATGTGTCACCTTCAGATAACAGTGGCTAACATTGTCAGATCAACTTATCATATTTAGTGTCTTATTTTGCCTTCCCTCTTTGTGAGCTCATTTTAGGAAATAGCAATGTCTTAATCATCTTCATATCTCACATGCCTGGAACATCGGGAGCATTCAAAACAAAGTGCTTGGCTGATAGTTTTTATCCCCAGATTTTATAAGAATTTCTCTTTTTTTTTCAGTATTCTGAGGAAGTGGGCTGTTAACAAGTAGCTCCATCTACAGAAAACAGATTTACTTAATTTTTGCATCTTCCATCTGATTTATAAAGGTTTCCTTATTTACCCATGTGCATTTTTCTCTTTAAAATTTCCTTCTCAGTGTGCTTAAGTGTTGAGATATAGGTAGTTGATGTGTATTATTGACTGCTTCGATAGATCTGCGTTCTTGTGAGAGCTGACACCATACCTTCTACACTATAGGGTATTCCTAAAAGACAATTATTTTCTCCAGAAAATAGGTTCAAGTTTGTTTCAAATTGATATTGGAAATCAAATCCTCAGACTTATTAATTATAGCACTTTAAACACTACAATTTCCCATGATAAAACATGGTTGTCTGCTGGGAACCATACAGTGAAGCAATTTGCATATAAGGCAAAAATTAAATAAAAATGATATTAAGTAATTCTTTTTTTTTTATAATGTAACTAATGGCAAGATCCACAGGTACTACATGGATCACTATGAGTCTCATAAAGGAGTTCTGTCTTATATCCATTCACATCCAAATCCGTAATAATAAAAAAAACAACACAGCAGATTAATTGGATACAATATCAACTTTAAGATTCCATTCAGGTTACTGTATTTGCTTTCCTTTTCATGTGCAGCTTAAGAAACATGTCAAACCCACTTTGCATATAGGATGATAACATCATAAGTGCCTGGGAGTGAGGGAGTGGACCTGTGCACGGAGCTAACTAACTAGGGCCAGGCAAATGATAAACATGGTGATAGAACTGATTACCTTCCTCAAATGGGAGATAAATCTATGGGTGCAAATGTCATATGTTGAATAGATGAACAATTATTCTATCATCCATCACTGCCATTTCCTTCCATTTTATCTGTATTGTATCACAGTGGAGTACATCTTAGGAGTTCTATAGCAGTTTCTTAAAGTTGAAATTCTATGTTGCAACAGGCCAAATGTGTTTGCTGTAGGCCCATCTGTCTCAGTAGTTCTCATTCACACAATCGCTATTTTTTCATATTAAAGGCTATTTATTGCATATAAATACCCAAAGCATAAATAACAGGCAGGAATGTTTTAGACAAACCCATGACATACATCAAAGTATTAAAAGAGAAGCAAATAAGGGGGCAAAACTCTCTGTTGAGTGTAACAGGTCCTTCTGCATCACTTACCCAATTATTTAGTGGGTGGCAGTCCTCTCTTAAGGATTAGTGTGATGTAATTGAGGTAAGTCGGAATATGCTATTCTTTCCAATGGGGCAAGCTACTTTCCTTTAGAAAATGTGAAAACCAAACCTACCCAAATTTCATCTGGATAGGAACTGAAAACACAGAATCATAGAATACCGGGATTGGAAAGGACCTCCCAATTCATTGACTGTAACTCTCTCTCTCTTTTTAAAAATTTTTTATTTATTTGAGAGAGAGCACACATGTGCATAAGAGCAGGGGGAGAGGCAAAGGAAGAGGGGGAAGCAGACTCTCTGTTGAGCAGGGAGCCCGACATAGGGCTCAGTCCCAGGACCCCAAGATCATAACCTAAGCCAAAGGCAAAGACTTAACAGACTGAGCCACCCAGGTGCCCCAGTAGACTATAAATCTCTTATTGATGTTTGAGACCTCTTTAAAAAATCAGGACTTAGGATTTTCCCAGCATTTGGCTGAGAATTTCTTGTGGTAGAGGGACCTTCCCGAGACTCTGTAATTCTGTTTATGCTCTGTTTGGAACATTTGATCATTCACACATTTATGTTGTTTAAACCATTTGATCATTCATGCCATTCATATTTATTAAGTGCTTACTGTGTTCCAGGAATGTTTGAGGAACTGGGATCCTTATGGTTCTTGTACTCTTCAGTATTCTTTTATTTACAAGTACAAAACTCAGTCCAACCAGTCCACATGTATTATTTAAGCAAAGGGAGGGTAAATAAAATCTCATATTAGTGAAAAATCCCAAATAGATCTGATTTTTAATATGATTAGATTCAGCAGCTCAAATGACTTCACGAGGAGATTTTTTTCTTCACCTCTGCTCTCTTTTCCTCTGTGTTGACCCCATTCACAGACAGGCTTTCCACCTTGTGATGGTAAAATTGCTGACACAGGTCCAGGATCCTATGTTCTCAATCTTTCTGTAACTTCTCTCCAGTTTGCCATCTGAAACCGGAGAAAGGATAATTCTGCCTTTATGTGACAAACTTCAACTACGTCATCTCCCTTTGAGATTTGTTCTTCAAAGTGATTTTTCCATTCTTTCCACTTGGAGATTTTGTAGCCTTTTATTTCTAGTCTTACTAAATTTTCTTGAATGGACAAATGAATGAATGAGTGAACAGAAGTCTTTATATCACTTGGTGAATACTTAACTGAGGAGCATGCCAATATAGAGAAAGCAAAAATCAGCAATGGAGGGAGAGGCAGAAAAATGATTGCATAATTGGAGGACCTGTATCAAGCTATGCCTGCTGAAACAAGTTCAGTGTTTGGGATTTTTATGTATATAAGCCCATATACATTCCTTCCTATGCTTAAACCAGCTTGAGTAGGGTTACTGTCGCATGTAGTCAAAACATCCTGCTTAATACATTTGATTCCTTTGATTGTGGTCTCCACTCAGGTAGTGTTCAAGAATACAAAAATAATTAACACATTTTTATTCTGCTAATTGAGAGAATATTGGTCTTAATGGAATTAGGCACTTCCTGAAGCCCTGTGTGTGGTCAGCTAGACTAGATAGAATAGTGGGAAGAGCCTCATCTTCAGAGTTGGAGCAGGAGGATTTGAATCTCAGTCCCACTGCTTATTTTAGTATGACCTTGGGCAAATAATTTACTATCTCCAGATTTGTTTTTGAAAAACAACAACATGGCTTTATGCATCATATTAATGATCTGAGTTCTGTGTGAATAATCTGTGAATATGATGAGATCATTATTATGGCATATTAAAAGCACTGCCCTCTTGCATTCATTCACTTACCAAGAAGTTGTAGTACCCGGAAAGAAGCCGGAAGAACTGCTGGAAGTCCTCTTGGGTTCCCAGTGCATAACCTTCTAGAGAAGTCCCTTTGTGGCTTGTGAGACACCCCAAATGGACCGAGGAAGTGACCAGTGGTGGGATAAGCAAGAACTATGTATTATCTTTTGTGTCACTGCCTATTGGAGGAAAGCTCAGTCAGTACAGGTTAGGCCGAGATACTTTACAGAAATGTTATTAGTACATCAGATAATGTACTCTTTTTCCTGAACAACAAAAATTAGCTGGCCTTTACTGAGTGCTTATCATATGTCAAGCACTGTAAATTAGCCTCTTATGTCAATTAATTAATTCATCCTCATGTCAATCTACATTGTATTATTATATGCTATTAGTCAGATTTCATGATGAAGCCTCAGCAAGGTTAAGTAACTTGTCCAAGTTTACATAGCTAATAAGTGGCGGTGCTGGAATATAATCTGGGCACCCGATCCCAGAACTTGTACTCTTAACTTTACCATATCTAGGTAATGTATCTAGGTACCATATTTACAATTGACATGTGATTTCACGGGGTTTGTTTTGGCTGGATTTGATAGCAAGGTATTGTGGACATTAACACACACCATTGCCTTTCAAAGACTGAAGCTTTGTTTCTGGGTCAAGATGGTCAGGTCAGACTCCTTTAGGACACACCCTTTTTAAGAAGAATCCTGGGGAACACATGTAAAGATGTTTTTAGGGAAGGTGAGTATTGTGATCAGCCCTGCCTGTTGATTACACATGATCTGGCATGTCTAAATCTCATCTCGGGATCCAGCTGGAGTCCTTGCTAAGTGATTTACTCGAAGTAGAGAAGACCTACGTATCAGTACCTACACTGTGCCTGGTTAAGCCTCTTGTCAAACCTGTGAATAGAAAGAATAAAGGAAGTATCTTCTTATTAATTGGGCTTATAAAAGTGTCACCCATTCATTTGTAATGCTAGTAATTTCTGGTTTTGATCGCTGTTTTTCTAAGTGTGAACACAGGCCAAACCTTTCTGACTAACACTAAGATTAACCAGTTCATCTTGGTCTTTATCCGAATGGCAATGTATTATGTGTAGATATTTACTAGTGCATAGAAACACAGCTAAAAGACGCTGGAGCTTTGCTTCCTCCCCAGGCATGCCTTTCCACATCTATTTAAGTCATACTACACTACAAAGTCTTACCATATCAGCAAAGTCTGCTCTAACTCTTCTAGCTTCCGGACATTTCTCTTTTCACCTTAAAATGACTATAGCCCTTGTAGACTAAGCTAGGGTTTCTCAAGTTCTGTTGTGTTGATACCTGGTCCAGATGATTCATTGTTAAGGGGGCCGGTCTGTCTTTGTCGGATGTTTAGCTGTACCTCTGGCTTCTCTCCACTAGATGCCAGTAGCACACCCCTTGCCCCACTCTGTGCCCCCCACCCCACCCCACCCCGCCCCGCCCTAGTTGTGACAATCAGAATATTCTAGGGTAGCAAAATGGCTCTCAGTTGAGACCACCCGTCTATGCCAAATAATTTAATTTAAAATGCTTTCCTATATAATTGTCTAGTTGTCCTTTTTGTTCATATTTCATCAACAAGATGGCAGGTCTCTGAGGCAGAAATCACACACAATAATATGCCTTCTGTTCTTCCAAACGCGAAGACAAAGATAAAAGGAAAGTCAACTAGTATTTTTTGAGTGCCAGCATTGTGGCTGAACTTTTCCAAGTACTTTGCATATGCCATTTCATCAATTCATTCTACAAATATTTATTGAGTGTCTACTTCTTACATAATACTTGAGAGGCAACATTCCAATCCTGGCTCAACTGTTTAGTGTGACCGTGGGGAATTTACTTAATCATCTCTCAGTGCTTAGTTTCCTTGCCTGTAAAATGGGACAATAATATCACCCATCCCATGGGTTGTGAGGGTTTCTTGGGTTGAAATGTATAAAACATTTAGAACAGGCTCTGGCACATGTAAATGTCTGCTGAGTATCAGTTATCATTATGATATTATGTGTCAAGTCTGGTTCTTGGTGCTGAGGAATCCACAATGGACAAGAGACCTTGTTCTCCTTGGGCTTATATTCTAATATGATCTTAAATAAGCCTCATTAAAGGGATAAGCAATATCATTGCCCCATCTCCCAGGTGGGGAAAGTACAGTTCAGTGAGAAGAAGTAATTTGCCCAAGGTCACATAACTGGTAGATCTCAGGGCCAAGGTATGAACTCAGCTCTCTCTGGCAACAAAGCCATACTGAATACTTAATAGGTTCTCAGCATACTTGCTGATGTCTAGACAGAAAAGGAAATTATTTTCTCTCTTTTTTTTCTTTCTTTTCTATCTTTGTTTTTCTCTTTCTTTTCTAAAGACTAGTAAAACCTCTCTTTCAAGTTTTATAAATACATTTTACTTCCCTTTTTATATTTGGGTATTTATTTTGCTTGTGAGCACTGTGCTATCTCTGATGATGATCCAATCCTGACTTAGATACAGGAACTTTCATTGAAAATGAAATGTCCACAGTGATTCATCTTTGCAGCAAATGGGTAATGTGTACTTTGGGGTTTAAAAATAGAGATGAGTCAAGAAAATCATATGTTTCCTGCTTTAAAAAAAAACTTTTCAAAGATTTGGGTGCCCCTCCACCCCTTACCATCATATTAAACATGATGACCATAATTGGGGTACACATCCAAAGAGAACCTAAAATAACTCCTTCCTTTCCAGTTTTAACATTTAGAAATACTATTTATCAAAATAATAATTTCAGCTATTTCTAGCTACATTTCATGTTAGCTCAGGGACTCCAGTGTGTCAACATACACCATGTGGAACCTGCCACCACATGGAATGTAATGGGGGATCGGCTGATCCTGTCAAACTCTTCCTCTCTCTCTCTCTCTCTCTGGAAATGGGTATCTGAGGCACGAGGGTCCTGGACAAGGGCTGCCTTCCTGCTAAATGACTCCTGTGTTATGGTTTTCTGAGGACTCTGCCTGTGTGTGTTTACATGTGCTCCTTCAGAGTGGGTGTGGCAGATGAACAGCAGACAGTCTGGAAACGTGGAGGAAAAACCCTTTCTTTTGCACCTCCTAAATCAGTGCTTCCGCAGTTTGGCCATCCTGTCCGCTGTTACAAGCTCCGTGTCCTCGGCTCATGCTGACCTCAGTGAGGTGCTGATTTTCAGGTTGATTGGCAGTAGTATTCCCCTTTTGATGAAATCTCATCAAAGTTCATCCTGAAAGAACACACTGGGCAAAAACTTTATGCTTTTTAGGTGAAGGGAAAAGAGAGGAAGTTTTTAGAGAATTCTTTGAACTAAGAAATATTCTATGTATTTGCAATTGGATTCTTGTTTAGAAAGAAAATTCCGTGTCCAGGGATCTTACATCTCTACTTTGTGAACAATAACTATATCAAAACAAGAAGAGAAGGAAGGGGGTAAAGAAGGAAAAATGGATGAAAGTTGATATGACTGAATGACCCTGAAGACATACCAAACTACAGCGGCATCCCTAGGGGCCTTAGTCTCCTCTCAGGATGGGCCTTCACTCACACTGGGGGCTCTGACAGGTCCTCTTGGTTCCGTGTGTGTCCCTGTTTCCTTCTCTCCTCACGCTGACTGTGAGGATTTGTACGTCACACCTCCAAGTCAAGGTTCCCAGATCGGCTCTTCCTTCCATCCCAGGATCTATACCTGGCATGTTCAAGCAGGTGTGTCACACTGCGGGATGGCTGTCACCACATGATCTGGTGGTGTAATCATGCATTTATTCTCATCCCATGATAAAAGTTCTTGAGGATGGTCTGTCAGCTGCCAAAACTGTCTAGAGAAGAGACAGACAGTGTTGTCTCTACTCTGCTCCTCCCTTACATGGAGAAAACATAATCTTGTCTCTGTCTTTACCCTGCCAAGCCTATATGTATTTTGCATATTTAATATGTTAACTATCAGTTAACAACATGAATGCTCCTGGATTCCCTGCTTCACACACATCACACTTAAACACACCAAGAAAAGACCAAATTTTCACTTGTGAGCAATCAGTTCTGGGAGAAATACACTAATATTTAAGGGTGCAGATACTTCAAAAGGCTGATTTAGAGATGATACAACCTTGCTTTGCTTCAGGAGAAAGTGAACACTGCTGGAGAAGGTTCTAGAGATCAGCAGAGAGCAAGACACTCATAGGAGTTAATGTTTTCACAAGCAACAGCATCTCACACTGACCCTGAATCTGCTCTTTATTTTCCTGTCACTGCATCTTTGATGCATCCTTCTCTTTTATCTTCACTTCCCCGTAGAGATTCAGCAGATCTGATCAGTTTCCCCTGAGATGTTCTCCTCATGGTCGTGGTCTTTCCCTTCTCTGATCCAACACTGAATTTCGGGCTTCTGTGGTAATCATGATGCTCTTCTCTGGGTTTTTTGTGTACTTGACACATTCACCTTGAGTTAAGGACTTCGTCTCACTTGCTTCTTGTGGAATCACGTTGCTTAGCACAGCACTGAGAATATTCACAGCTGCTCAATAAATGTTTATGGAATGAATGGAATGAGTGATTTGACATTATTTTTTAAATGCAAGAGATCAGGATGTAGGTAAAGAATGCAAATATTGACACTCAGAAGATTTGGATTCAAGTTTATGCTCTGCCTTGTATCACCTCTGTGAATTAGGGCAGGGGAAGATCATTTAAATCTTTCCCCAGAAAAACTGAGGATAATAATGCCTAATGTGACCTCCCTAGGATTATTATATATCATAAGAGTTGATGCAGGTATTGGAGTTTTTGAATTGTACATTGTGAAGAGATTTTAGTTAATACTTGAGTATTAACCTACTTAGTAGATCTCCTTGTATTCCAGTTTTCTCTTTCTCCTTGTGTAATACTCTAATGCTAAGAAGACTTTTGTCTTTGGTATCAGAAAGTGCTGTGGGTCTCCCAACCAACAAGTACATGATGGATGTGCAAAGAGTTGGATCAGTGCTTGTTTTCCCACTCTGGCTCACAACTGCACTGTGACCACCTGAGTGTCAGAGTAGAAATTAGGTCTGTGGGTACAGGCAGTGACTCTGTTAAAGAAGATTTTTTTTTTTTAAAGATTTTATTTATTTATTTGACAGAGAGACCACAAGTAGGCAGAGAGGCAGGCAGAGAGAGAGAGGGAAGCAGGCTCCCTGCTGAGCAGAGAGCCCGATGTGGGACTTGATCCCAGGACCCTGAGATCATGACCTGAGCCGAAGGCAGCGGCTTAACCCACTGAGCCACCCAGGCACCCTCTGTTAAAGAAGATTAAAAAAAAACTGGTATGTGTAAATAGGGCTAGAACTTGCAATGTTGGGTTTCAAATGTACTACATTTTTCGCACAAATGAATTAACCAGTCATATAGTTCCATAGTTCTACTGGGACCTCAATATGGGTTAATCAGTCATTAAACCTATGGAATAATCCCTTTTTTGCTATTGCTAAAGTATTGGTGGTGTTTTCTGGTTTGGGAAAGGCTAGGTACAGCTTTTCCACAGGGTGTTTTGAGATGTAAGAGGACTAATTGAATAAGCGTTAAAAATAATTGTTGAATGAATGAACTCCCGATTAGCAAAAGCATCAGGGTCTTCTCTTCATCCCTGGGAAGAATATTCCACTGGCATCTTTTTTCAGGGGTAAAACTGGTAACCTCTAAGTTGAAATGGGAAAGGGGAGAACTCAGAAGTAGACATCTTCATAGAATACACATAACCACGATTTTTCAGTGTACAGTGTACACTACAGTGTACAGTAGTGTACAGTAGGTCTTATCAGTACTGCTATATTTTATGATATTTACAGCAGTTATTTTTTTAAAATCGAGTTTTAAAAATAGAAATCCAAATACAGAGGACAGAGAAAAACTCTCCAGTGCATCAGTATGAGCGTTTTATAAGATTTTTTTTTTTTTCTTTTGGCATCCTGATCTCTTTGAAAATGCTCTCTTCTCTACTTATGGGGAAAAAATACACCTACTAACAGCCTGGAGGAATTATGCAATGTGCTTTGCACAACTCTCATGGCCTCAGGTAACAATGTAAATGAACCTTATTAGACAATTTTTTTTTCACTGTGCATGTGAGAAAATTATTTTTAAATGAGTTTTTTTTTTCTTTTGGATTCAGTAAAACTGCTCTCCTTGAATGAAGAAGAGCCACATGAGAAGGAATTAGGGCACGTTACAATTCAGCTGCTTGAGTCAGATGTAAAATGAAAAAAAAATTGGCATTTCTGAGGTGGAAAAAGCTAGGTCTTCCTTCTCAGGAATCACAAAAATAACTGCTGAAAACCCTCACACTTTCCAAGAGAAACTTCTTTAAAAGTTATGTGTAACTAAAAATAGGGGGATTATAATGGAAATCAGTGTGCATGCGTGAGAGTCCCAGAGCAGCAGAAGAGGCCTGGAGTGGAAGCTCAGGGTTTGTGATTTTCAGTCTGTCCGCCTGATTTAAATCTGTTGGCCGGAAGAGTGTTTAACCCTGGGGAGTCACCTGTAAGGTGGCGATCTCAAAGAAGTCTCAGTGAAATGAACTTTAGGTTTATCTTTGGGTTTTGAAGAAACCCACTACCCACACAAAGGAACGATGGTAATTGTTTCAAAGACTTGTCAAAAGCTTGGCTCCTGACTGTCCAGACTTGGAACAGCGTAATACATTCCTGGAGTGGCGGAGACATCAACTTCGAGAGCATTTGTTTCAAGACCCGAGATCTTCATTGTGATCAAATCTTGAGAAAGACCTTAACCCAACATGACTGGTTTTCTAATGGGAATAGAAATACTTACTCTGCCACAACAAAGAATGCATGAACAGTCTTCTAAAATACAGTAGTGTCAGGGGCTGGGGGAGGGAGTGTGGAGAATAACAGTTTAATGGGGAGAGGGTTTCCTTTTTGGGTGATTAAAAACCTTTTGAAACTAGATAGAGGTGTGGTTGCACAATATTGTGAATGCAGTAAATACCACTTTGAAATGGTTAATTTTATGTTACGTGAATTTCACCTCAATAAAAGAAACATACATTTGTAATTCAAGATAGAAGGTAATCTCTCACTTAGTGCAAGCATCATTGCATCATTGCTGGCAGATATGTGGAAGGGTTTTTTTAATGATTTTGGATGGAATAGCTGCTATTTATAATTCCACTTTTTTTTCCCCAGAAAGAAGGCATTAACAGCCTTCATTGAAAAAGATACGTGGCTGAAATAAAAGTGACATCTACACATTTAGAAGAGGAGTCATTATTTTGAAAAACTGAGGTTCTTTTTTAAAAATAAACTAATATAGTGATTATTTTTGTATTGATTTTCATTTGAAGAAATAGGATTTAGTAAAAAGAGGGCACAGTTGGGTGAGTTACAAGCATTATTGCACGGGGATTAAAACTTGACCTTCGTTGTATTGATGACACACAGTCCTTCTGAGGCATCTTGACTCATCCACATTTCAAAAAGCACTCTGTTGAAAGGAATGCGGACTCAGGAAGAATTTAGGCTGACTGAAAACTGATAAAAGAGAGCTCAAATCAGCTTGCCCTGTATGCCAGGACATAATCACCTTACTCTAAAATACCCCTTTCCTTGGGGCAACACACAAGCCTTTTTCCTTCCCCAGTTCCCCTCCTTTCTCAAGTCCACCCCCGAGCTCTTCAGTAAAACTGCTAATCTCCCTCTTGAACCTCTTGGTTATTTCTTGCTTCCCCTGAACTTCCCATGCTTCGGTAAAAGCATTCCAGACATGAAATGTCAGACCAGGTCAGGACCAGCGAAGGACCCAATTTTGCAAGTACATCATTTGTTTCTAATCTAATGATGAGGCTCACACCCAGATCACTCTCCGTTGTGTTTCTCTCCAGGTGGAGCTCCAGACTCTCGGGTGCCAGATGATTAAGCCCTGCTTCTAGCATGGTTTGGAAGCAGCTGCTCCCTTATCAAACCTCTTTTTCTCTCAGCCAGTTGCGGCAGAGTCTACACCCAGCTGTGATTCGAGGTGCTCGCTGGCAGCTCTCATCTCCACCGACAATCTTTCATCTCGATTCTCTATAAACTTTTCTTAATATCTGCTTGTTAAACCTGACAGAATGGCATTAGAACAAAGCTAACCTGACTGCTGAAATGCTGGCAGCATCATGTGTCAGGCCTTTTTGCTTCTTCCTTTGATAAAGTTTTGCCCAGCTATTATTGTGGATGGTTTGCTGGCTGGTTCTGAGGCCTTGAAGCAGAAAGGCATCCATCTGCTGCAGAAAGCTCAAAGGGTGATGTGGTCCTGGGGCGGACCCAGAGTTGAGTCATGTATTTCTTCCCCCAAATTATTCCCTGTGAATACCAAATCAAAACTCTGCATCTCAGGTTATGTAAGTACTTTTAAATCCTTTTGAAATAAAACTTTTAAACTTGGCTGTTCCACTTAAAAAATCCCAGAGGCGAGGCAGTGCTAGGCAATTTCATACAATGGCTCAAGGACAGTTGCTTTCTAGAGGTCTTAGAGTAACTTAGTATTGGCGTGAAGAGAAGTGGGATCTTATAGAGAAAAAAACCACCTTGTTTGTGGCATGATATGAAGTCTCTGTCCCTCCCTGCAACCCCTCTGGTGCTTAAAACGGACATGATCAGAGATTAGAGTGCTATCTGGACAGTTAGGAGAGCAAGGTTTGCAAATTCACATTGCTATGAAGAGGTTATCCTGTCTTCAGACTGGACAAGAACCCCTTCTAAGAATAGGGCATGCCCACTGCAGCTGAGTCCAGCTCTGAGGCTTTCTCTTTGAGAATGGCTTTCCACCTGAGGTTTTCATACAGATCTGGTGAAGGTTAAGTAAAAGCCGTGGGAACTGCCCTCTAACACTTAAATAGTACAGCCCTTGCCAGAAGAGTAGGTGCTCCACAAATGGGCTTTGTCATTTGACTTGGAGGTATGGTTGACAAGGTGAGTTAGAGGGAATGGTCAAAGTGTTCTTCCCTGAAAAGAGTATCAGTAATTTAGTTTGACAGATTTAGTCTTTAAACTCTGGAGTAGCTTCCTCCCCATCCACCCCAATTCCCACCACTGGCCAGGAAAGGACTACATGGTAGTGTTTATATGCTCTCCGTTAGCATGTTCTTCTCTCTCTGCTTTATAGCTGAGTTTTTCATATTCACTTATTTTAACAAATGTGAAGGCACATACTGGATTTGAAATATTTTTGTGATCATTCCTGCCTTCACCAGAACCCCACCGGTCTAGATCACAGTGAAACCTCTGTGAAAGTGGTGGGCATTACATCCCTGGCTGTGGGCATCATTTGAAGCTAAAAACTCAGAACACTCTTTTTATCTCCTCAAGTGCTTCTTAATATGTGTTATATATTCTAAAGGAAGAAAAGGACATTTTCTCAGAGCCGTGGGTCAACATTTTGGAAACAGTGCTATGGCGTGATACTAGTTAAACTCAGTTAATGTCAGTTTCAAGTTCAAGAACAAACAAATGAGATGCCTGGTTTTTCACTCCCCCCACACCCCTTGCTCTCCTCCTTACAAGCTATGCCAGGGAGAATTCCCATCCCCAGACTTTTCTCCTTATAAGGTGTGGTTTCTGCCATTAAGAAGTCTGCTTGGACATGGAAGACTTCAAGCACTAAATTATGTCTTCTGCTCCCTGCTCACTGGCAGCAACTGTGCCAAGGTCCAAAAGGGAACTGGGTAGGTGTGTCCTAATAGGAGACTGTGTTCCTCCTTTGATTGCTGTAAAAGCTTTTGAAGCCATTGTCTGGTGGATCTAAGGAGATTGATCCTGGAGGTGTGAGCTCCGACGGCAAGTCAGGAGCTCAGAGTTATAATTCTTGGGCTGGCAATGACTCACTGTAGGGCCTGCGGCAAACTCACTCATCTTCTTTATGCACCAATTTATTCATCTGCAAAACCTAGGGAAATTAACACACAATTTCCTGATGGGATATTATATGGTTTAGGCATTAATAATCATGGCAAATAAGTTTGATGGCAAGCACCCCCAGAGGTTTTACCTGCTAGAAGCCTCTATGAATTTTTAGTAGGCTTTGTTGGTTTTGTTTCCGAGTCTGGACTTCCGTCTTTGGAGGTCTTTAAATCTACAGTAAGGAAACCCAAGTTCCCTTGAAGTTTTGTTCTAATCCTGGTAAGCACAGATGATTTCCTTTAGAATTGTGTCACATGGTAGTTTGCAAAAGAGATCTTCTCACCTACCACAAAGACCCCCCACTGCTACCCTTCAGGCCCAGATGCCATGCAGGATGGGAACCAACTTCTGTGGTGGGACCACGTTGTTTCAGAGACCATCTGTATGAAAGCCTCCTCGTGGTCTTGGCAGAGCTATTGCGTCAACCAAGAAGCATCATCAAGACGTCCTCCTTTGTTGATAGTCTTCTTCCCTGTCTGACGAAACAGCCCTTTTGGGGATTAAAAAAACTCAAAGTGAAAAACAGTGTGTCAATAAATGGAAATTAAATGAATGTGTTAGCATTAATTTGTTACATTCTACATGTGCTCCTCTGAAGAAGTGGTGTTTATATTCAGGGCCAGATGTAGGCTTCCAGTACGGTAAAGTAAGAAAGGACCCAGGAGAAACGGATCCAGCAGCCCTCACATGGCGTCCATCTCAGCTGGATCCTCCTGTACTTAGTTCACGTACTTCTTTCCTTGGAAAGGAGTGTGGTTCCTAAATGTTCAAGCCTCTGGGTGGACTGGCCTCTGCCCTTTGTCTTGCATAATTCAGGCCTCTTGGGTCTGAAGCATATTTCTGTCTCATCTACTTAACTCTGCTGTTAAATCTCTGCCACCATGCCTGTCTCTTCAGCTCACCAGATTTCACACTCATTTGCCAGTGGCTGTGAAAGGAAATGACAGCAGAATTTCTCATGGACTTGGCTCCTATCCAGTGTGGAAAACTTACTGAGTTGATGTCTCCCAGAGCCCGTCTTTAACTCAGGTGTCCCTGTTTCATTGGGCTCAGCAGATTTCCTACATCTGTGGTGTATGACATTGTAAAGAGTTCAATCTGGACTCTTTTCCCCCTTATGTGTCCCCATTCCATGTTTAAGCCAAGGAGCCTCCCCATAGGTTTGAGACTGAAAAAATGCAGATTGTATCAGTCCTGTTTTTAGCAGTGCCCTGTGGAATAAGACACCTCCTGCTCAATGTTCCCTCTACTGCTTTTAAGGTGTGAACAGACGAGCAGGATCCATGAGCTGACAACCATGCTGTGGGAGCACTAGAGATGGTGAGCAGAGCTCTGGGCTTAGGGCCCTGGAAGAAAACGACGGAATGCAGGCATTTCATGCTCATTCATTCATTTACTCCTCCTTTCATTCGCCCAGCAAATAATTACCGAGCTCTCTTGTGCTGTGCACCAGGTTGGCCATTGAGACATGACAGCTGACACCTACTGAATAACTACTGCAGAGCGGCCCTGGGCTAAGTGTGAGTCTTCCGCAATGCTGAAGGACGGTGCTGTGGTTATCTCCCCTTTAAGGGGAGGAAATCGGCACTCCAAAGTGTTAAGTAATGACACACAGCCAGCAAGTGATGGAGTCAGCATTCAAATGCAGATAGTCTCACTCAAAGTCCCGTGTTTCTTAACAGAGGCATCATACTGCTGGAACGCAGGACTTTTTACTGGACGCTTTGGGGGATACCAGGACAAAGAGGACATATTTCCTGTTCCCTGGGAGTTAGTGGTAATAAAGGGAACAGATATTCATCGTGCTGCCACTTCCGTAGTTTGATCTTGGACACATTACTTCCATGTGCCTCGGTTTTCCCATCCCTCAGTGCTATAATGTTTCCTATTTCTTAGTTATTTTGAGGATTAAATGTGTTAAGATATGTATAACACTTAAGGCAATGCTTTAGTCATCCAAGAATTACTGGTTATTATTGCTTTTGTTATTAACTGTTAATAGTCACCAGAATAACAGTATTCAGTGTGCAGCTACTGTATATCAGACACTGTTAACTCACTTAGTGATCGGTCTGTGGTGAATAGGCTGTATTGTTGATGTCCCTTTCTATTCTTTCAGTGAAGTGAAGGTAGCCTAAAGAATAATTCTCACAGCAAGGAAATGAGAGGGCCTGGTGAGACATACTCTTTCCTCCTTAAGACAAAGAACACAATGTTGAGATAAACCTTAACTCCCCTCTCAGTCCCCCAAGAACAGAGTATCTTGGATATTGGCTTAAGGAGAAGGGGGTTAGAGAAATGCCATAGTTGATATAGGGGAAGTTATTTGAGAGCAGCTGGGGCAGTGAAGGGAAACAGAGCTCATGAGCTCCCCAGGCCACTGCCTCTCCCCATTTCTCTAGTGGATCACTCCAAAGATGCCCTCAAAGCTCACTGATAGGTTTGCCTGTCTGTGTGGCTGGAAATAAGGACAGAGTAGAAGTCATTGGGGCTCTCAGGGAATGGCAGCCCAGCCCTTTCATTTTGCATTTGGTATCAACTCAGTGGACTAAAGGGCAGACTTCAGTTTTCTCTTTCAACACATAGAGTATGTGTATGAACAAGGGGGAAACAATAAGACCTGTTTTGCAGGAAATGGGGTATCTTCACATTTATTGCAGTGTTCTAGAAATGTCCAGGTATATAAATGCAAGAAGGAACAGTCTCTGTTCTCAAGGAATTTGAATCCTTTTCTTCCCTACCACATTCAGCCTAGAGATGCACTTATTCAACTCTTTGGCCTTATAGATAATATTTCCATGACATTATCTAGTTTCTGTCCCCACCCCCAAATTCAATTACCTGAAGACTGTGACTTAGTATCTGCTTTGATTGAGAAAGAAGAGCTTTTGAGCAGGAGATAGGAGTGGGATTTGAAAACACCTTTAAAGATCTTGTAACTGATTTTCCTGTTTTGCTGGTGGTGAGAATCCTGGAGTGTGACTGAGTTGCCCAGAAATGATGAGCTGACCATGTACTCTTACTACATTCCCCACAGTGACATGTCCCTTTGGTTTCTGCAAAGAGCAACTGAAGATCCAGGGCCACCAGTGTCTGAGGCAGCACTGCCACCACAGGCATGCTCTGCCTCTTTCTCCTCACTTCCTCTTCACCCTGAAAATGGGCTTCCTTTTAATATTGCAAAATAACAGGGGATATCCCCCTTTTCCATGCAAGAGCACCATTTCCACCTCCTATAGTTTTCTTTGTTTCAAATTGTTCATTCTTGGCAGTGATATTCTTAAACCAGGGAAGAATGAGGAAATTTCACTGTCTTGGTGAAATTACCTCATTTAGGAATAATTGGTATTCACAGAAGAGATGCACATTTTCATCCACCTAGTAATGAACAAATTAACAAGACACCTACTGAGTTGTGTTAACAAAATTACCAAATGTAAAAGGAACTAATTACTATCCACTTCATCCAGACGAACTCAAAACTGCATTCATAATGGGCTTTGTGGCTGACTTGATGTAGACTGTGGGGAAAGGAAATGAACAGGTGCCTGGTGATCAAAGACTCTGTGCTTGGTGATTGTTTTGGAAGTGGTCCCTGCTTCTCAAGAAAGCTGAGATTACTTCTAGGGACCTTTCTTTCTTGCTAGTGAAGACATGCACAATATGCACGCTTTATTTTCAGAGAAAACTGATTGTTACCATAAAATCCAAACCTACAGAGATGAATATTTAGAAATAGTAATCTTCTATGAAGAGATAATAGCCAGCAAACTGACGAGTTGTTCATGGAGTCAATTAACCAAATTCACAAGGAACCCCTGGCCTGGTGCCTGAAAGAATTTAGAATTGGGGAAGATTTCTGATAAAAATGAAAGTAGGACTCTCATATGTATATTGGAATTTTGTATTTACTCATATTGAATACTTCCTTTTTTGAGGTGTTTGGAATAAGCTGGTGGCAGTTTTACAGATTAGACAATTCAATTAATTAATGAATTAGGCTTAAGTGCATACGATAAATATATATATATATATATATATATATATATATATATATATTTTTTTTTTTTTTTTTTTTCCAAATTTAAAATACAGTTCCAGAGGAATCTGAAGTAACTTCTGGACTATTTAGTTTCAACTAAATATCTCAGTAATTCAAGTAGGAAGCAAAAGAACAAAATAGGTTATTAGAGATGTTACGATGAGGTTGAGGAATAAAAGGGTAAGGCTTTAGTTTCTTCATGCATTCACTCATCCATTCATCCATCCAATAAGTCTTATTGATTGACTACTATGTGCTAGTGAAGTTCTAATGCTGGGGATAAAACAAGAAATAAGACAAGTGAAATCTCTATACTAAAACAGCATAAACTCTTGAGAATAAGATTAAAAAAAAGAAAGAAAAGGAAGAAAAAGATGATTTTGGAGAATGAGAACTAGTATAAAGTAAACAGATGATGTGATAAAGTCAGAGGGTAGAGGATGGGACAACAACATGAGGTAGAGTGGTCAGGGAAGAAGTGGAGGTATGTTCTTTTGGTCAGTCTAGTGTTTGCTAGTGTAGATTTCAAATGGGAACAAGTTTGAGGAGTTAATTAACCAAATCCTTACCAAGCACAGATTTTTTTATTAGATTTTCTGCACCCTATCATATTTTCATGGCTCAGTTATATGTATGCAGGCACTGATTGCACTTCCACGCTCTGTAGCAAATTCCACACCCACCCCCCACGCCCTGGCCCCCCATGAGGGGAGGGCAGGGCACTCTGCATTTGCCTGTGGGAAACCAATGAGGTAACTTTACGGAGAGCTTCCCTGCTTTGCTAAATGACAACATGTTGAGTGGATCTCACCACTAAGACAAGCATACTTAAGCACATAGCTCAGCGTAACTGCAGGAACAGGATCTCGAGTTCTAGGAAGAAACCCCTCAATCGGAGTTCCTACCACATGAACACATACACTCAGGGAAGGGATATGGAGCTGCAGGCTGGGATCAAGCCCCCTGCACTGAGTTAGGGGTCAGTGAATTTTGGTTGGATGCATTAGTAAATGAATGAATGATTGAATGAATAAATGGAATAAATCTATAGCTCTTGGAAATGAAATCAGACATGGGTATATGGAATCAAAATATGCCAGTGGAAGAGCCACCACCACACACACACACATGCACATGTACACACACATCTTATACTGGTAAGTTCCCCAAAGCAAAGCTGGGAAAAGGCACGGGGGGCCTTCTCTGGACTGGTCTGTCATAGAAGGTTTTATATTAACATTTTTCTTCAGAGGAAGATGGATTTGAGACTTATGTTGAAGAGTTTAACATCCTACTTCTGAAAATATGTAAGATGTCTTTTCTTTTATAGGTGGGGCCCTCTCAAAGTAGGGCAAGTATGGGAACATTAGATCTTTTTTTTTTTTCAATAAAGCATAGAGATGAAAACAGGAGAAGGGGGGTATCATCAAAAACAGAGAACCAGTTAGTAGTTTGGTGACCATTGTGTGGCAATGGGAAGAACAACAGACCGGAATCAAAAGAGCTGGCTGGTGGCTTTGGACAAGTGACTTAACCACCCTCAACTGCAGTTTTTAAAATGTAGGTAGTATATCACATCAATGTTCAAAGTATGGTCTTTTGAGAGTGGAATTATATTGCATCTTCATACTTTTCTTGCAAACGTTCATAATGACATTGGCCTTTAGAGTCTGAAAGTCTTCTAATAGAGACATCTCCTTCACTTTGTTTAAAAGAAAATGTTCAAAACCTTTTCCTTTTGATCACTATTGACGTATTATGGACCTGTTTTTCCAATAAATGCAACCCCAGGATGTTGCTGCAGACCCTCTGATATGTGCACACATGCACACCCACATGCCTACATACATGCTACATATCCACATCTCCCTTCCAAGCAGAAGAGCTCAGTTTCTTCCCCGTTCCTCCTACTTCACTGAACCATTATGATTGACGCCCACTCTAAAGTCAATTCATCTCTTTTTTAAAGCTCTTGTAAGAGAAATTTACCCCCATTAAATCTCTTGGCAAGAGTCACAGCTTCCTAAATGTTCTAAGGAGCAGTTGTTTCCAAGCGCAAAATCAGGTTTTTAGGTAAAAGCCTCAGGCATAGAAGAAGCTGTTATTATCCATAGATTCTTTTTGTTTCTTTTTCTGAAATGGAGTTATCTTATCTTGGATAATTCTTTTTATGCGTATGTAGAGGGACATAAGCCTAAGGGGTGTGTGTAAATAGGTGTCATCTGCTAATTGCAGAACCCAGCCGAGGATGACACAGCTTTTTGAGGCTCTCCCTGAGTTCTGTCGGCTTTATGATCTCTAAAGGAATAGAATGGTTTTCACCTTCTTCCTCATCCTTTTTTGACTTGGTCACCACTGGATTTTCAGTTCTAAACACAGTTTCTGGCATAGAATTGATAGATGTTCAATGAAACAACTGTGGAATCAATAGGTGAGGCTGAGGAGGGAAAGGAAGGGAGGGAGAAAGGGGGAAGGAAGAGTGGAAAAGAGAAAATCATGGTCTTTTGTATCCCCTGCTGTTATCATCTGAGTGGTTCATGCCTGTTTTCCCTATTTTATATTGTGTTGTGCTCTACCCTGGAAGATTTCTACCATCACTCCAGTGAAATCTTATTTTACTTCCAGTTATCTTACAGCATCTGCTTTTTAAGCTGATGGTGGCCCCTTATTACCAGAGACACTATGGAAGTAGCTAAAGGCCAATCAATAACATGTTGATACTTGTGGAGAGATTCTGCTCCAAAAACATAATTTTTGGAAATTTTATTCTATCATTTGGCTTGAAGCACAGCATGTAGTTGTCACAAGAGGACATTTGCTCTGGGGGTGAGTGTGACATTGATAGGATCTAATTTCACACCCAATACAACAGGTTGAAGAGCATCACTACTACTTTGCAAACCTTGAGTTTTGTCTGCTGCCTGGTGCCTTTCTGTTGCCAGACTCTATTTCCTAGTTTGCTCTGCCAAAACTGGCAGGCTAGCAGCTTTTCAAAAAAATTAGGCAGAAGATAGAATTTGCTGTAGCATATGATGAAAGATGGGGAAAAAAAAATAAAAGTACTGAAATGTCTTTATACAAGTGCAGGGACTATAGGAGGTTGGCAAGACGATAACTGTGCATCTGAGTGAAGGAGGTTATGACTACATTTAGATAAACAAAATCTGCTGAGATCATGTTCATTGCTAAGATGCCATCCTTAAAAGATAAATACCTAGGGGGATTGGATAAAGAAAAAAATAAAGTTGAAGAGGTACCATCTACATCAAAGTGCTTTTACAAATATTAATGGGGCTTAGCTTGAGATAATCACTAAATTGAATTGTGGCTTATGAGGCAATAGTATATAAAAGCTTTACAATACAATTGTCTATTTCCAAGATGCTTCTGGTTTTGTGGTAGATGCCACCTTCTTCAAAGAATATCTAACATCAGGCTTTATTTATTGTATTTAAAATTATTTGAATGCATTTACTTATCAAGCATATAAATCGAGGATCCAAAAATGCAAAGAATAGATGTAGTTTCAGTTTTAAGGGATTTTGTAAACTATCGGAAGATTCATAGACAACCCTCACACAAGGCAGGAAGTTCTCCTTACCAAATGAATTGTACCAGCAAACTTACTAGGAGTTCAGTGGAGCTAAGTATCACTTCTCCCTCATACAATCAAGGGAAGTCCTTTTGTAGAAGGTGGCATTTGAACTGGGCCTGGGACGCTTGGTAGGATTTCAGGAAGAGGAGATAATATCTGGGGGATTAATGGCAAAAGGAAGTGAATGAGCAAAAGTGAGAGGACAGAAAAGAATGTCTTCTCCACAAGTTTGCTTCTTTGCTTATTTCTCTGTCTCCGCTGTTGGCATCCTCATCCCTATCTGGACACCAGGGTGGGGAATCTATGAGTCACCGATGATTTTTAATTTTCTTTCACTCTCTAAATCTAAGGAGTCATTGAGTCCTACTGATTTCACTGCTCCTACTGGCAAAAATTTGACCCTCTTCCCCCATTATCACTGAATTGGCCTTAGAGAGATGGTTATCACCTTGTTACTTAGATCAGTGTAGATGCCTTTATTCTTTTTGTTTTTAGATTGTATCATCGTAATCAACCCTTTAGAGGACTTTCTACTAAAGAGATGGTTCTATAACTCTAATCCCATGATGTTGCTTCTGTTTAAAATCTCTCAGTGATGTTCCATTACTGACAGGATGAAGTCTAAACTCCTTAGCATGTCATGTGTGTCCTCCTTGAATTGGTTCCTGACTACCTCTTCAGCTTCATCTGTCCCCTTTCCCTGCACAATGGTCTTTTCTTAGTAGGTACTGGGAGGTTAGCATCATTCTTTTAGAGGGAAATAATATAAAAGAGAAAGTTTAAGTTAGTTATTCTTTGCAGGAAAGATTGAAGAACGTAATGATCATATACCTAATGTGAAGTCAGTAGATCTGGATTTGGATTCTAAATTTGCTACCTGATGGTTGTGTGACTCTGGGTAATATACATGACTGCTGTAAATCTTACACATTCCTCATGAGGATTAAACTCAGTAATGCAGGCAAAGTACAATGTTGTACTTAACAACATTGCTGGGACATAGTACACTTACACATATCTAATAAGTATTAGTTTATTGTCTTTCTCTCTTCTTTTGTCATTTCCCTCCTTCCTTCCCCAGCTTCCTCTTCCCTCCCTCTTCTCTTCCTTTTTTCTCTCCCTTTCCCTACCTTCTATTCCTCCTTCCTTACTTTCTTCCCATCCGCATACCTTTCTTCTTTCTCTTTCTTACTTTTCCCCCTTTTCTTAGAAGCTTCTTAAATAGAAGCTGGAGACTCTGTTTAGAGGAAATAGGACCCAGAATCAGTGTGTGAAAATGGATTTTTGAAATAGATTTCAGATCCACGTCTGAGTGAAATGTATTACAACCTCAGGACATCATGGAAAAAACAAAATCAAAAGTAAAACTGCATGAATGAAATACAACACGGATGCAAAAAGAATGGAAATATCTTTATAACAGATAGAGTGAATTATCACTCTAGTGTATGATTAAATATTACTCTCTACTATGAGTGTTTAGGGTTGTTTCTGTTAAAATTAACACATCAACAGCACATTTATTAAGATTCTAATATTTCCAACATAGAGTTCATGGGCTGTCATATTTATTGGATGCAATGTGTATAATAAGGCCTAGGGCCCATGCACCTTTCAAGTACTTGAAAAAAAGAAGTTTATAATCTTGGAAACTAATACATTCACACAAAAATAATTAAACTGCCTGTAAGACTTAATGCATGGAAAGTTAATGTGACTGAAATTTGGGAGAGAACTGATATAAGAAGTATGAGATTGTGGTGTTTTAGATATTTTCAACAGTGCCTAGACAGAGTGTAAGAATCCAAAGAAGTAAGGTCAAGTTATAGGTAATGATTGAATGATTGACTGTTCAGGCAGAATCTGCTTTGGGGAATATGTATAGACCCAGACTTTTTTTTTTTTTTTTTGAAAGTTTTTATTAAAACCAAAATTTACATTTTGTCAAAATGATTTTTCTGCATATAACTAGACTTCAAAGGAGAGAAAGACAGAGTTAGAGAGTATAAAATCATTCATTTTTAAAAACAAAGAAACATAGCGAGAGAGGGAACACAAGCAAGGGGGGTGGGAGAGGGAGAAACTGGCTTCCCATTGAGCAGGGAGCTCGATATGGGACTCGATAGGGGACTCGATGTGGGGCTCGAAGTGGGGCTCAATGTGGGGCTTGATCCCAGGACCCTGGGATCATGACCTGAGCCAAGGGCAGCTGCTTAATAACTGAGCCACCCAGGTGCCCCTATAATTTCATTCTTTTTTTTTTTTTCCTTTTAAAGACTTTATTTATTTATCTGACAGACAGATCACAAGTAGGCAGAGAGGCAGGCAGAGAGAGAGAGAGAGGAGGAAGCAGGCTCCCTGCTGAGCAGAGAGCCCATGAGGGACTCAATCCCAGGACCTTGAGATCACGACCTGAGCCGAAGGCAGAGGCTTTAACCCACTGAGCCACCCAGGCGCCCCTATAATTTCATTCTTATAACAGCTCTGTGAGGCATATACCATTGTGTTTGTCCTAGTTTGTAGAGATCGTTCTTTGTCATTCTCTTTTATTTATATGCCTATTAAAAACTTTTCTTAATATATGTTCATTATAGTTTGTTGTAATAGGTATGCATTACTTTTTAAGTTTTAGAATGGAAATTTTAGGTTAAGAAATATGAGCCATGCAAAAGTGGAAAAACAATCTAAGTATTAGAAGATAGGTATTTTGGTTAAATAAAATAGTTGTAATTTCTCTAGAAATGAATTAAGGAAAATATAAGATGTCTTAGATGAAGAAATGTTTTAAATTATCTTTAGCTAAAAAATTATCTGGATAGGATAAAAGGTGCATATTTAAAATAAATGGGGAAAGGATGCAAGAGCTGAATGAGTGAACTTTAGTGGAGTTAGGTTAACCGTCATTAAGGAGGAAGAAATTCTCTAAGAAAATACCTTCTTAAAGTCAAAGAAGAAAGGCCATGGCAATATGATGAATATAAAATGGCAAAATTCCCAAACATTTTTATTTCTAATTTTATTTAAACAAGAAAAGTGGAGATAAGAAAGTCTGCAATTAGAAATTAATGAAGACCTTTTGGGAAAAAGAAAAAGTAATTGGCAGAAATTCTCAGCCAAGACTTGAAATATGGAAAGTTAAGAAACCACATGAATCCAAGGGTGAAAGGGAATTGGTATCACTTATAAAGCTACTTATAATTACTTGTGAAACATGCCAGAGGATTAGAAGCTTCCTAAGATGAGTGGGGAATGCAAAAGTAGCTCTGTTAATATTGGTCTTCCCCAGTAGGTGTGACATCAGTGCTTAGTAAAATGGAGAGAGGGTCACAAACATCTTCAAATAGGTACAAATCCTTTAGAAGTCAGCATGATGGAAACTACCCTTTGGAAGTAAATAAGGCATTTGTTGAAGAGGACTATACTGATTATTAGCCTCTGTAAGTCTTTAGAGTCTTATGGTAAATAATAATAATGATAGCCAACATTTATTGCCTGTGTACTGTGTGCCAGGTACTGCTTTATAAGCACTACTCATGTATACATTTATTTAATTTTCAAATAGTCCTATGAGGCATAATAAGTGTCACTAAATGAGGCAGAGGATTTCATTCACTCATTTGGCTACTGTTTAGCTCCCAGCTTGTTTGTGTTTGGCACCATGCTTAATAACGGACATAACCTGGTATTGATGAAAAAAGATAAAACTTCTGCTCTTTTGATACTGGAATCTACTTCCAAATATTAGGGCTAGTGCTATTAGAGCCAAATGTAATGGCCAGCTGCACATTGCTTAGAATGTACCCCTGACATGCCGCAGACATCTGTCAGGTGTCTGTTTAGGTCATTAGGTCTTATTATCTGATGGGAGGCCATTGCTGATCTCCATGTTTAAACATTCTCCAATGAGCTTAAGAATCTTACAGCCAGAAAATTAAGATGAGATCCAAGATGTGGATGTAACTATCTTATTTCCTTATGGATCTTGGAGGACACACTAAGAAGAGCTCTTCAGGGGAATTATATACTGAAATGGCCAATTTGGAGTCAGACTGTTTAGGTTTGAATCCCAGCTCTGCCAGTGACTTTGAACAAGTTACTTAATCTCTCTGTAAGTGAGGGAAAATAATAAGCACCGTTGTAGAGAGTTGTGATAAAAATTACATGAGATGTTACAGGTGCAGAGCAAGTGTGGGAGAAGTGTTAGTAAAACGGAGAGAGGGTCATAATGATGTCATTAATGATGATGATAATGATGGAGACAATGATAGAGAACAAGGAATATAGAATAGAGAAGTTTGTCCATTATTAGCCCACTCATTCTCTCTCTTCTTCCTTCCCTAAAGCCAACTGCTTGATTTTTGGGGTTGCTATACTACACAGTTTTCCACTTGTTCCAGTTCATTGTGCCTATCATCTTTGAGCGGAGGTAATAACATGTTAAAGAGCAATAAGAATCACCACTATCCATTGAGTCCATTATGGTCCAGCCACCACCCTCACTCCAAATCATTCATTAAATGTGTTTAATTCTCTCAACAACCCTACCAAAGAACCAAGATTGAGACAATTTAAGAAACATCTAGAGACAGATGAGAGCAAGAATTTGAAATCTTGTCTGAGTCAAAGTCCACGTTTTCATTTTACTCTGCAGTAGAATACTGAAAAGATATAACTGTGTAAAATTTATTAAGTGCACAGTGGTTACTAGATGTGATAAATCAGAATATTATAGACTCCACTGTCCCTCTCTACAGGAACAGAGTGAAAGAAGATGTGAATGCACCAATGAGTAAAAATGTAAAATCTCTAAACATACAAAATAATCTTTTCCCTTTTTCTTTTGATGTGTTATTCATTCTGTTTTCTTAAAATGACACTAAATTTAAAGGTCTGGTACAGTGCTTCTTAATTATTAACCCTTAAAGTGCCTAGATTTCCACTTTTTATTAATTTGTATATTCCCTAACTCCATCCATGGGAAAACTTCTATGTGAGGTATCTTATTCTTGAATTGGTAGAATCTGTTGAGTGTCTTTTCCCCAAGTTAGTGGAATCTAGAGAACCACAGAGAAAGATCGGAAACATCAAGATGCTTCCTTGGATGTTTCCACATTAAATGTGGATTACAAACACATATTCAGTTTGAGAGAGTATCTGTAAGAATTCTCAAGTGTCATTCCTATTTTTCACCACAGCTAGGAGAAGAGGTCTAAAAATAAAACACTGAAAAATGATCTGAAGTAAGAAAATAAACAATTTGTTTTGAATAATTTCAAATTTATATCTTGTGGTTTTGATTTACATTTCCTTGATGATTAGTGATATAGAGCATCTTTTTATGTGTCTGTTGGCCATTTGTATGTCTTCTTTGGAAAAATGTTCAGGCCTCCTGCTCTTTTTTAATTAGATTATTTGGGGTTTTGGTGTTGAGTTGTGTAGTTCTTGACATATTTTGGATATTAACCCTTTGTCGGGTAATCATTTGCAAATATCATCTCCCATTCAGTAGGTTGGCTTTTTATTTTGTTGATGGTTTCCTTTTCTGTCCAAAAGATTTTTATTTTGGTGTAGTCTCAATAGTTCAGTTTTTCTTTTGTTTCCCTTACCTGTGGAGACATAGTTAGAAAAATGTTTCTACAGCTGATCTCAAAGAAATTACTGCCTACATTTTCTTCTAGGAGTTTTGTGGTTTTAAGTCTCACATTTAGGTCTTTAAACCATTTTGAGTTTATTTGTATGTATAGTGTAAGAAAGTGGTTCAGTTTTACTTCACACTTGTCAGAATGGTTAAAATAAAAAACACAAGAAATAACAAGTGTTGGTGAGGATGTGGAGAGAAAGGAAACTTCATGTCCTGTTGGTGGGAATGCATGCTGGTGCACCTACTGTGAAAAACAGTATGAAAGCTTCTCAAAAAATTAAAAATAGAATTATTATATGATCCAGCAATTCCACTACTGGATATTTATCCAAAGAAAATGGACACAATCAAATAGGTATATGTACCCCTACGTTTATTGCAGCATTACTTACAATAACCAAGATATGGAAGCAGTCTGTGTCCATCCATAGATAAATGGGTAAAGAAGAGGTGATATATATATATGTGTGTGTGTATATATATATATATATATATATATATATATATATATATAAAACGTGATATATATATTCACAATCGAATTGTACTCAGCCATAAAAGAGAATGAAGTCTTGCCATGTGCAGCAACATGGATGGACATAGAGGATAGAATGTTAAGTGAAATAAGTCAGTCAGAGGCAGACAAATACCCTATGATTTCACCCATATGTGGAGCTTAAGAAACAAAACAAATGAACAAACAAAATAAAAGATAGACAAAAAAAAAAAAAAAAACCAACACCCCAAAACAGACTCTTAAAACTACAGAGAACAAACAGAGGGTTACCAGAGGGGAGGTGGTTGGGGGGATGGGTGAAATAGGTGATGAGGCTTAAGAATATACTTATCCTGATGAGCACTGAGTAATGTATAGAATTGCTGAATCATATTATATACCCAAAACTAATATAACACTGTATGTTAATTATACTTAAATAAAATAATAATTTCAAATTGATAAAAGAGTTAAACTTACAAAGCTCTCCATATTCCCTTTAACCAGGTCCCCCAACTGTTATTTAAGCATTTGCTCCATCATCTTTCTGTCTGTCTCTGTCTCTGTTATTGTCACTCTCTCTCCAGGACAATCACACACACAGACACACACACACACACGGAGTATATCTCCATGTATAACACTGGTATTCTAAACTATCTGAGAGCATATTGAAAGCACAAAGCCCTAATAATTCTAAAAACTCTGGTGCATATTTCCCGAAGTCAAGGATGCTCTGCTACGTAGCATCACACAAACTTCCAAATCAGGAAATCAACTGATATGACACTACCATCCAATTAACAGATTCAATCAAATTTGGCAATTGTCCCAATAAAGTTCTGCCTTTCTGGTTCAGGATCCAATCCAGGAACACTCACTGCATTGAGTTGTCACATCTCTTTGTTCTCCTCCAAACTGGAAGAGTTCTATGGTCTTTCCCTCTTTTATGTCCTTGATCAATTCTTAAAGAGTACAATTCTTAACATTCTTAAGTTGTTTCCTCATGACCAGACTCAGGTCACACTCTCTTGGCAGAAACACTGCGGGAAAGATGCAATGTTCTTTGCAGTACATCATATCAGGGGCACATAATATCCATCCATCACATCTCTGGTGATGTTAAACTTGAGCATCTGGCCATCATGATACTTGGCAAATTTCCCCACTGTAATGTCAACATCCTGCTTTGTAATTGGCTAGCATTTTTCAGTAAAGTATTCTGAGAGTACACACTAGTCTGGCTTCAACAATCCTCCACCCCTTCCTGAATAAATGCCATTGTGAGAGTTATCTAATGCTATCTTTCTTCCACATTTATTTGTTGGTGTTTTATTTTAAGAAACACCTTTTGATTTTCTTGCAGATATATTAGTATGGACTCATAGGTTCCAACTTAACCTAATAGATTATATTTCGTTATTATCATTATTTTGATCTCAACCTTTTCCTCATATGGCCAGTGGCAGTCCCTTTTTGTGTCTTTTTGATATCTTTCCATCATTCTTTGAGCATTTCTTCACTTTTTTTTTCTTTCAAGATTTTATTTAAATTTTATTTAAATTTAAACTCAATTTAGTTAACATATGGTATAGTATTAGTTTTAGGGGTAGAATTTAGTGATTCATCACTTGCATATAACACCCAGTGCTCATTACAACAAGTACCCTCCTCAATGCCCTTCACACATTTACCCCATCCCCCCACCCACAGGCCCTCCTAAAATAAATCTTAACCTTTACCACCAGATGATACCAGTTTTTCAGTTCTGAATTACATGCTTTGCCTGAGTTTGTCCGGAGCATAGCTGGCCCCTCCTCTGCTTTATTTTTAAAGTATTCTGATGTTATACTCTATATTCCATTAATTTTTGAGGTGGAGGTAGCAGAGTGCAGTTGCTTTGAGCAATCTGAGAACAAAGAAAACTTGAGTTTTTAATACGGATTTGTAATTTATTAGTTTAGCACTTTGATCCATTGTCTCATCAAATTTTTGGCCAAAGGGGCCACTGAAGGTGGGGGTGGCCTCAGCGGGGCATGAAGGTTTCTCCCGTTCTGAGGGATCTGTGCAGCTCCAAACAGCACAGTTTCCTCCTGGATGGAAGGCAGAGTCCTGGGGTGTGGCTCAGGGGTCACCAGTCTGGAGGGCTTGGCCTCTGGGGACAGAAGCCTAAAAACCCAACCTAGGTTTAGGGTTAGGGCCTAGGGGCATGGCAGGCCCAAACTGCCAGCGCAGAGGCAGGCTCCCATTTTGTATTCCTTGACCAACATCTTCCAGCTCCCCACCCCCCCCAGCCCCTGGTAACTATCATTCATTCTACTCTAGTATGTGTTCCTTTCACCGGGTTTACTGAGTTTTCTTTTCAGTTCCCAAACTGTATCATTTCTTGCCTCCTAGCTTTGTGGTTAGCATTTCTACTACCAGGAATACTCTTCCCCTTTACAGATCTTTTCCCATTAACCTTTGTTTTTCATTTGTATATCAGCTGAAACATCACTTATTCTGGGAAGCCTTCCCTATATACCTACATCAGGGTTCGTTTCTTTTCTACATGGTCCCACATCATCCTATGTCTCCTAGAATTGCCCTTATCATACAGTCTTTGGCTATTCATTTGCTATATCCTCCATCATAATTACAAAATCCTTAAGGGCAAAACATGTTGGATCATAGTAGGATCTGAGTAAAAATTTCTTCACTTTTTCATCACTGGGTGTTTCAGGTTCATTTCCTCCTTTCCCTGCCTTATCTCTGAAATCATTGATCTCCCAAAGAACCCAGGTTCCTTTTTATGGAGAGGAATATTTAGAAACCAAGAAGTGGGTATTTAATGTGATCAGTGTTCTCAGAGTGTTGTTTATTCCTGGCTCTCTCAGTGGACAGGGCTAGAAATTTATTTTTATATGTATATATGCATGTATATGTACATTTGTATTATAAAATGAGGAAGCAAAGGAAGGCAAAGAAAAGGAAGGGAAAGGAAAAACAGGATTTTAAATTATAAATAATAACCAATTTGTGTTTTTGGGTCACACACTTGTGAAACTTGAATTACACAGAGGGAAAAACATTAAGAAAATAATAGGGACAAAAACATGATCTTTTAGTGTAAGGGTTCTAATGGCAAAGAAATATCAGGAAGAAGACTCTTGGCATACAGAGAAAAAAATCCATTTGGATAAAACCTAATACTGAATATACACATTAGACCAAATTTTTTAAAGGGATGAGAATTTTGTCTGTTAATTTGGATTTTCCAAATCTTGAAAGTAGTCATGTGCCCAGTTTGAGCAACTCCTTAGAAAGAATTCAAGTTTTTTAATTGGATGCATTTGACAGGTACATTTTCTGAAAGAGATATATAAAATCTCCATGAAATATGATGGCAGTGTTAATCTGCAGCAGAAGTCACGGCTTTCTAGGGTCTTTACCTAGGTGACACAGGTCAGGGCAAGTGAGAAGGGGCTACAAGATGAATTCCTAGGGTAAAAGGTAAAGCCATGCAGAGGAAGCCATATGGTCTGCCAGGAAAAGGCCCCATAACAAAAATATTAATAATAACACAACAACAACTGTTTTGTGTATGCATGTGTTTTAGAAAGATGTATGCAAATGTAAACAAAACACATTAATTTATTTTCTCTAAAGCATAAACAAACATTGCCTTGTTTGGCAGAATCTGCAAAATGCATATTGCTCCCTTTGGCTTTTTTCTTTGCTACAATAGAAGTATGTTTTGTATTAAATCCATTGTTACTAGGAAATTAATCCCAAAATATGCCAGTGTGGCTTTCCATAGTATTGAAAATGCAGTCTCAGCTAAACACAGCAGCCCCAAGAAATTAAAAAAAAAAAAAAATGTAGAGTTTTCCCTTTAAGTTGAATGCAATGGGACATGTAAGAAGATGCTGGAGGGGGAGAGTTTGAGCATCATAACCTTCTGGGGAGCTGTTGGTTAACAAGGGTATCAAACCACATGTATGTCTAGGAGACATACAATGAGGCATCCCAAAAGGGATAGTTTGTCTTTAAAGTTGTAGGAAGGAGGAATGTGGGGATGCTGAGGTTATCTACTAAAGTCTCTAACAATACATCCTCCTAGACATACTTTTTTTCCCCCTTTTATTAAAAAGAGTAAATGAATCAGTAGATAAAGGGAGTGCGAATGACATAATCAATCTTGACTTTAGCCGAGGAGTTGATGAAGTGTTTACAAGAACTGGAGTAATCATTAAGCCTGAATGTGCCAAGGCAGTCACCTGCTGAATGGCCTTGGTGACAGAGTTGTGAAGACACAGTGAAGAAGTACAGACTCTGAGGGAGGGTCTTCCAGTGTCTGGGCCATGACATGCTTTCCATTAACTTCATATCCAAGTGCTGTAAGAGCTTCTATCTTTAGGCGTCCTTGGGCAGACTTTCAACAGAAATGTTGAAACTTCTCTGTTAGAACAGTGAGGCTGCGATGAAAGTCAAGGAGAATTACAGCTATTGTCCAGAGAACAAAGGCTGAAACACCCAGACTTTTATTATTGAGAAGTTACAGTACATTTGGACTAAATTGTTTGAAACTGGCCAATTGTTCTTATGGTGTTCTGAGGACACTTTTCATCCTTTCCCAGTGCAAAACTGTAAGTTCCATGAGGGCAGGGTTTTTATTTATTTTCCTTGCTGAAGTATCGTCATTTTGAGAAAGGCATATAGTAGGGGCTCAACGAGATTTATTGACGGATTGGCTCATCATCAGAAACATCAGATCATCAGAAACATCAGTGGAATGCTGATTATTTATTTGGCACCAACCCATGTGCCACTTTCCTTTTCTGTATGACAGGGCAGAGGTAAAAAGCAGCATATAAATTCAACTCAATGTGGTGGTGCCTTCTTGGGCAAGCACATATGATTTCTGCCTGTTTTCCATACCGAGCTGTGGGTAGGACAAAAACCCTTCTGCTCTCATGTGGGGCCAAAGCTCCTTGCATGGTAGGGTCTGATACTTGCCTTAGCAAATGTTACGAGGTGGAATTATTAATGGCTGCAGCCTTAGCCTGCACATCACCCCTCATGCTATACATATTCCTAAAATCCTGTAATGGGAAATAGGAGCTTCAGTGACTCCAGACCAGACCAGAAATTGATGGACCTTACAAATATTGCTGGGCTGCATAACACGGAGCCAAAATGATTGGATATTGTGCAACGAGATAAATAATTCAAACAGACCGAAAGGCTCACAAGAAGGATTTCAGAGGTTATGGTTGCAGACATCTTCCAAATGAATGAAAAGGGAAACTCTTCTCTCATTGATGATGTGGAAAATAGGAAGAACAGTCAGAACTGAAAATGAGGGGCGCCTGGGTGGCTCGGTGGGTTAAGCCTCTGCCTTTGGCTCTGGTCATGATCTCGGGGTCCTGGGATCGAGCCCCACATCGGGCTCTCTGCTCCAAGGGGAGCCTGCTTTCTCCTCTCTCTCTGCCTGCCTCTCTGCCTGCTTGTGATCTCTGTCTGTCAAATAAATAAATAAAAAAATCTTAAAAAAAAAAAAAACCTGAAAATGAGCTACAATCTCTGTGAGAGCAAAACAAGAAGATAGATTTTTTTCCTTTTTTTAACGTTCCAGACTACTGTGAGGTTCTTGCGTTGTTTGTTTGCCTTCGCACAAAGACATTTCCTCAAGTGAGAAAAGCTATAAAGAAAATGCTAGTCCCGGGGTACTGTGTTAATTATGCCCTAATAGGAATCCAGTACCAACTGTAACCCAGAAAGAAATCAGATCACAAACATCAGGATTCCATTGTCTAAGTATTTCCAGATAGCATCTTAGCATTGACCAAATTCTGAATTTCGGTTAGAATTAAGAGAAAAAAAATTAATAGAAGGAGGTCGCCCTTTGGGGGCACCTCTGATATGATACCAGATTTGATTCTTCCTTAGCACTTTTTATGTGAATGTCTTGAAGAATCTTGCAAATGCCGCTTAACTAATTCTTCACACAGTCCTGTGAGTTAGTAATTTGGCCTCCCAATTCTCAGGTTGAATGAGTGAGGAATCAAGAAGAAATGCATCTTATTACCTGAGAGAGAAGTTTTTTGTTACCAGTTCCCTAAGAAAGTGTTTGGGCTGGGGGGAAACAAAACAAAACAAAAAAACAAAACAAAACACACACAAAAACAAGGAAATCCCTAAACTTTGTAGTCAGATTGCAAGAAAAAGTTGTTACCATTCTTGTCCTTGTGTTTAAACCCATAGAAGAATAAACTTGGGACATAATTTTTAAGAACCATAGAACTCTCCTTCTGTTCTTGATAAATTCATCTGTGAATCTCTTTTTTATATTAGCTTTGCTTCTCCTGATCATTTATTTACATGTCTTTGACCAAAAAGAAAAAAAAAAGTCTGGTAATTTAATATATTCTGTTGTGTAGCCACATCTGATGCCACAGGGTTAAAATCTGGACTTAACTTCTTGAAGAAGGAAAAGTTGTGTTCACCAGGCTGTGCTCCAATCAGGACTTTTTTTTTTTTTTCTTTCCCTTTCTGTGGCCATGTGTGCTTTGTCCATCTACAGGATTTTAGACCCAAGTAAGTAAACATGGTTTGGAATAATTTATGTGGAGCATGTTTGGTAAATGTCTGAAATTCACTCCAGATTGGAGAGATTTCTTAGGAAGACAACAGCCACTCCCTGCCTGCAGTCACTGCAATGAGTCCTACATACGGTAAAATCCATTTGCCATCACCCATTCCACTGATCTGGAGCCAAAGTCCCCAGTGTGGTGCTGGGGGCTGGTTCAGTAAGGCTGCTGAAGCTTGCTAGGGGAATTTAAACCTCAGACCGGGGTATGGGTCTTTCTCTTATAATGATTAGGCCCTCACTCTGTGGGCATGTGCAAGTTCTTAAATGCACAGGGATCATTGATTGGCCTATGCTTGACACCTGTCCCATGAAGTGGTGGCATTTGAAAATGTAGTCATATGCTCTCACTAACTGTGAGAAATAATGGTCATCATGTAGTCCTCAACACTAGTTCCCAAGAGGAACTTCCTTGGTAAAAAATTATATTTAAATGGTATTTCTTTCTTCTGCGTTCTCTGTCTCTTCTCTCATTCCTTCTGTCTCTGGGTCTCTGCCACACAGACATCAGACAGACACACAAACATGTACATATGCACACATATGCACATTCAGGCACCAGCCTGAGATGCTACGAGAACCCATCAGAATGAATTACTTCCAAAAGATGGAAGCCAAGCAGATCTGTCTTAGAAACCAGCCTTTGGTTTTGGTTGCCTCCTTCCAGTCTTAGTGATTCTTTGAAAGCCTGCAGCTCTGCCTCTCCTTCTCAAACCCTACCTTCATTGGGATCTCCAGGAAATCAGGCAGAAGCCCTTCCACCAGCCCAGAGGACTTTCATAGAATCGGAAAGCCTTGATTGTAGAACAAACTCTCAGGACTTTCATGACCCGAATTTTATCATTATCTACATAGTTGTGCTTTAGTTAAAATCCTCGAAGGCTACCTTTGTCCTTGCATGGAGAGTTCAGATTTTTCTGCCAGTGCTTAAATATTTCAACCCTACCTGGAAAAGATTAAAGAGTTAAATATATGATCACGCTACAGATATTTTAATTCACACTCACTAGTGTGAGTGGATAAGCTCTTTATATTTAGAAGAATTTCTATTAAAGTTTCCGTTTCTCTGGGTAGCATGCTAGAATTTATGCCGCAAAACCTTGTTATATCAGTTTTAAACCTTGTACTTTGGCAGTTATCTTAAGAGAATATGAGGAGGAAAACTGACAAAGACAGTCGTCTTAAATTCATTTGCATTTTATTTGTTCTTATTTTGTTTGTTCTTTCATATGAACTGCTTTATTTTTCACTCCGATGTGTACAATTAGTTCCATTTTCCAACTTTCTTTGAGTACGACCAGCCAGATTGCATTATTCTGCTATACAAAAGCATCTGTCACCGGCCCCGAAATATGTTGTTGCACTCAGAGACAACATAGATAGCAAACAGTCTTTCCCGCCGTCAGCGGGAGAGCTTTAAAACGCCCAAGCTGGGGGCACCCGGGTGGCTCAGTGGGTTAAGCCGCTGCCTTCGGCTCAGGTCATGATCCCAGGTCCTGGGTTCGAGCCCCGCATCGGGCTCTCTGCTCGGCAGGGAGCCTGCTTCCTCCTCTCTCTCTCTGCCTGCCTCTCTGCTTACTTGTGATTTCTCTCTGTCAAATAAATAAAATCTTTAAAAAAAAAAACAAAAAAAACCAAAACGCCCAAGCTGAGGCTGCTTGGGGGTCTGACATGCTTTTGATGGTGTAGAAGCTAGCTCTGCTCGGGCTGGTAAAACAGAAAAATATCCCCAAAGACCCAGTCAGCTCACTTCTTCTCTTCTACCTCCAAAGTGTGGAACTGAACACATTCTGAAAGCAGGGAGGCAAGAATACACTTCCTCCATGACTTCCCCAGCAGGGAGAATGGGATTCTGTTATCAAAATTCATGAAGGGAAGGCACAGGGCAGAGACTAGAATATATTTCTACTTCCACTGGACTTGTGCTTAGGAAAGAAAAGACCCCAGCCCTTCCCACAGTAAGAGGAACTGCAGTGTCAAGCGTCCAGATTTTGAAAGAAATATGACTTGGTTCAAATTGTAGTCCTGGCACTTCCTATCTTGTATCATAAATGAGTTATTTAATCCCTCTCTCAGTTTCCCCATTAGTAAAATGAAGATAATTATAGGACCTCCTCCGCACCATGGTTCTGAGAATCGAATGACTTAAGTGGGTGCAGAACATTTTTTTTTAAATATAAAGTGACATAGACATAGGATAATTCACTAGCATCTTTCCAGATAGTTTGAGAAATTTGTCCAAGGTTTGGTTTTGATAAAAGTTCAGATTGTGTAATGCTTAATAGGTTTGTTAATTCCCATGTCACTCAGTTTGTCTTACAGTCCTTTATCTTCTAGCAATATTTTTTACCTGCCTCACTTGTAATTCAGCTACAATTTAACAGAAACACATACTAATAGAACAGTCTCATATTAGAGTATTATGGATTGCTGGAATATTTTCAGATTTTGCTCCCTTTGAAGTCTGATAAAAGGTTTTATTGTAGTCACTGACTATAAATATACTGCATTTTGCATTCTGCAGGTTCAATGCATAAAGCACAAACATTGATACCAACAATAAAGGAGAATGTTCCTGCTTCCTTTTATGTTAAAAAAAATTCCTCAATACCCTTCCCAAGTTACCTTGACAACTGCTACATATTATTATTTAAAATGCCTAGTTCTGAGTCTCTCAATTATGCAATTCACTGTGCAGCTTCAAACACATATTAACACGAAATGAAGGGAAAACACAGGTTCCCCTGATACTGTCTGAATACAGGAATAGTTTCTGATTGCTTTCCTTTTGCAGTTGGATTTTATTTTAGTGACCGACTGGAAATATATCATGCTTTGCATCGATTTTTAGGGTCAACATAAACACAAAAGATATCAGAAATGTTCCCTCAAAACTTTATTTCCTAGCAACCAAGTCTGAATTTTAGCACAGCATCTTCAGTAATTAGAAACCAAAGTTGTGACAGTCACTGAAATTTTAAATTTGAAATTGGCCACAGCTGAGAGGGTAGTAATAATAGTGGGCACTTGGTGTTAAGAAAGTTTATAACACAATATTCACTGTCAAACTATTTCTGGAGGAAAGGAAGAAAATTCATTGTAACCCAAATATAACATAAATTTTGTTCTAGAAATGACATTTGTTACTTTATCAATATGACAAAACAAAACAAAACAAATTTCCCCTAAGTCTTATGCCTTTTTCTAATGGAAAAGATCATGGACTAGAATTCCCACCCCCAACATACACATACACTTAAATGAGACAAAAATCCTGGTGGTTTACTGATCCTATTCTGAATGAATATCCTATTTAGAATGCGATCAGTAAATGAACATCATTTAGAATAGGATCAGTAAAATATGAACACATTTTATACCTTGAGAGCTTTTTTTTTTTTGAGGGGGGGATATTCTTACCAAATTTTAAATTAATTACTTTTCCCCCCTATTTTTCTATGGAAAGAAGAAAACTGTTTTACTTATTAAATTATGATGATAATGACAGAATAACAATAATAGCATTAGCTACTTCTGAGTGCTTATTATATATTAAACAAGATGGTAAGCTGTTTATTCAACAACAAATTTGATTCTCAGCTTAATCCTATAATGAAGTACTATTATTACAGTTTTACGGAAGTGAATCTGAGACTTGGGGGTTATTTAGTGACTTATAGATTAGAGGGTTAGACATCTGACAATGCTAGAATCAGGAAGAGTCCAAAGACTCTTCACTTTTCATTCTCTTTCTCTCTCTCCACACACATGCTTTAAGAGATTCTAAACTATCATGTATGTATGCATGTTTAAGAGGCATTAAACTCACATCCCTTTGATTTTTTTCTTTAATAAAATTTAAGTATACTCAGGCCACATTTTATCCATACTTACATTTCATAAGATTTAGCTTGAGAAAGAGCAAAAAGTGGATTCTGGATGCAAAAAATACATTCATCCCTTATGGTTTATTCTCCAAGTGGACTTTAAAATGCCCATATAACTGGCTAGATTTAACATGTGTTGGAACTCGAAACTAATTGCTAATCATACCTCTATCTCCTCCAGATGTTGAAGCAGCTGATAAATAAACATGGAATTTGATAGGGATCAACATATTAGAATTATTTCAGATAGCTTAGAACCAAGGCCAAATCCTAGTTTCTGACTTTTCTTGAGTGGAACTTACTCACCTAGTGACAGTCCTGCCTGGCCGGGATGCATTATCAACAAGCCCAGTCTATACCGCCATTCAAAGCTCAAAGAGCTCAGAAAAAGCCAGAGCTCCTCTTTAAGGGATAAGCAGTATCCTTGGGGGAGTGAAAACATCTTCCCTAATAGAAAACAGATTAAAAAGTTGTAATCTTACTAGATTCAGAAGTTTGCAATTGTTTGTTTCACTAGGAAATAGTTTGCAATACAGTTCATTGTAAATTTGCTGGAGTGAGACAGTAAGTTTAAACGCCGTCTCTTCTGTTTCCTAGCTCAGGCAAATAAATACCACAAAGTCTCAGTTTCTTCGTTGCTACCCTTCAGAGTTGCTGTGGATCTGAAGATTAACTAGAACATTCATGGAATATGGTATTTTTTATATTGATGCACAGTCAATATTCAATACATGTGTGCTATTATTATTAATAAATAAAAGATTATTTTGGAAACATGAGTCATGCTGAATCAAATTCAACTTCCTCTAACTTGTTTTGAATTCCTACTTTATAAAAGTCTTAACATTATTTTATGTAATCTTTCTCAAACCCTGAATTTCTAATCTCAGCACCTGAATTGGAAGTTCAAAGAAACTAGATACCCCATTTATGTTCACTTGGTTAACAAGGAGAGCTGGGATTTAAACTTATTTCTTCTAACTCGATCTACTTGCACTATCCAATCCAAACCTATCCAACTCAGATCATGTTTCAGCTTTTCAGTCCTTGAGTCAATTTTGTAAGAGAAATATGACATACAGTAAGTGCTTGTAAAAATCCTTGTGACTTAGGAACATATTTCTAAAAAAGAAGCACAAATTCAAAGTATTTTGTTCCACTCAGGATATGTCTGTGATCCTGTATCAACAACTTTATTGCTTCCAGGGGACAGAGGTAACTACAATAGTCTTTATCCTTGATGACTTTTAAGTTTAGTAGATTTAATGGGCAAAAATGATGTTTCTTGCCACAAAACCCATCATAAATGCTACTCTTTCTCTAAGAGTTTTCTAATTCTGCAAAATGAATATATTCAAGGAAACCTTAAATCTCCTAAGATTTTAGTTATATACAAATACATGAGTAATCTTTCTCTCTAGATTCAAAATCGATGGAGTCAAGGGATTAGTGTTATTATCTCTAGCTTTGCTATAACACTATCTCATAGAGTGGTTTTACTCTATCTCTCTAATGAGACCCTCTAAAATACTTGTTGAATTCAGTATAAGAGACTTCACTCATAATGTAATTTTAGAACAAAGAAAACAACTATAAAAAGATAAAACAGTAATTCAAGACAAATTTGGGTTAACACAGTCTAAATTAACTTATCAAACTAGGAAGGAAGTGACTACAACAAATAAAATGTTTCATCTTAGATAAAATATTCAACAAATGAAAATTATTGGAGTTTGGGGAATTAGCTATGGCTTTCTTTTCTTCTATGGTCTTAGTCTGAAGCCATCTCATTTTGTATCTGGTGCAGGGAGTGCATTTATCAAGAAACTGTTGATAGGTTTAGCTATGGGGAATGGGATGGTGATCTCAGTCACTCCCATTGGGACTGAGATTGCTTCATGAAAGCTAAAGTGAAAATGGGATGATGCTGGATTGTGAGGGAGAACAGCCAATAGAGAAAGTCAAGAGTATTGCTCCCCAGGTTCCATGAGGTCCAGCTGCTTTGATAACACCAGGGGAAAGCTATAACCCTCAGACTTGATGGGGAATTCAGGTGGAAGCAACAAATCCTGGGATCATGAATAAATTTTTGAAATAGGAAGATTTATTTATACTCTAATGATTCATGCTTTCTGAGTGGTGAAAATGCATGTTGTAGCATTCATTTTCATTGTGGCTATCAAAGGGATGCTCACATATGGAGTTGTTATGTAGTAGGTCATCATGTGTACCTCTTACTGCAGAAGACTCCTAAGGCGCATCCCAGGCACTCATTTTAAAAGATAGCTGGGGTTATCCTTTAATTGGGTGAGTGATTGTCTCCCAAGTATCTTTGCAGCCATGGTGACTAGTCCTTTTACCTGAGTATTACATAAATATTTTTTCATGATATTTATATTAATTAATTGATTTGTTCATTTGTTCATATAGTCACACAATCACTGTAACACCAGCCTGAATTTATTTTTTTTAAGTTTTTTATTTGAGTATAATTGACACACAATGACACATTAGTATCTGGTGTAGGGCATAGTGATTCAGTACCTCTGTAATGTTATATTCACCAAAGTGTAGCTATCATCTGTCACCATACAACACTATTGAAATATCATTGACTATATTCTCTATGTTGTACTTTTTATTCTCATGACTTATTTATTCCATAACTGGAAGCCTGTATCTCCCATTCCCCTTCGTCATTTTACCCATCCCTTCACCCTTCCTTCTGGCAGTCCTCAGTTTGTTCTCTGTATTTATAGATCTGATTCTGCTTTTTGTTAATTCATTTGTTTTTTTTTTTATGGTGTTGTATGGTATTTGTCTTTTTTGATCCGACATATTTCACTTAGCGTAATACCTTATAGGCCTATCCATGTTGTGAAAAATGGCAAGATCTCATCCTCTTTGATAGCTGCACAATATTCCATTATATATATATGTATGTGGTAACTTCTTCTTTATCCATTTATCTATCAGTAATACTTAGGTTGATTCTAAATCTTGGCTATTGTAAATAATGCTGCAATAAACATAGGGGTACATTTATCTTTTGAAGTTAGTATTTTTACTTTCTTTGAGTAAATGCCCAGTAATGGAATTATTGGATCATATGGTACTTCTATTTTTAATTTTTTGAGAAATTGCCATTCTGTTTTCCACAGTGACTGTACCAATTTACATTCCCACCAGTAGTGCATTAGGGTTCCTTTTTCTCTACATCCTTGTCAACACTTGCTATTTCTTATCTTTTTGATTTTAGCCATTGTAACAGGTGCGAGGTGATATCTCATTGTAGTTTTGATTTGTATTTCCCTGATGACGAGTGATGTTGAGTGTCTTTTCATGCTTCTGTTGTGCTGTTTGTCTTTATTGGAAAAAATCTTTATTCATATCTTCTGCCTATTTTTTAATTTGTAATATTTCTTGGGGGGATATTGAATTTTATAAGTTCTTTACAGATTATGGATACTAACCCTTTATCAGATATGTCATTTGCAAATATCTTCTCCCATTCTGTAGATTGCTTTTTAATTTTGTTGATTGTTTCCTTTAGGTGCAGGAACTTTTTATTCTGATGTAGTCCCAGCAGTTACTTTTGCTTCTGTTCCCTTGCCTCAGGAGACGTATCTACAAAAATGTTGTTGTGGTTGATGTTAGAGAAATTACTGCCTGGGTTCTCTTCTAGGATTTTTATGGGTTCAGGTCTCACATTTAGGTCTTTAATCCATATTGATTTTATGTTTGTGTATGTTAGAAAGTGGTTCAGTTTCATTTTTTTTGCATGTTGCTGTCCAGTTTTCCGATACGATTTATTAAAGACAGTCTTCCCCATAATATGTAGAATGTGTGTGTGTGTGTGTGTGTGTGTGTGTGTGTGTGTGTGTGTACATTCTAGCTTCTAGTAGATATAGCATATTGTATATATACATTAGGGAGCTGATGATGGGGTGGGATGCAACATAATTCTCTGTTCCTCATGAGCCTAGTTCAAATGGATTCATCAATTACATTTTCCAACCCATTCCATTGACTATTTAATCCATGATAATTTGTCCAAGAAATTATGGCAGCAGATTTGCTGACAGTCTTAGTTTTAAGTTTTTTTTTTTCTGCTTTTATGTTTTGTCCTTTTTTGAATTGTAACAATTATATTATTGAGAAATCTGGAGCTGTTTCAATGGAATGCTAGTAGATGGCATTTTAAAATCAGAAATATCTTGTGAGATTTCAAAAAGTCATTGAGGTCACCTTTCCCTGACAAGTTCAAAGCAAATGACCTGGTCCCATGCATGCATGTACATTTCATTTTAAAATATATATTATAACATAATAATATAATACAGTTTTGTGACTCACTTGACTTAAAATGTATTAGTACCAGGGCAGTTTTTAAATGTTTGTCATGTCCTTTTGAAGTGTCTTAAAATTTATACTCTGGTACCAGTTAAGATGAATATTTAAAGTCTTTCATCAGCCAATCTCTATCAGACTTTCTAAAGATAATTGAATAAAAATATATACTGGTCTTTTTCTTCTATTCCTCAAAACAAACAAACAAACAAACATTGGTTACATGTTTGGACTGTAAACAAGGAAACCACCAGTCATACAGTAGTTGCAAATTTTAACAGTAGGCTAAATATCTAGGAGGAAGGAAATGTACAAAGTAAAAGTGTACAAAGAGAAATTGTGTGCCATAAGAGGTCATTAAGTGTACACGCATAGTATCTAGAAGAAAGAGAAAGAGGTTGACAGGGTGCAAGGAGCACTAGCTTTGGAATTTGAAGACCTGAATTTATACATCTGTGTCTCTTTGTAATTAGGTACACTGAATGAGCCATTTAATCTCTCTGGTATGAGATTGAAATCCTTGAAATGAGTTCATTATAATATTTATCCCTAACAGTTATCACAATGAAAATATATCATAAAATGACTTATAATTAAATGTTATAAAAATGTCAAAATGAAATATAATATGACAATATGGATGAACCCAAAATTGGAATAAGCCAGACACAGAAAGGCAAATGTTATATGATTCAATTTTTTTAAGCTTTTATTTAAATTCCAGTTAGTTAACATACAGTGTGATATTTAGAGTCAGGTGTACAATATCGTGATTCAGCAATTTCATACATCGTTCAGTGCTCATCGCAAGGGCAGTCCTCAATCCCCATCATCTATTTCACCCATCCCCCTACCCTTCTAGTATCCATCAGTTTGTTTTCTATAGTTAAGGGTCTGTTTCTTGGTATGCCTCTCCCCCCCGCTTTTTCCCCCTTATGATCATTTGTTTTCCCTCAAATTCCACATAGGAGTGAAATCATATGGTATTTGTCTTTCTCTGACTGACTTACTTTGCTTAGCATAATACTCTCTAGATCCATCCATGTTGTTGCAAATGGCAAGATTTCTTTTTTTTATGCTGAGTAATATTTCCTCGTATGTATATATACCACATCCTCTTTATCCATTCATTCATCAATGGCTACTTGGACACATGTCCATAACTTGGCTATTGTAGATAATGCTGCTATAAACATTAGGCTGCATGTATCTCTTTGAATTAGTATTTTCGTATTCTTTGGGTAAATATCTAGTACTGCAATTACTGGGTCATATGGTAATTATATTGTTAACTTTTTGAGGAACCTCCATTGGCTGTACAGTTTGCATGCCCACCAACAGTGCAAGAGGGTTCCCCTTTCTCTGCATCCTCACCAGCACCTGTTATTTCTTGTGTTGTTGATTTTAGCCATTCTGACAGGGTATGAGGTGATATCTCATTGTAGTTTTGATTTGTATTTCCCTGATGGCAAGTGATGTTGAGCATCTTTTCACATGTCTGTTGGCCATCTGTATATCTTCTTTGGAAAATGTCTATTCATGTCCTCTGCCCATTTTTTTTTTAAGATTTATTTAGAGAGAGAGAGAGAGAGCGAGCATGAGTGGGAGGGGCAGAGGAAGAGAGAGACAGAATCTGAAGCAAACTCTGGGCTGATCATGGAGCCCAGTGCAGGGCTCACTCTCATGACCCTGAGATCATGACCTGAGCCAAAACAAAGGGTCAGGTGCTTAACCAAATACATCACCCAGGCACCCCTGCCCATTTTGTAATTGTAGTATTTCTTGGGGGCGTTGAGTTTTATAAGTTCTTTATAGATTTTGTATACTAATCCTTTATCAGATATGTCATTTGCAAATATATTGTCCTATTCTGTAGGTTGCCTTTTAATTTTGTTGATTGCTTCCTTCACTGTGCAGAACCTTTTTATTTTGATGTAGTCATAATAGTTTATTTTTGCTTTTGTTTCCCTCACCTCTGGAGAAATATCTAGAAGGAAGTTGCTATGGCCAATGTCAGAAATTACTGCCTCTGTTTTCTTTTAGGATTTTATGGTTTCCTTTTCTCATATTTACGTCTTTCATCCATTTTGAATTTATTTTTGTGTATGGTGTTGTAAGCGGAGTAATTTCATTGTCCAGTTTTCCTAACACAATTTGCTGAAGGTATTCTTTTTCACGTTGGGTATTCTTTCCTGCTTTGTTGAAGTTAATTTTGACCCTTGTAACTGTGGATTAATTTTTGGATTTTCTATTCCATTCTATTGACCTATGTGTCTTTTTTTTTTTTTTTTTCTAGTACCATACTGTTTTGATTACTACAGCTTTGTAATATAATTTGAGGTCTGGAATTGTGATGCCTGCAGTTACGTTTTTCTTTTTGAAGGTTGCTTTGGTTATTTGGGTTCTTTTTTCTTTAAAGATTTTATTCATTTATTTGACAGCCAGAGAGACAGTGAGAAAGGGGACACAAGCAGAGGGAGTGGGAGAGGGAGAAGCAGGCTTCCCACCAAAGAGGGAGCCTGATGCGGGGCTCAATCCAAGGACCTTGGGATCATGACCTGAGCCAAAGGCAGACACTTGACAACTGAGCCACCCAGGTGCCCCTATTCGGGTCTTTTGTGGTTCCGTTTTAGGATTTGTTTTATTCTAGCTCTGTGAAAAATGATGTTGGTATTTTGATAGGGATTGCATTAAATGTGTAGATTGCTTTGGATAATATAGACATTTTAGAAGTGTTTGTTCTTCCAGTTCAGGGGTATGAAATGTCTTTCTATTTATTTGTGTCCCTTCAGTTTCTTTCATCAGTGTTTTATTGTTTTCAGAGTTCAGGGCTTTCACCTCTTTGGATAGGTTTATTTCTAGGTATCTTACTGTTTTTGGTGCAATTGTAAATGGGATTGTTTTCTTAATTTCTCTTTCTGCTGCTTCATTATTAGTGTATAGAAATGCAACAGATTTCTGTACATTGATTTTGGTATCCTGAGACTTTACTGAATTCGTTTATCTGTTTATAGCAGTTATTTGGTGGAATCTTCCAGGTTTTCTACATGTAGTATCCTGTCATCTGCAAAGAGTGAAAGTTTCGCTTCTTCCTTACCAATTTGGATGCCTTTTATTTCTTTTTGTTGTCTGATTGCTGTGGCTAGGACTATGTTGAATAAAAGTGGTAAGAGTGGACATCCCAGTCTTGTTTCTGACCATAGAGGATAAACTCTATTTTTTCCCATTTAGGATATTATCTGTGGGTTTTCATATATGGCCTTTATTATGTTGAGCTATGTTCCCTCTAAACCAGCTTTGTTGAGGGTTTTTAATCATGAATGGATGCTGTACTTTGTCAAAGGCTTTTTCTGCATCTATGGAAATGATCATAATGTTCTTATCCTTTCTTTTATTAATATGGTATATCACATTGATTGATTTCTTGAAAATTGAATCACCATTGCAACCCCAGAATAATTCCCACTTGATCATGATGAATGATTTTTTAAAAATGTATTGTTGGATTTGGCTTGTTAGTATTTTATTGAGAATTTTTGTATCAGGGATATTGGCCTGTGGTTCTCTTTTTTAGTGGTATCTTTATCTGGTTTTGGTATTAGGGTAATGCTGGCCACATAGAGTGAATTTGGAAGTTTTCTTCTTTTTCTATTTTTTGTAATAGTTTGAGAAGACTAGGTATTAACTCTTCTTTAAATGTTTGGTAGAGGGATACCTGGGTGGGCTCAGTCAGTTAAGCATCTGCCTTTGGCTCAGGTCATGATTCCAGGGTCCTGGGATTGAGTCCTACATTAGACTCCTTGCTCAGTGGAGAGCTGCTTCTCCCTATGCCTGCCTCTCCCCCTACTTGTGTTCCCCACCACCGCCACCTACCCCCGACAAATAAATAAAAGCTTTAAAAACAAAACAAAACAAAATGTTTCATAGAATTCACCTGTGAAGCCATCTGATCATGGACTTTTGTTTCTTGGGAGTTTTTTGATTTTTGATTCAGTTTATGTTGGTTATTGGTCTGTTCACATTTTTCTTTCTTCCTGTTTCAGTTTTGACAATTTATATGTTTCTAGGAATTTATCCATTTCTTCTAGGTTGTTCAATTTGTTGGCATATAGTTTTTTATAATGTTCTCATAATTATTTGTATTTCTGTGGTGTTTGTTGTTATTTCTCCTCTCTCAGTTGTGATTTTATTTATTTCGGTCCTTTCTCTTTTCTTTTTGATAAGTATATCAAATTTCATAAGTTTGTCAATTTTATTTATTTTTTTAAGAATATTTATTTATTTGACAGTGAGACAGCGAGAGATGGAACAGAAGCAGGGAGAGTGGGAGAGGGAGAAGCAAGCTCCCCACTGAGCTGGGAGCCTGATGTGGGACTTGATCCCAGGACCCTGGAATCATGACCTGAGCTGAAGGCAGATGCTTAATGACTGAGCCACCCAGGCATGTGCCCCTATCACTTTTATTAATTACAAAAAAAAAAAAAAGCAACCAGCTCCTGGTTTCATTGGTCTGTTCTATTGTTTTTTTATTTTGGTTTCTCTATGTATGATTCCATTTGTATGAAATATCTAGAACAGGAAAAGTCGTAGGGACAGAAAGTAGAATAGGGTTTACTAGGTCTTGGGGGAGAAGGAAATGGGGAACAATATCTTAATGTTTACAAAGTCTCTGGTGTGATTAAAAATATTGGAAATAAAAACGTGATGGTTATTCAATACTGAATGTAATTAATGTTATTCAATGTTACACCTAAAAATGGCTAAAATTGAAATTTTTATGTATCTATTTAAACATAATTTTTAACTATTAAGTTTAATTTTGTTAATTTATATGTATTCTTTATTTTTTCTTTTTTAAAAAAATATTTATTTATGACAGAGAGAGAGAGTGAGAGAGGTAACACAAGCACAGGGGAACTGGAGAGGGAGAAGCAGGATCTCGGCTGAGCAGGGAGCCAGATATGGGGCTCAATCCTAGGATGTTGGGATGATGACCTGAGCTGAAGGCAGATGCCTAACAACTGAGCCACCCAGGCACCCCTCTTTTTTTTTTTTTTCAAGATTTTATTTATTATTCATGAGAGACAGAGAGAGAGAGAAACAGAGGGGGAAGCAGGCTCCCCAAGGAGCAGGGAACCCGATGCAGGACCCAATCCCAGAACCCCGGAACCATGGCCTGAGCAAAAGGCAGACACTTGACCATCTTAGCCACCTAGATGCCCTATATGTACTCTTTAAACCAGTTGTGATACAACCTTGTTTAATACTAATTGTTAGGGATGCCTGGGTGGCTCAGTTGGCTAAGCATCTATCTTTGGCTCAGGTCATCATCCCAACATCCTGGGATGGCCTGCATTGGGCTCTCTGCTCAGCGGGGAGTCTGCTTCTCCCTCTCTCTCTTTCTCCCCCCCCCCACCCAGCTCATGTTCTCTCTCTCTCAAATAAATAAATAAAATATTTTTTAAAAACCTAATTGTTAAATTTAGACTGGCATTACAGAGATTGTGTGGCTTGTTCCACTTAGCATAATGCTTCCTAAATTAGTACCTCCATTTCTACATCCAATTGGTGATTTTAAGTCCTTAAAAATGGTATAAACTTAATGTACTTTCCTTTTCTTAAAACTTTTCATACTTACTGTATTTTATCCAAGAGCATTTATTACATTTGTAATTAGAAAAGTCAATAGGGGTGCCTGGGTGGCTCAGTGGGTTAAAGCCTCTGCCTTCGGCTCAGGTCATGATCTCGGAGTCCTGGGATCGAGCCCCACATCGGGCTCTCTGCTCAGCAGGGAGCCTGCTTCCTCCTCTCTCTCTGCCTGCCTCTCTGCCTACTTGTAATCTCTGTCAAATAAAAAAAAAAAAGAAAAAAGAAAAGAAAAGTCAATAGACAATATTTGAAATGCTTTTAAAAGGTAACTTCGGAGAGAAAGGAAGAACTTTCTAAGCAGAGGGCATGAGTCAAGAAGAGCTTGGTCTATTCAAGGATCTGCACATAAGCTCATAAGTGTGTTCCAGAAGAAAGCTAAAGAGTGGCCCCAAAAGAGGCTGTGGGGCTGCAGCCAGATCACATAAGACCTTGAAGGCCATACTGAAGATTTTGCTTTTGGTGTAAAAAAAAAAAAAGGCCATTGAAAATGCACAGGAAGTTTTGTGTTAAAAAGATCATTATTCTATCCATCGACACAAACACCAGGTTTGTGTCAATCAGGGTGCTGATCATTTCTTTCTTGATCATGTAGGTCCACCTTTAAAAGCAGCCAAAGGAGTACTATGGTGATTCTGATTCCCAGAAAATAAAAGGAACTTATTAATGTGTGTGTGTGTGTGAGTGTGCGTGCGCACGTGCGCACATGTGTGGTGAAGCATGTGGGATGGGAGGTAATATCGAACATTTGAAAGACAAGACTTGAAAAGTATTTGTAAAATATTAGATAGCAAACTTGCTTTTTCTACAGAATGTTCATATTCCCTAACCAAATATCCCAGTGCTATTATTTCACCTTCCTCCTCCTATCATTTTAAAAAAGAAATGGCTGTTTGCATCAGAATTATGTAGACTACAATCACGTGGCCTGATCATTGGGAGTAGTTTATTTATTTCTGTAATTTTGTGGGCTCTTCATCTTCAGAGCCATAAATAGTGGGATGACTTGGATAAGCAACCTGAAATGGAACAGAGAAAGCACAGAACAGAAAAGCACAGCTCTTAACATGTCTTCTGGACACCTTGTTTTCACTCTGGTATGCTTGGGGTTCTGGGATGTTATCCTCAGAGGTGAATAATTTGTAAGATCAAAATGGATTACTTTCTTTGTCTTAGTCTCTTTGGTTTCATTTTTCTCTCTTATTCCAAAAATGGTTTGTAGATAAATCTTCATTTCCATGGCTAAATAATAGCAAATTGCCACCAAGGCCCATTCCTAGCACTGGCAGCATAGCCCCAGGGTTTCACAACTCAATCAGCTATCTCTAAATCAACAGAACTCAGCTCTAGAGGAGAGTGATCTGGGAAGCTTTTCTTTTCAATTCTCTCATATGTTTTGTTTTAGCTTAATGTGTTTGTCTGGATACTTAGACACCATGGTGATAGGCGTCATAGAAATAAATAGAAATAGACAGAAAAGAGCTAAAAAATAAAATGAAAACTTGGGAAGACTAGAAATGACACTTGTATCTGAGCACTCTTTTTTTTTTTTTTTAAGAACTCAGTGAGGGGGAAATTAAAAAGGGACTTTGTGTCAGACAGACGAGTTAGTGAATAATTTTTCTAACAGTGTTATTTTGCTGACACTAGACTAAGGGAGCTCATTAGCATGCTGAGACTATTTAACTCTAAAAAATAGTGCTTTAGCTTTTGCTTTGCTGGATATTCTTTCTATCTCAGCTCAGCTCAGCATTAAAATAGTGGTAAGCCAGTAAAAATTGGGCAGTGTGATGTGGCAGAAACAGAAGAGTCTTTGGAGTTAGAAAGAGAGTAGTGTTTGAATTTTGGCACCAGCCTTTATTACCTAGGTTATTAATCTTCCATTAGGCTTACTCTTCTTATCTCTAAAATGTTCATACTAATACCTACCTCAACCATTTGTGGCAGGTCAAAACACCAAATTAAAGCTTGTGCATAGTTCTGGGTACATAAAAGTTGCATAATAAGTGTCCATTCTGTTTTCCATTGTCTACAACCATAGAAGTTGTTCAGTTTTGTTTAGTAAAGTGAGTGCCCTGGAAGAAGGAATAAGATACCCTACCTACTTTGTGTCTGCTGAATGATGGTTGCCTTACAAATTAGGAATTACTATTGTTTGCCACCCTGTCCACTGTCTCTCCAAGACCAAAACCAAGACCAAGAACAGTTTCCATGCTAAGAGGTCCAGAGTGGGAATCTTTCCATCTGAGTTTCACAGATGCAGCCTGGCGTATCTGTATGAAAACACATAATTAGAACTGAGGCATCAGATTAGTTAGCTTGGGGAAAGCAGCATTCAAGAGCTCAGAAGTAAAAGAGCCACACTATGCTCTCCAGTAAAACAAAAATAATAGAAATGCCTGGAGAAGATCCAGTTGAAGGTTTAGACCTGACATTTGAGGCAGGGAGTGGATATGTGTTTCCCCTTCATGTTGTTAAACATGAGTCCAGAACTGTATGGGATTGCATGATTTTGTGGCTTTAGAGATAACCAATAAAATATTAAACTGTTTTCATTATTCTAGTTCTGAGTGACACTGAATCCTTGAAGAATGGCGAGTAATAAACTTATTTCTTCTTGCTTATTAGTCTACAAATGCTCTCACCAGCCCTGGTGGGAGAGGAGGACTGGGTGAGTTTCTAAGGAAGGTTCAGAAAGCCAACAGCAGTATAGCTCGGTCTCTCTCCCTAGCCCGTACACCAGAAAGAAGTCTTTCATTTTGTGACAGTGTCTTCTGACTGCTGTGATTTACTCAAAAAATATGGAAGAGGGTTTTCTTTTTTCTGACATTATTATAAATGACCTAAATTGGTAAAACTCCAGATTTCTTGGGGGCCATATGATAAATGGAGCCTGAACCCCCTTGAAGATGCTAAACTTATTCATAGGAAACTAGAATCAATTCAGAATCCAGCATGGTATAGAAGTAGTTTTCATTGCTTTTTTTCCTTTATACTTCTTACATCTCTTAAGCATCCTGTATTGCTGAATTTCCCAATATTTTTGTTGAGAAAACAAATAAATTTAGATGTCCTATTTTAGCTTTGTACATAAACTTAAATCTAAATCCTCAAGTATCATGTCTTCTTATTCCTAATCAAAATAAAGCTCTGGGAGTAATTGGTGGGAACAACATGCAAGCAAATGGAATGTCAGAAAAGTCTTTTCTGTAAGCTTGGGCTGATGCCGTTAGCCCCAGGGAAGAAGTAGCCTATTCCAGAATGAGAAGGCATGTGGCCATACAGATTCCTGGTACTGATGTCCAAAACCAAACTGAATGCATAATGACAACAGTTTGCATCTTTGGATGAGCCAAGGCTTCTTTCTAAACATTAGGCAAATTCTCTTGGTTGAAAAGGAAGACTCCAACTTGGGAGAACTCCATCAGTCAACTTATATGTATCGACTGCCTACAATGCTTTTTTTTTTTCTTTTCCCTTGTTCTCAGGAATGTGGAGATTGTCAGAGGAGAATAGCATGGTTTTATCCAAAGCAACTTACAATAGTTAGGAAAACAAAACAAATATCCATGAAAAATTAGAGAATAGCCAAATGCTAATGTATGTGCTGCTGACTTTAAGTTTTTTGGTTTTTTTTTTTTTAAAGACTTATTTATTTATTTGATGGAGAGAGAGAGATCACAAGCAGGCAGAGAGGCAGGCAGAGAGAGAGGGGGAGAAGCAGGCTCCCTGCTGAGCAGAGAGCCCGATGCGGGGCTTGATCCCAGGACCCTGAGATCATGACCTGAGCCGAAGGCAGAGGCTTAACCCACTGAGCCACCCAGGCGCCCCTGACTTTAAGTTTAATAGGAATTCTTAGAAGGGGAAGATCAATGTATTTAGAAAGAATTGGCGGAAGTTTTCTTGGAAGAGACTGGAGCTGAGATTTTAAGAAGGGGTATGGAGGAGGTAACATCACAGACCTAGGACACAGTAAATACTTGCATTGGGCTGTAATGCATGTGGCAGAGAGGGGTCAGTGAAATGTATGGCAGGAAGGAATTTAAGTAAAGATGAAAATGGAAAGTGGATCAGACTATTTGGGTTTGATGTGGAAAGCTATTAAACAGTTTTGAGCTGAGGACTGATCTGATAAAAATTGTACTGTTTTGAAAATACATTCTAGTAACTGAGTATAGAATGAAGTTAAGTTGATGTTGATATCAAAGAGACTTTAAATAAAGATGAAACTAGTCCTCCAAAAGTAAGAAAACTGGGGTGTCTGGGTGGCTCAGTCTGTTAAACCTCTGCCTTCAGCTCAGGTCATGACCCCAGGGTCCTGGGATTGAGCCCCACATCAGGCTCCCTGCTCAGTGGGGAGTCTGTTTCTCCCTCTTCCTCTTCCTTGGCTTGTGTACACACTCTCTCTCTCTCTCCTTCACTCTCACTCTCAAATAAATATATAACATTTTTAGAAATAATAAAAGTGAACTGGTGGGAAGGGGTAAAGAGTCATATATTTGAACTTTATTATCAAAGCCGTGGTTCCTCTGGGGTCAGAAAAACATCATAGTGGTTAGTATTAGGCTTAGTTTTGATCCCTGGCTGTGCACTTCATATATGTTTCACCTTGCCTGAGTGACCTAAGTTCTCTAACTAGGTTCCTTACTAGTTGTGGTAGGCAGAATTAGAAGATGACCCTCAATGACCCTTACTCTTATGTAGTTGCTTCCCGTTGAGTGTGGACAGATCCTGTGAATAGAATGAGGAATCCCTTGATGATGTTACATTGCATGGCACAGGAGATTTTACGATGTAATTAAGGTTATTGATCAGTTGATCTTGAGTTAAAGTGAAATTATGCAGATGGGATAGACCTAATCATCTTAACTCCTTAAGTGTGGAGTTAGAGGTCAGAGACAGAGAAATCAGAGAGATTGAAAGTGCCAGAGGGGTTCTGCTGCTGTCCTCCATGAGTTCTGTAGTTTCAAAGACATGAGCTTGGAAGAGGAACTTGAGCCTCAGATGAGACTGCTGTTCATGCTGATACCTCAACTGCAACTTTAGGAGACATTGAAAATGGAACTCAGCCACATTTTGCCCAGAATTCTGACTTATACAGTTAGTGTTATTTTAAGCCACTGAGTTTGTGGCAATTTGTTATACAGCAATATAACATCAATACACTGGGTGAAGAAGGATAATGAGAATACTCCGTCATGTTGAGAGAATTCAATGAAATAAGAGTGATACTGAATATAAAATGTTTAGTGCTGTGTCTGGCATGTAGTAGGTATACAGTAAATATTAGTTACTGTTATTAATCTTATTGTTTTTATCATTAACTTATGAGTATCAATGGGATTAGCAGAAATATGTTCTCAAATTAATAGTTATCTTAAAGGAATGAGTGATGGGGTATGTGGATCATAATAATTGTGTTTCTGAGCTCCTTGAGTGCATCTGCTGGTCAGATTGGTTAACCAGTTCTCTTCCTCATGCTAGCAAACTGTTAATTATTCCACTAGAGTAAACTCTAGCTAATTGTTATAGTTGAAATAATAGAGCACAATCCTGACTGCATTAAAATCACACATCCATAGGCCTAATGTGTTTGGCATCATCAAGAATCAATCACTGGGACTAGCTATTAATACAAGTTGTTAATACATGCCATTAGCAATCTTGCATGTCAAACAACACGTACAGGGGTAATATCCATGTACTAAGGAGTGATATTCAAAATATTTAGCAACTGGTATAACACAGGCATTGTAGACAACCAGCAAAGCTAAATACCAACTCTGAGTGCGCCGTAAAAACATGATTTGTTGCACTCAGCATTCGATGATAATGAGTCTCTATGCTGAACCTGCCACCATGCTGGATGATGGGTGCTAAAGATGGACTCCCACTATTAAGGACTTTACAGTCTATTAGAAGAAAAAGGAAAGAAAGTCATTGGTGACAATACAGTGATAAGTCATACATACAAGCACACACTGAAAGTTCCAGGCTTAGACAAAAACGGACCAGGGAAGAAGTCCCTTAGCTTAGTCTTAGCTGGAGTCATAAAACAAAGTGCTGCTTGGAACTTGAATTCAGTCTTGCATCTAGATCAGTGGGAATTATTCAGACTTTGTTGGAGGGGAGGGTATTCCATGCAGAGTGGAATACCTGAGTATTCCAGCTAACTGGGTTAATTGGCATGAGTGAGAATGGTATACCTGGAAAACTTTTGTAGAGAATGGCTGGAGTGAAAATCAGAGAGGCCACATGAAGGAGTATTTTTTTATCTGAGGATGCAGAGAATATTTTAAATATGGTTTAGACAAGTTAAGATTTTTTTTTTTTTCCAAAACAAAGCTAGCAGTAATGTGGATAGTTTAGAGACAGACAAAATCAAAAGCAGAAATGCCTGTTAGGGTGACGATGTGATAATAGACAGGGAAGCAATGATGGCTTGAATCAAGAAAATCCTGGTGGGACTATTAAAAAAAAAAAAAAGGAGAGGATAATTCAAAGAATTACTTGGAAATAGAACCAAATGGAGTTAGTAATTTCTTAGATGTAGAGGTAGAAGGCATCCAAAGAATTAGGATGTCTTTCAATTTTGGATGTTGGTTAATTGTGTGGATGGTTGTGCTATTTACGAGAGAGATAGTTCAGAAAAAGGAAGAGACTGAGGAGAGGCATACCAAATTTCAGGTGCCAATAGGATAGCCCAATGGAGATGTCCATGGAACAATTGCAAGTACTGGTTTGTAACGCAAGTATAGTCAGGGGTATAGATTCAGGAATGCAAAAAACATTTGATAATTGCCTACCCAGAATTAATTGCCCCTTCCTTCCTTTGTAGCAATACTAAGCTTTACTTCATGTGGCCACCTCTTCCTCATTCAGTCCATGTCTTCTGGAGGAAGTTGACCCTTCATTCTCTAGAAGTGGGACCTGATTAATGTAAACCAGTCTGGCACATTCTATGAAGACTGTTCTACTCCTTTCTTCCCCTTCCTCCCTCTCTCCCTTCCACTTTCCCTCCCTCCCTCCCTTCCTTCTTTTCTTCTTTCCTTCCTTCCTCCCTCTCTCTCTCTCTCTCCTTCTCAAAAGAAGATATATTCTTTTGTTCATTCATTTCTTCTTTCTTTTCTTTCTTCTACTCACAATCTTTGATATTCTAACTGGTACAAAAAGTTGTTAAGAATTGTGAAAGCTCTGCTATTTTATTCTACTTTCAAAGTAACAAGTTAGCTTGCCACAGTTTCATGGATCATGGATGATGATAGAAGATATGAAACTCTTGGATCCAAATGAAGGACAGTTCATTACTCATAGCAGTAGCAGTAGCCAGAGTATCATCATGGTTTGTACTGCTTTCCACATAGTTCCAATTTCCACAAAGCAACTTAAAGAAGTCACCTATTTCTCCATGGGTTGCATTATAGGAGTGAAAATCTGAGCTTAGGAAACTCCAGCCTCTTGTAACAGGCAGTATGCATGGTTGCCTTTTTTTTAGGAGGAGACACACTATGTGTAGTTTCAAGGCCGGTCTGTATTAAGATGATAGTTTCAGACAAAGGGTAGTCAGCGCCTTACTTCACAGGACATGAAAGAATGTGAGACCCATGGAGAATGTTATTCCAATAGCATCAACAGCATTGAGGTGAGACCGCAGGTTCAGTATATAGAACATATACACAGTCTAGGAAATGAAACTTAGGAACCGGTAGCATTTTAGGAGTAGATAGATAAAGTGGTGCCTATTAGGAAAGCTGAGAAGGGGCAGCGAGAGAGGAAGGAGGAAAGCCAGAAACCAGTGGAGAAACCAGTGGTTTCATTAGCAGGAATGGGTGTCAGTGCCAAATGTTACAGAGAGGCCGAGTAAGATGTACCAGTTGGTTTTGGCAATTAGAAAATGACTTCAGCAAGTGGGGGTAGAGTTCAGATTGCAAGGAGTTGAGAAATGAGGAGGTGGAGGCAGTGAGAAGAGAAGCTACTTTCAGTAAGTTTGGCTCATCGAGAGGCTAACCCTCTGCCAGGCACATTAAAGGAAGGATGACAACATAAGGGCATAAGGGTTAGTTTTGTTTTTTTTTTTTTCCCAAGGTTTTCATTTCCCTTTATGAAAGAAAATACATCATGACTCTGTACATGTGGCTGTAAGTGTCATCTATATGGATGCATGACCTAACACGCCATCAAGGCAAGCATATGTTTTACACTCCTCAGCATTCAGGTACAGAATGACAATACGAAGCAGAACAAGGAAATTATTTCCTATCATTTGGATACAGGCTCAGTTGTGGAAAGGGTGTGGGGCTGTGGGGTCTAACTGACTTATGTTCAAATATAGATTCCATACATTATTAGCTGTGGGATTGTTAGCCTGGACCTAAATGTCTTCATTGTTAAATCAGAGCTAGTAATAAATAAATGTGGGGTTCTTCAGAGCAGGTAAAGCGCTGAGACCTGGGCCTGCCACATTCGTAGTAATTATTTTTAAAAAGTGGAACCCCTTAAACTACTTTGAGGACAAAGACTAACACCACGATAGAATTAGTTATATTAGCTTTTGGAGAGGCAGTAGCGGCAGTTTGGGACTTGAGATTTAACTCCTAGGCTGCCGTTTTCCCCAGGCAGTACATAAGGGAGGGAAAAAGAAATCTCCTTCCCATTGGCCTTCTCCATCTCTGCCTGCCACACTCAGGCAAGCTTGTGAGCCAGTCCTGCGAGATTTGAGTATCAGTTATTTTAACTTCAGCTTTCACGACAAAATTATTTCACTTTTAAATTCATTAGACAAACTCTATTATTTTTTTCACCTTGGATAAATCATCCTTCATTCAGAGAAAATATTTGTAGCTCTGTTACTGGAAGTATAGTAGTAATGCTTGCTATGCTAGTTTTATGTTTCTGCAATGTATTTTTTTTTCTTTTCTCAGACTGGTAAGTGCAAGAATGGGGAACAAAATTGACAATTTAGAGACCTTATGTAGGCAATGGATTCATTTTTTTCAGTATTTAACATACAAAAGTGATTTTATTAAATTGATGTTAAATGCATTGTTTTGGGGCATTTATGACATCTCATTTAAAGAATTGCTGTGAATCCTTTAGAGAGTGCTGATTTGCAACCACCAGGCTGTGTCATGAATGCGACCTCCAGAATGGTACTTAGCAACTAATTAAACTAAAAAGACAAATATGAGGCTTTTACATTTTTAATTTAAACGCTTCTACATATAATTGTTGCTACAATGCTATCAAAGTGCGGTACAACAGTCTGCATTTTAAACCTCTAAATCTCATTGTCATAATTAATTTTGTAAATAAAAAGGTCTGTGCTGGGGATAGGAGAGACCTTGTTTTTTAACACAAGAATGGTACTGGTTGTCTCTGCAATTCAGTAATGTTTTAGTGTGATTTTTCAGATGAATTATTAATTTACTTATGTCAGTAATTTTGTCCAAATATGATTTAGACTTTAAAAAGTTCAATTTGGAGCACTTTGCCAGCTACAATTTAAGATCCCTTTTTATTTCTGCCTTATAATCTTTAAAGATGATAAAATTAGAATTCATGCAGGCTTGAGTCTTACTGAGTTATTTGTGGATGCTCTGTTACTCATCAATCTGAATGCATCATTTCTTTCAGGCCACTATTTCACTGGAGAGGAATCATGAGTTAGGTATTAGCAGTCACGTCTTCAAAGCCTGGTTGTATATGCTCTTGCTAGTCCCTTAGACTCTGATGATGAAGAGGGGGCTATGGTTCCTTCTCTACTTACTAGAAGTGCTATAGTTAGTATCTGAACCAATGACTGCTGGAACAGAATGGAAGGAGGGTGAACACCTAATCCAACGGTTTAGTCTATTTTACAGATTAGTAAACTGGCATCCAGAAGTAATGAATCACCCATGCCTTCCAGTAGGGCAGAAAAATGTATTTGCTAATGTATTTGAACTCCAAGTTCAGTGCAAATGCTACTAGATTAAAGATATTTATGCAATATCTAAGGATATATTGAAATCACAGCACAGTATGTCTTTGAAAAACAACGGGAGAGTAATTAAATCATCTAGAATTTTTGTCATCTTCTTTGCTCTAACATTGGGTGTTTAGAGACACTGAGTTTTTAATTTATTCTTCATTTGGATGTTTGCTGTCACTTAGAATCAGTGTATGATGTATAAAGGGACAAATAATAAAGTGTTTAATAAACTAATAACCAGAGCAAGTAAGTCAGGATGACATCTTTATTGGGTTTTTAAAAATCCCATTAACGTGAATGAAGTTTTAAAGAACCCTCTTAAAACTTAGTTCATTTCTTAACACTAAGGCTATTTTGGAAGAAAAGAAATTCCCTCAAGTTCTCCACAACATATACTGCAAAGATCTTTTAAAGCTGATGAAGAGTTGATGAAATAACATGTCCCAGATTGCAAGCCTTCCAGTGGCTGAGGTTCACATACTTTTCCTGAGAAAGCCCAGCGTCAACATGACTGCATTCATAGACTGCATAGTGTCTGCACTATTTAGGAATTACTTATTTTAACACAGTGAATGGGCAACAGCAAGTTAAATATTAAACAATATTTAAATTAGAACATAAATATAACATGCATTATTCAGCACTAAGATAAGCTGATATTCAGATCAGACAGAAGGTCACTGCCCCTTGATGAGCTTCCTCTCAAATTCAGGCAGTACCAGTTCTTTATAATGAAATCAGCTTTTTTGCAGGAGCAATTTGCATCCAGTTAGGGAAAAGGGACACATCATCTGTTTGCAGCACAAGCACTTTGTGCTGGTTTGATCCCTTCCACTGTGCAAGGTGATGATTAACCATGCCGCCTCGCCAGATGCATATTCAGTTTTTGGTTTTGTTTTTTTTTGTTTGTTTGTTTTTTGGGTTTTTTGTTTGTTTGTTTTGTTGTTGTTTTTGTTTTTTTTTTTCCGGGAATTTCCCTAGATGAGGGGACCGCAGAGGCATTTCCCACTTGGCTCCCAAATCGTGACCCCTCCACGGGTGCCAGTGCAGATAGATCAGGAATTTGCTTCCTCTTATCTGACCTCTCAAATTTTGCTTTGCCTTTGCTTGACTGGGAGTCGGAGCCCTAATCAAAATTAACAGCCCGTCCTGAAGTTGGGCATGTTGACACTGTTCAGCAGAGGTGGGAACCCGGGAGGTACAATCTTCATGGCTTGCTGCTCACATGGTTTTCAATCAGTTTCTAAACATACCCCAGGTGCACAGTAGTTCCCCTCAGCTCTGATTGATTGAGTGCCGTGCATTTGTTTGCAGCTCTCCGTGCCCTACTTTGTAACAATGCTAGCTGGAATGATTAAGGTGATTATTGCCAGTCTTTGTGACTTTAGTAGTTAGATTAACTTTAAGACATGGAATTAAGTTATTTTTCCTCAAGGGTGTTTAGGTAGATGGATTTAAGAAAAAATAAATTATAGGCTACAGAACTTTTGCTCTACAGGGTGATATACTCAGTGAATTTGAATATTAGAGCCCAGGAGTGCCACCCCTAACAATTGCAATACTTGCAGGAATCCCCAAAAGAAGTTGATATTGTATGGCCAGTCTCATGTCTTTGGAATTGTTTTTTCTCTCTCTTTCCTCCTACAGGAGCAATTATGTGAATTGCTTGTCCCCCAGGGGTAATATGAGAGGTGAATCACTTCTTTCTCTCCTTCTTCCCCACAGAGATGATGAAGCATTTGCCAACTGCCAGCTCTATTAAGCCCAGAAACTTGGGGGAACTTGCCAGTCGGACAGTATCTACACTACCACTTCCTCTTAATTTGAATAGTGATTGAAGAGATAAAGGCCAACAGATCAAGAAGAGGCTACATTTATAAAACATTTCTTTTCCAGTATACAAAAGACTTTCATTTTGTTACTTTTTTCTTTTTTTGTCAACTTAAATATCCTTATGGAATGCGTTTATTTATCAACAAATATGTACTTATTGAGCTACTGAGCAAGAAGGTGCTAGGGGTATAGTCAACACCCTTATAGCACTTTCAGTCTGGTAGGAAATAATGGTATTAATCAAGGAATTACACTTAAAAACAATGTCAGCCAAGTGTGAGGGAACATCATATGATGAGGGGAATCACATATTACCTGGAGGGAGCATATCAAGGAAGAGAGAGAATACCAGCTCTAAAGAGATTAAATATTGGGTAGAATATCACCATGGACTCCCTTTATTGAGTCATAACCAGACTTCCCAAGCATGAAAAGCAAATAGTAAATATGACATGGTGATGCAATTTCTTTTTTTCATGGTGATATTTTTAACTGGTACAAATTGCTGAAGAAAAAAAGCATTGCCATTTCACAAAATAATCTGTAATGCTGAATTTGTTGTAATGAGATTGCATCTTCAAGTTTTCTTAGAAACTCATAATGATAATTCAGAGAGGTAGTTTCATTTGGGTAGCGATTTAAGTGGAACTTTTAAAAGTATAGTGAAGTATCTTGAGGTATAGGGGTATAACATGCAATCACATTTCACGATAATGCTATTGTAGAAAATTTTCTGATAGTACTTTTTGTGTGTTTATACCAATTTCAAAATGCACATTGCAAATTACTGTGTACATAACCATTTCATAGTGAACTCATGAGGAAAATTTGAGAATTTTAAATGGTCTCAAGTGGAAGACCATGAGCCCACACAGTTCCTTGATTTGTTCCCCTGATATTGGCTGCCAGATTGTAGTGTGTGTGTGTGTGTGTGTGTGTGTGTTGAAGTCTTTTCTGTTGAAGCAGAAAGAAAGAGTCTAATGAACAAGAGTATAGGAACCTAAGTGTATCCAAATCCTGGTCTCAGTTTCTGGCTTTGTGAATCTGGACAAGTTTTATCTCTCTGATTCTGCATCTGTAAAAGTGTTAATCATTGGTTATTACAATGATTAAGTCATAGATGCATTTTAAAAACTTAGTTTATTCTCCATCTTAATGATAGATCAAAAGAGAAGGCATTTCCCCATACCATATCAGTTTTATAGTAACCCATTATGAATTTAGCATTCATTACTTTATCTAAACTATTTTTTACCAAGTCATTGGCTGAACTACCCTGGGACTAATGAATCATATAAAATCATCACTAGATATGGCTTTTTTCCTGCCAGGCAACTTTTTTCTTTTTTTTTTAAGATTTATATTTATTTATTTGAGAAAGAGTTGAGAGAGAGAGTATGAAAGGGGGGAGGGTCAGAGGGAAAAGCAGACTCCCTGGTGAGCAGGTAGCCAGATGTGGGGCTCTATCCAGGGACTCTGGTATCATGACCTGAGCCAAAGGCAGTCACTTAACCAACTGAGCCACCCAGTTGCCCTGCCAGGCAACATTTTAAGAATAAAATTTTATGGATGAGGTGACATTTGACAGGTTTGGTTGAGGAAGATGTAGATGTAAGGCCCTTGGTCAGGGTCTTTCCTCCACCCTTGGAAGTCCTCAGGAGAGTTGTGATGAATCCTCTCCTCTGTCTCTCTCACTAAGAGACAACAGGAATCTATGGAAAGAAGTTGAGAGACTTTGAAGGGTATTCTTATGAAAGACTAAGTCATAAGCGTCATACCTGATTTCTTCCTATTTTCTCCCACCAGACCTTTATCTGTTCACCTAAAGTGAGTCCTGTCTCCACTATGGGCTCTGTCTCACACTGTGTAAGCTAACTGATTATACCTTGCTTTGAAGTCAAAGAAGTCACATGTCCAAGGAATGGGATCCTGAGGCCATTCTTATCTTGAATTCTAATGTATTAGAATTCTAATGTCCCCTGATTTTCCTTCATTGCCGATGTTTAGCATCTTGGCCTTTTTAGCCCCAGATTTGAAATGGTATAATAGAAGGGGCATTGGGTTTAGAGCCAGAAGACCATTTTGCTGAATTACATTATGGGAAAATTATTTTACTTCTCTGTGTCCACCTTTTTTTTTTTTTCCTCAGTTTTAATGTCTTCTTCTTCTTCTTTTTTTTTTAAAAGTAAACCCTATGACCAACATCATAGGGACTTGAACTCATGACCTTGAGATCAAGGGTTGTATGCTTTCCTGACGGAGCCAGCCAGGCACCCCCTTCTTCTCAGCTTCAATATGGAGATAATATTGCGTAGCTTCTAAGACTGTCTTGAGGATTAAATGCTTGAGAGCTGTGCATGTGGAGGAAAACAGTAGACACTCCTGAGCATTTAGCTGAATTTGAATTTTAAGTGACCTCCCAATAAACAGTCAGACTTTCCCAGGCTGACTACTTAGTATTTTCTCTGCTTATGAAATCTTGTGTTATTTCCCCTTAAAATCATCATCTCAAAATAACTCTTATTAGATAATATTTTTAAAATAACCTAAGTAAAAATGTTTCAAAAGTCAATCCAGAGGAGATTTTACTGAAATTCTTCCTTATCTCCTCGCAATTCTAATTATTTATTCCCTAATCAAATGTCTTTTATTTATTTATTTATTTAAAACATTTTATTTATTTATTTGAGAGAAGAGAGAGACAGTGAGAGAGAGCATGAGCCAGGAGAAGGTCAGAGGGAGAAGCGGACTCCCCGTGGAGCTGGGAGCCTGATGCGGGACTCGATCCCGGGACTCCAGGATCATGACCTGAGCTGAAGGCAGTCGCTTAACCAACTGAGCCACCCAGGCGCCCTAAATGTGTTTTTTTTAAATAGCAGATTTTCAAGGCCATAAGTATTCCATACAGAAACTAACCTATTATTTCTTACCATAACCTTTCATAATAAATAAGGAGCTGGCAGAATTTCCCTTGGTTTGTAATGGGAAACACCGAGCTGTGAAGATTTATAGTAGTAGTTTGTTCCTGTATGAAAGATACTTATTGCATAAACAATGAATTCTGGAACACTGAAAAGAAATTAAAAAAAATAAATAAAAAAAGAAAGGTACTTATTTAAAAGTGGGATGATCCAGCAAAAACTTATATATCCACAAAAAGTTGTCATATTTAAGATAGCTGCTTTATAAAATCCTAACCTTATTCCAAACTGTATTGCTTTTAGATATCTTCTTGATTTTTTTTTCTTTAAAAAAAAAAAAGTTTTTAACCTGCCCTCCCAAAAATTATAATGCTTTATGGTCACAGGCCAGGTTTATTAAGGCAAATGAACCAGTGAGCAATGTTACTCTGACAAACATTTACTACCATTGACATCCCTTGTTATGATTTTGACTATTCTAAAAGATCAAATTCAATTTCAAAAGACAGTGATTTGCCAGTATTGGCAGAATCCAAATGAACTTATAAGGGACAATACTAAAATGAACATTCCAGAACTATTTTGAGCAATGCCATCATTTGTGGAGTAAGTGCCACGTTTCCAAATTAGACTACCCTGAAGTGGACAGCACTCATGGGATTATATGAATCATGATGTTCTTGTTGTTTCATAGAAATTAATCACTTTAAAGTTACAGCTCACATAACACTTGATTTCCAATGTCTTCACAAAAAAATTCAATCAGTGATGCAATTGGTCATTTTGGAGAATTGAATGCCAAGGAGTCCTTGGAATCCATCAAGCCTTATTCTCCAGAGTGGTTGGAGGTAGTGATGGGGAACTGGTATTGGGGAGGGCCTGTGGCATCTTCCCAATCAGACTTCCCCAAAGCAGTTCCAATTTTACTAATTACTTTGTTTGACTTTTGGGGCCTTAGTAAGAAAATTTCATGTTAATATGGAGTTTTGTGCTATAGAAGTTTAAAAAGTAGATGAATTTTATCAGGACCCCATTTAAACAGTTCCTAATGTCATTGAATGCCAGAATGAGAAGGTTTACAGAGATCACTTTAAGTTGGTTGTTTATCCTTCACATGGAAGAAAATGAGAATTATTTCATATCCCCCCAAAAATACAATGTAACAATAACACAAACGAATGTCTTCACTTATTTATTAGCATCTCAATGGGTTAGAATAAGATAGTCAGCTACCTGACTTTCAGTTTGACTACCAAGAACTGTTGACAGATTGTTCACCAACTGGCAAATGACCACTAACTAAATACCAATAATAATAATGGCTTTATGTTGGACCTATAATAGGAGATGTTTTAGATGAGATTTCCCCGTTGTAGATAATGGTGTATCTCTCAGCTTTTCATATGGTGTTTTGTTGTTTTGTTTGTTTCTGATTTTGGTCATCTTTGTCAGAAAATGGAGAAACGTCATCTTATAGCCATTGCTTACCAAGAGTAAAAGTCACCATTTCTAGGGCTACCATCTGTGAAATGCTGGCTTCATCTGACCCTGGTCTTTGCTTTGTATGTTTATAAGAAAACCCACCACAATGGGCATAATGGCAGCAAAGAGAAAGTCAGGGTTTGTTTGTTCAGTGTTCATCATCACCCCAGAAATTAACCAGAAATACTTGGTTATCATCAGAATCCATCTTCAACAAGTAGCCATAGTTCAGTCTCCTCCCACCTTTTCCTTCCTAGGTGAGTGAGTCTTAACTCTAAAAGGAAAGGCATGGGAACAGTAAGCCGTGTGCATTCTTATCCATCTGTCAGTGGCTTAGACATCGTTCCACTTAGTGAAAAGAATGAAGGATTTGGAGCGAGAAAGATGTGGGTTCATCTATCTTGTAGAGTTAGTGTGAGAATTAAATATTATTAAGGACAGACTAAAACAAAAGGCTGCTGATACTATTTTGTTAGTAAAAAATCCTCTCAAGCACTCAGGACGATGACGTAAAATATGTCAAATCTAAGTAAATGTACCCCTATTTGTAGGTTTTAAATAAGCTATTTTAATGTCATGCTGACAAAACCTATGATTCCTAGCAGTTGTTTTAGTTACTAAACTATTTTGCTGCTTGTGATTGGTACAGAAAGTCCTTGCAGGAGGAGGGTGAATGGACATTATGGAGAGCCAATGCCAGAACAACTTCTCACTGTCTCACAACATTTTGTAGTTCCATTTTTGCCTAAAACAACAGATGACTTAACAAAGTCATTTATGAAAACTCAATTGATAGCCACCCTCTCCCTAATTTGACAGTTTTCAACATTGTCTTGTTCTAACTTTACCAACAATTGTTATATTCATCAACAAAAGCAAACAGGCCTGAATGCATGATGTCGCCCTGCTGGGTTTATTTAATGCAAATATAGATCCATTTATAAGTGAATTTTATCTAAGCCTGTGCCTACTATCAATCTGATCTTATAAAAGATCAACAATATGAGACATATTTCTTATATTTTGTATTTATCTGATGTTCTGAAGATATAACCCAGGGCTGAAATAGAAAAACATTTCATCACCTTTGGTAGTTTTTTTCCCCTACTCTGTGATGCTTCAGTTTTAAGGCTTATTTTATAAGTTCTGTTTGGACACTACGTTAACCCTCAGGCCACAGAGTATTGGCAAAGGGCTGATTTCATTTTTCCCATTGGCATAGCTGCCGTTCACAGCAGCTCTCCCTCCCTCTCTTTTGTTTAAATTGGCTCCAGTGTTTCTTGCTTAAGGGATTTACCAGAATGTGGCCATACCTGGGACCGAACTAAACTCAGGATAAAGAACTGGAATGGGAAGGCTATAAACTGACCACTGGATGGGTAACATCATTCTTTCAACTATTCAGAAAAACACATGCTTACCACGAGCCCTGACTTTTAGAGGTGGAAAACGAACTGAACATATGGTAAAGTTAAAATTAATATTAATAAATGGAAAAGCGATTTCCCCAAAAGACATTTCATTTTAAGATTGTCCTCTACTGGAATGATTTATTTGACTCTCTAATCTACTTGGAATGGGCAACAGGCGGAAAATGGTAAAGAACACTTAAAACAGAAGCAAGAAAGCAATGACTCTTGTAGCTAAGAAGTATATAGATTCAGATTCTTCTTTGAAGGCTATTTACACCGTTGGCTAAACAACAGCAAAAAAGAAACCCTTGATTTCTCCCTCTTTTGAGTCTCAGAGTAAATAACATAAGAAAAATGCTTAGCAACTCATGGCTTTATTGTAGTTTATTTATGGCTTTATTTGCATATTTATTAGTCAAAATGAACTTGAGATGGAAAAGGAAACAGATCTGACTTGTGGAGAAACTAGGTAAACCAAGACAATTCTGCAAGTATCTGGAGTCTTAAGAGACTGTGTCAAATGTGGCACTTGTAAACTTAACAATGAATACTGTAACTAGACCAATGTAGACTCTTTTCTATATCTGGATGACATCTCATTATGGTATCAATATGAAAACTGATGGAATTGTTAATTCAGTGGTTGTCATATTGTATATTTTGAGCCTTTACCAAATCCACCAAAGTGTCCCTCTCTCCCCAGCTTTTTCCATCTGTCTCCGTTTACATCATTATAAACAAAGATTTCAAACAAAGCTGATAATTGTCCTTCAGTAACTATTTTTTTCTTGTCCTAAGGTTTTTGATTTGATAGTCTATTGGCTAGTAACCAAAACTGATTGATTGATACAACAATAAAACTGCAAAAGCAAGCAGACTCTGATCACGATTCAGTAAAGATAGTTGTGTAAATGTAACATTGGCAGTAAATATTGGCTACAAACTGACGCTATCACTAATTTAAATAACAAACTTGTTTATTTACACCTTATGAGCTAGGCCAGCAGTACACAAAGGGTGGTCCAGAAGATCCTTTTAGGGGATCTGCTATGTTGAAATTACCTTCATAATAATACTAAAAGTGATGTTCATTTTTTTGCTCTCCCGCAAGTGTACAATGGAGTTTTGCAGAAACTGCCCAAGATTTAATGGCTTCATCTTTCTGATGGCCAATAACAATATGTGTGCTTGTGGATTCTTGTGTTTAAAATTTCTGTTTTGGGGTGCGTAAGTGTTTTCTGTTTGGAGGCACCATGGTTAAGCATCTGCCTCCAGCTCAGGTCATGATCCCAGGGTACTGGGATGGAGCCCCATGTCAGGCTCCTGGCTCAGTGGGGAGCTTACTTCTCCCTCTGCCTCTCACCCAACTCGTGCTTGCTCTTTTGCTCTCTCTCTCTTTCTCTCTCCCAAAGAAATAAATAAAATCTTAACAACTTTTTTTTGTTTGTTTTTATTTTGGTTACAGTAAATAGTTATGGATAACTATAATCGACATAAACAAAATCTCTTCGGAGTTCCTCAGTAATTTAAAACATGTACAGGAGTTCTGAAATCAAATACTTTGAGAATTTGTGTTAAAGCAACATAATGGTAAAAAATGGGTAAGATGCGGATGTTACCTAGGCTTTGTCTTAGTGTTTTTCTATATAGTACCTGAGACAGGAAGAGAAATTCTTGTCTGTTATTTCTAGTGATCCAGTCAGTCCATTCCTCATCCTTTGGCTTTGATGGCTGTGTTTTTGGAGCTAAGTTCTCTCTGCGCTCAGTGCTTTAGAACCAACAGTTTTGTGTAAATGAAAGTGCTGGCTTTGGGATGCATTATGCCAAATTCGTATCTCTCAAGAGTTGTGTGAAGAGGAAATGTCCGCATTTGCATTTATGAGAATATGCTACTTGATGGTGTTGATAATTGGCCTGTTGGAGGTGGCAAGATAAACATTCTTACTCCTGTGGCATGTACTGTGATAGAAAACCAGCAGAGGAATCAGGGAAATACAGAGATTATCACTTTGTAATATGTATTTATGTAACTTGGTTATGTAATTTAAAAACTGGTGATCTCAGAAGAAAGAACATAAAAATATGGTCCTAATGATGGAGGTTTTTTTTTTTTTTTTTAGTTGATGAGCATTGAGGTTTTAAAATACATTTTATAAATGAAACTTAAATCTTTCACTTACGGCCTCAGTTATATCTTGCTTTCAACAAACATTTATCAGACATCTACTGTATATGCTCCGCATTTTAAATGCACAGATAAGTACTATATGGTCCCTCAGAGAGTGCACAATTTACAATCCCAGATGCAAAGTGACATAGAGGCAGAGATGAGAGTCTTTTATTCTGCCCAGCATCACTAAGGAAGATGTTACAGAGAATGTGTAATAGGTGTGGAAGATGAGATCTGTGTTTCAGGTAAGGGAACAGCATCCATGAAGACACAGATGTATTAGGATTCTAGGTCTATACAAGGACCATTAGCCAATTTAAGTAGGTTATATGGTTAGGAAGGAAATGGGTTGGAAATTTAGGTTGGGACCAGATTGTGAAGAGATTTACAGGCTATTTTAAGTGGCTTGAATTTTATTTGAGCATCCACAAGAATTGCACACCCAAAGGTCTTGCATGGGCCAGGCAAAAAAAGTGATAGAAGGGTGCACTATGATCCCCATCCTTTTGTTGTTTTGTTTTCTAATTTTGAAACACATTGTCTTTGTCTTTATTGTAGTGATGTGCTGAAGCAGGTACGAAAGGCCATTGTTGATTCTCAACTTTGAGTTCAGTGATTTTATATTGGTATCTTCAAATCTAACACAGTCTCAGTATTTATACCCTGGAAATTGGCAAATGTGACAAATCAGAGTATTTTCTCTTCCTCTCTCTTTTTGTTTTTTGCTGTCTTCCAGCACACCACTCTTTTCCACTTGATGAGAAGTGGAGAGAAGTACTTACTTCTCTATCTTTCTAAAATTTAACAAGTAGCCCAGTAGGGATAACTGTCAAGTGCAAATTTGAGAAGACCACGTGGACTTCTTGATGTGGTGAACATCAGTGGGAGTACCCTTCCTTGAGTAGAATAGCAACCTCTCCAGTCTAGTCTAGATACAGAAAAGGGCCAGTATTTCCAGACATCTCAATTTACAAGTAAAGACAGAAATCTACAGATACTGAGATAAACTCTCCCAAGTTTTCAATATTAGAAACTAATTAAAGAACCCTAGTAATAATTACCAATAAACTAAATTTCATTCTGTCTTTGCTGGAGGTAAGGAGAAATCATTAAAGGTTTTTAAGTGGTGTGACAACACGGTGGGTTTTCATTTCAGAAGGCAAGTCTGGAGAATATGTGGAGGAAAAATTGAAAAGAATAGAGGCTAACAATAGGAACTCCAGTCATGGAGATGGTGAAGACAGATTCTATAGCGCCAGGGAGAACCATCTTGAGGGCAAAGTCAAGGGTTCCATCCCTGCATAAACCAGTTACATTGCTCTTTTCCAGCAATGGCCTATACATTTCATCTGGACAAGCTTTTACCACAGGCACACTAAGATTTAGTCAACAGAGTGATTGAGGACCAGTTTTCTGCAGAGACACTCTGAAAGCAGACAGCTAAATGGTGGTGGGTCAGTAGATTTATCCTCATAAAGGACAGCATTAATATTGATTCCACTGCTTGGGGTACCTTTGGAAACAGCAGAGCATATGCTAGTGTGAAAGATGTTACCTAGATCACGTTCACGGACTTATTTGCTTTTCAGATTTAAGCCCGGATATTGGCAGATGAGTTTATCTGTGCTGCATACCTGATGACTGCATTTCAACAGAATGAAAGATTTAAAACAAAACAAAAGTGCTTTTGAGTGTTCTGCAAAGCCAGTGAAAATGGGCCTTGGCAAGGATTTCCTCCCAAAGATGCCCAAATTCCCCCTCATTTCTACTTTCCTTACTGGTTTGGGTAAATAAAATATTTATGATTTAGTTATAAAACCTCCCAAATACTAAGCTCTTTCATATGTCCACAAGGTGTGGGAATCATCAGAAGGACTGGAAATACCAAGACTTAACCAAGGCCCTTAAATGGGAATGTGCTACTCTTGAGTTCCCTCCTGATGTTTTCAGTTTCCAAGAAGCCTAAATTATTACTTGATTGGAACAGTGCAGTCAAGGGCATATATGGTCTCCTGTTGAGTTTTCCCTTTGGAAAATATCTAGATCGTGTCCTTGCAAAGAAGAATCTCCATATTAAAAATTATTTAATGTTTTGTTTCCAAATTTATAATGACTGGATTCTGTTGACTACATGGTTGATTTAATTAGCTATATTGTGTTTTAATGATACATTTATATGGCAGCTACTTTGCCACTACTAATATTCTTTGTCATTACTTATTCTGGTCCTAACTCTTTCTCAGCTGAACGCAACGATCATCACATCAACTGCCAGGCATCTCATGCTTCTCTGGACTCCAGCTGCCCCCAGCCTTTCAGACTCTCAAGTACTTATTTCCATGCCTTCATTTTTTGCTGTGTAAATTGGGGCAATATAGTAGATGCCCGATGCTGTCGTTGTGGCAATTAGTTGAGAAAATGCACATAAAATGGTTGGCTGGCACACAGAAAATATTCTACAATGTTGACTATGTTAGTATTCCCTGAGAGCATCGTACTCAAGATAGCACTTTTGTTATAGGAGATACACATAGGACAGGTCTGGAAGAGTCCTGGCCACAGACCTTCCATGCATCCTCTATACCCTCTCCCTGTGTCGTCAGAACAAATCACTCTCTTAGCACATTAGTGTGTTCACCAACCAGGAAGCTCTTCCAAGCCTTAATGTTGCGAGTTTTTATTACATATGCAAGACTGATTAAATCATTGGCCATGTGAGTGAATTCAACCTCTAGCCCATCAGCTCCTTGGAGATCAGAGATTGGTGAGGCCCAAATTTCCAACCCTCTTGATTACATGGTTGGTGTTTCTGGTGACCAGTCCACATTTTGAGGCAATTTAGGGGCCCACCATGTGTCACCTCATTAATATAACAGAGATGCTCCTATCACTCTGGAAATTCTAAGTGTTTTTGAAACTCTGTGCCAGGAACCAGGGACAAAGACCAGATATGTTCTTTATCACACAGAGAGAACATTTAAATTTTACCATTCATTGTACCTTCAGTCTAAATAAATATACTGAACCAGTTTCCCCACTATGGAGCCCCAGGAATACTTTACTTCTCTTCTAACTTTAGGTGAGTTCCAAGCCCCAAAATGGGCATCCTGATCTGCATCTTCTACTCAAGATTGTTGAGCTTAGTTTTCCAGGTTACTAACCATCAGATCCCAAATTCTTGTTTACCGTTTCTTCTGTGAGGGCTGTTGGATTCTCTTGGGAATGGGACACATGGTGGACTGTTGAGTTGGCTCATGGTTCTTCAAACACAGGTAGATTAGGATCCTTTCGGGGAGTCTTGCTACATGGACAGGACTTCTGTCTGGAGGAGACCAGTCCAATTCTCCTATGCCAAGCCATCTTACAGAGCTTTTAGGTAAGACACAGTTGTTCAGAGGAGCAAGATGCCTGCCAGGGAAAACTGACTCAAATCTTGGGGGCTGAGGTGGACTGCTATATACCCACGTGTTCAGCCGGTTATATTGTTACAGGATAATAGACATTCCTTGGTCACTTTTCAAAATGTCTTTTGTCTTATTTCTCTCATGGAGCTAGGAAAAAAAAATCCATTTTCAATTTTTAATATCCTGTGCTAATTTCACTAATCCTAGAAAAACTGGCCACATTTTTAGGAAATTAGCATCCCAAAGAAATTTTGGTTTCTTTGGAATTTGGGATCTTGCTGCAAGTTCTTTTATTCATTTGCACCAATTCATATCTAGTGACATGTGTGAATTTTCCAAGTACATCAGATGCCGTTTGCTAAATAAATGGTATTCTCTAACTCCAGAAAAATCAGTAGTCTCATCTGTTTGAGCACTTAACTTCAGAAATCCTTTGTTTACTCTGACCTTCCGTAGAATCCAGTTGACACGTGGATGCTTAATCAAGTACTTAAAACAAGCATAAATAACAGAGACTTCACATGTGTAATATTCATAAACTCTCAGATTTGTTTTTCAAGTTTCTTACACTAGAACATCTAAAAAAAGGTCATTTAGGACATAGTTTAAATTTTAACACTTCAGCCTTAGTTCTTGAAATGGTTTTGGGAAATCATACAAAGAGCATTATGTAACTCTGGGGTGATGTAAGCAGATGTTTTATATATTTGCATAATTCTATCATATATTTGTATAACTCCAGAGTTAAGTAAAATTACCCTGTTAAATTTCAGAAACATTTGTGCAATTCTTTTCTTTCTTTCTGTTTTTTCTTCTTGCTTCTTAAAAGTCAAGAAATTTTAGTGTTTAAAAAAAAAACTGGATTTTCAAGACTGAGATCATAGTTGTATAACACCAAACACAAATGGAGACATAAAATATATTAGGAATGAACACTTAAAAAATTTCCTGGAGTAGCTAAATCACAGAACTATAAAATTTCTGGATTGGAAGAGTCTCCTGAGCTTTTCACTAAATACAGAAACTGCTTCTACTGCAAGATCAAACCAAGCTCAAACTTCTATTTGCCTCTGATAAGAAGGATGGCAAATGAACATTGGGATATATTTTAAATGTTGTTTAGGGTAGAAGTGTATTACTGATTCTAGGTTTGCATAGTTGATGAGCTCTTTATTCAGTCTAGAAAATTTTCATAATATATGTTTTTAAATAGAAATTTTTGTTTGGAGAAAGGGTGGTTGTCTTTTTGTTTCTGCTTTTATTTTGTTTTTGCACTTAAGGTGGCTGCCTTTTTCCAGTTTGGCTCTGGTGAGTTTTGAAACTAAACTTTTCAAGAAAGATGATACCTGTAATCACTCACTATTTATTCCTACATAGAATGAATCAAGTTTGCACAAAATTTTGAAATCTGACATTTTAGGATATAACATGAATTCAGAATAAAGGCAGTAGATGAATTTCATGTTAGGAATAAGATAGTACTTTTATCCAGACTGCTATTTATATATACTTTTTAAGAAACACTATAAAAATGTCATATATGTAAGGCAGATGTAATCTAATAATAAAACATGAGCTAGAGATTTGAAAGCCTCTCTACAGTGATCACAGTTATTAAGAAAAGAGAAAGTGCCCCCCATCAGTGTAATTTCACCTCCTTTCATTTCACATATGATTATTTTATTTTATTATGTGCTTAGAATGTTGTTGGGTGCCGTGGAAATTAAAATATAACTCCAACAGTAGGCACCAGCAGTTATTTGCCATCTACTGTGAACCAAGAAACTGCTAGGTGCGTCACATAAATGTCTTATTTTCCCCATGTTAGGCAATTGAGAACCTGGGAGATTAAATCACACAATTGGGCACACAGTTGTGACACGTAATATTTTTAGCCCAGGTCTGTCAGATCGTGAAGCACTCTTTGCATATTGTTGTAGAATGCCCTTTCCCTGCTCAAAAGAGGCTCACAGTCCTGTTGGTGACATTGCAATCACACATGAAGCCACCAGAATTGCATTCAGATCGGGTACCAATTTAAATGGTACTGATGAGCATACTATTCATTGAAAAGTCCTCTCTTCAATGAAGACTTTTTATGTTTAACTTCCATTTATGTCTCAAATTCTCTTTTTAAAATCATATGCTCTTCCTAATATTTTTTTAAAGATTTTATTTAGAGACACAGAGACACAGAGAGAGACACAGCGAGAGAGGGAGCACAAGCAGAGGTAGGGGAGAGGGAGAAGCAGGCTTCCGGCTGAGCAGGGAGCCCAACGTGGGGCTCGGTCCTAGGACCCTGTGATCATGACCTGAGCCGAAGGCAGACATCCAACGACTGAGCCACCCAGGCACCCCTCTTCATAACATTGTTTAATTAAAGTTCTCAGTGGTGAATATTTGATATTACAGAATGGCACACATCTGTTCTGTAGTTATCTTATAATCTTCTGACTTTAATTCCATCCCAGAATGTTTATGGAACAATGTGGAGTATTTTATCTATCAGAAGTTTTGCAGGAGAAAAGTAGTCAAAGCAACAGAATAATTGTATTTATTGTGGCAACAAAGAGTCCTGGGGTCACAGGTTCTTCTTAGGGTGGCATGGATAGCTTGGAGGATGAGAGAGGAAATTCTAGTCTGAAGAGGAATGTTAGTTAACTCTGCTGCACCATTAGTTGTACGTGACACATGTATGTGTTGTGCTGCAACACATCTGTACTAGTCAGTATTCTCCAGAAAAACAGGAAAACAGGACCAATAGGTAGGGGTGTGTGTGTGTGTGTGTGTGTGTGTGTGTGTGTAAGAGAGATCTATTTCAAGGAATTGGCTCACATCATCGTGGGGGCTGGCAGTCTGAGGGGGCTGGCAGTCTGAGGGGCAGGCTAGCAGATGGAGACTCAGGGAAGAGTGGATGTTGCATCCTGCATCCAAATGCAGTCTGGAGGCAGAACTCCCTCTTCTTTAGTCTTCTTCTCTCAAGCCCTTCAACAGATTGGATGAGGTTCACCATGTAATGGAGAGTAGTCAGGTTTACTCAGAGTCTATTGATGTGAATGTTAATCTCATTAAAAAAGGTACCTTCACAGCCTCACCTAGACCATCATTTCACCAAGTATCTTGCACCTGTGGCTGAGTCAGGTGAACACATAAAATTAACCATGATACCCCTCTTCTAGATATTCTCTGAGTGATTCAATTTATGTTAGGCAGAGTTTTTTCTTTTTATTTGAGGGAGAGAGAGCACACGAGCAGGGGGAAGAGGCAGGGGGAGAGGGAGAAGCAGGCTCCCTGTGGAGCAGAGAGCCTGATGTGGGGCTTGATCCCAAAACCCTGGGATCACGACCTGAGCCAAAGTCAGACACTTAACCAACTGAGCCACCGAAGCATCCCTGTTAGGCACAGTTTAGGTGCTGGGATAAGGACATGTATAAGAGAGAAGAGACTGACCTGCTTTTAAGGTGCTTACATTCTCAAAAAAATAAGTTGGCATAAATAAGCCAGATTTCAGGTTGTGAGAAGGTCAGTGAAACAAATAGCCAAGGCGACAGGATAGAATTTATGGACATGCTCTAAGGGACTGGAACCTTGGTCACTTATCTGATTGTGACCCGGAAGACATGCATTTTATATTCCTATCCCGTAGGACACTGATAGTTCACTGAAGCAAAAGTGTCATTAAACTATTTTTTTCTTCGTGTGTGTGTGTGTGTAACACACTCCAGTTATGATTTTAAGTTTTTTCCCTCCCGCATGGGTCAGCATATTCAGTGCTTTATTTGGATTGGTGAGACATCTCTCTGAGAAGGTGACACCTGAGGTGAGATTTAAGCCTAAAGATACAGCACGAGCAGGACAGTAGGTGGCTGGAGCATACTGACAGGGAGAGAAGCCCGCAAAGCGAGATTGGAGGCAGGGCTGGAACTGGAGTGCAGAGATTCACTTTTACAGTAAGTAAAATGAGAGGCAATCACATGCTGTTGAAAGGTTTTATATTGGTAAGTGACATCATTTAATTATTATTATTTTTTTTTTTTTGGTAAATTATTGTTCTGGCTGTTACTTAGAGAACGCCTTGTAGCAGGATAAGGATGGAAGCTGGGAGGATCCAAGTGAGAGGATATTAGGGATGATCATGAGAAGTGAACAAATACAAACATTGTAGGAAATTAGATGGTTTTGAGTGAGAGACTTTGGGAAGGGGAAGAAAAGGAGGTTTTTAAGATATTGGATTATATCTCTTAATTCAATTATGTCTTTTGTCACAAGTGCCAATTGAGGTTAAAATACTAATGAGTTACTACTCTTCAAAGACTCTCTTTTCCCCTTAATCCCCAAATCCTAAATCATAAAAGAAAAGACCTTAATACTTTTTAAAAAATAAAGTAAATTAAGGCTTTTTAGGATAATTCAAATTAGCAAGTGAAGGGAGTTGTTTGGATGGGCAGAAGTTTCGGGACTTCTTAATTGTGAAATCTATGACCATGTACTCAATACATATATAATGTTGGTACTGCTGATAATGTTTCATTGAGGAAATGGAGAGATAACTTTCCTTTATATAAATATTTATGACCATTTTATATTTGGGAGGTCTTGATTTTCTGCTTTTCTCTTGAAAAGTCATACATTACATTGCATTACTGATCAGTTTCTCAGTATCAATGGAGAAAAACAAAACCCAGTGTAAAATCATTCTTATGTTGAAATGGTTATCCAGAAAGAAGCATTTATGCTTACATGATCATTAAGCTAGTGTTTAGTATAGATGACTGGATGTGTATGTCTGCATGTGCATAGACATTACATTGGGAAATCAGAGAGAAATTTGAGTTTTCAGCAAATACTGGAAAGTGAGATTTTCTTACTGTTTAAAAAGCCAAATGTTGTAAAATGATTCAGAAAACATGAAATGTAAGGATCCTTATAATTATTCTCCCCAGCCCACTGCTTTCCATCCATCACTAGATCACTGAAACAGCCTTTTAGCTGACTTCTCCACCATAAGTGTCTCTAAATCCATTCTTTGCACTACTGTCAAAGTTCTTTTCCAAGAAAACAAAACACCTGATCCTTGCCTTCAGGATAAATTCCAAACATCTTAGAAGAAGAGAACCAACATCTCTTAAACACTGATTGGGGGATAGGCTTAGGCCTAAGTGGTTTATGTATATTATTGGCCTTCCAGAATGAACCCTGAACCGCATCTCCCAACATGTCCATACACCCTTACCTCTGATCTCTAATTATAAGACAGAATCATACTGTATTGACTATTAACATCTTTCCAGACCTCTAGAGGTCTTTGAGTAAAAGGATGATGCTTATTTGTTTTCCACTGTGATTACCAGAGTAGGTGGAAGATAGTAGGAACTCAGTAAATGAAAGAAGTTTATACTATGTTTTACAGACTCTTCCTTCTGTCCAAGAGCGGCCCTTCTGGAAGCTCCAAAAGTAATAGTTACTAACTTTTTGTCCCCTGCTCAGTGTTTTGTATGTTTCTCTTCAGCTTACTAGCTGTGTGGATATGAACAAGTATCCTTAAATCAAGTAACTTGCCCAAATTTTGTCTAGTTTCTGTGTCCATGAAATGGGTAGCAATCAAACTTGCAGAGATCTTGCAAATATTAAAATAGGTAGTGTACATAGAGCATCCAGTACCATATGTCAGTAATATCAATGTGCCTAATACTTGGTAGATAATATTGTGATTGTTACTTTCTAAAGAATAAATCAATATTTTAGTGCTTCATAAATTTATAAAGGACTTAGGTGATTCTGGCACAAAGACATTCAAAACTTTGTTTAAAGAAATTAGAATATAGCTACAATGAGTATCCCTGAACGTATTCCGAGTCTGAAAGAAATTAGGTTGGGCTTTAGAATAATCAGGGGGTGAAGAAAAGAAAATAATATTTTAAACTTAATTTGCAAACAGGGCAGGATCCAACCATTCCTATTCATGGCGGTTGCATTGGAAAATCTGGAACTTTTTTTTTTTCAACTGATAGATTTTTCTAAATTTATATGTAAGGTTGCCTCTGAGATCACATTATTTTAATGGCTGTCATTATTATTATCCATTTAAATACAGTGGAATTTAGTTTGAAGAGAAGCTATAACCTTTCTTTATTTTAATTCACATGCTGTACAGGAAAACTATGACTTGCAGGTTCAAAGGAGAAAGCCTTTAAAAGGGCTTGTAAAAGGCCTCATAGTCTTCTTGGACATCAAATAGCTCAGCAAAACAGCATTATGATGATTTAAATGTAAATGAATTAGAAACATATGGATCACATTCCCTTGGAAATACACATGGGTTTGGAAATTAAGGGGAACTGCTTGACAAAATGCACTGCACTTCACTTAGCACAAAATGTTTGAATAATGGGTTGAATTTTTTTGCCAAATCCTGAAGGCCATGGGTTCGTCCTATGGATATTTTCACAAACCCTGTGGGTCTTGAGGTTCTGTGCCTTTGAGAATTATGTTCCCTGTCAAGATCAACTCCTGTCGTTATCACTTCTGTCCCCCGTTCCTCACCATGTACTTGAGTGTGCAGTTATGAAAGAGAGAGCAGTTAGAAGCGCGTGGAAGGAATGGGGTGCGGGGGGAGGGTGTAGTTGGAGTTTCTCACCTCCCTTTTTTCTTTTCTGTTTCCTCTTTTTCCTCTGGCACTTTCCCTTCACTCTTTCTATCCTTCACTTCTCCCTTATTTTGTTATCTCTTTCTTCCCACCCCACTTTTTCTTCTTTCTCTCTTGAGTAGAAGAATGGATAAAAACAGGATGCTTTGAAGGGAAACGTTGCAGTAGCATGGAGGAATGAATTATCTATTGTCTTATCATTTCTTTTCTTCAGGATTACTCCCTATAATTAATTACTCTGTTCCATCAGAGAACAGAAAAGTCTGTAGTCTACCTTAGTGGATCACTTAGCTTTTAGTATGGCATAAACAGAAATGTTTGGACTTACTATATTGTGTTTTAAATATTTTAGTGTGTCATGAAAGTAGCATCGCTCTGATTTAGCTTATTTTAGAAGGCAGTTTATTAATATTGATTCCAGGGATAATTAATTAACTTCTATAAAATGAGTTGACACATGGAATATCCGAGAACGAAGGCTCATGCATTGCTGCCCAGCCTGTGTGAAAGCAGGTGTCACAGTAACAGGATCCGGCTTTTGCGTGTGTGTGTTACAAAATATACTGCCTCTTGATAAGCAGCTACAGAATTGATAGTTAAATCTATCTGCGTGGATTTGCTTCCCATATGGAACTAATTGCCTCTGGAATAGCTAAAGCCAAAAGATCTCTACGATTTCAAAAGCTTCTCTTATCTTTCCTCTCGTATGGCTGTTGACAGGAGCAAAACACATCTATCCTCATTTATTATATTGGTCTCATCAAGTGAGGACGTGTTGATGGGGGACTGTTACAGAACCAGATGGTCCAAGTTGGTCTTTTATGTTTCAAGCATTTCCCCTCCTCAGTTTTAAAAGTCCAAACAAAGGCTGTCCTGCACTTGGGCTGATCCCCTAGAATCTCCCTTCTTAAAGGACCCAGTCCAGTCTCTTGCTGGTGCTGAACACCACCAACTCTTGCCTGCTTGAGGACCCGAGCACTGGGTTTCTGTGTCCTTTAATCCTGTCTCATAAGGCCTCACTTGCTCTATCTCCTTTTGTGTGACTGGACACTAACTGGAGGATAATGAGCTTTTCTGTTGGACCCTGACAAGAGGTCCTTGTCTCTCACTTCTCAAGTGGCCACCATGGTACTGCCTCCCCCTCTTTCCCCAAATGCATAGGTCAGAGACCTCTACATTTGAAATCTTGACACCTAACAGTATTTTACTCCCTCTCTCTCTTTGATTGTGCTAAGAACGCAGCGCTTGACCTGGTGTTTCTTTTCTAAACCACTGCAGAAAGTGTAAAGATAAATAGGTAGCCATCATCTCCGTTGTACTCATTGTCTTGTCATCTTCTCAGTTCACATTTCTAGAACACATACCTGTGCCAGGAATAGGTACTTTCGATGTATGAACCCATTTAATCCTCTCAGCCATTTTAGGAAGCAAGGGCTATTATCATCCCCTGCTATAGAGAAGGAAATCAAAGCATAGGGAGATGAACTGTCCCACAGAGTCTTCAAGTCAAGAACAAATGTACCAAATTTTATAAAGGCCATGGGGCAGGAAATACATAACACAGCAGGTCCTCACCTGCACCTGAATCTTCAACCCCTTTTTCCCTTTTCCTTGAATAGGTGGAAAAACTTTCGGAAATGGAATATCAGCCATAAAAGCCCAAAATCATGGGCATGGGAAATGCTGCTTGAGGAGGGAAGGGAGAATTTGTCTCTGGCGCTCCTCTGTGCTGCCCTGGGAAAGTGACTTATACTTTCTATGGTGCAGTGTTCTCATCTGTGAAATGGAAATAATAGGGTACATTCATGTCAGGATTGTTGTAAAGATTAATACATGACTGTTGAAAGTATCTGGCACCAAATCATCCCTATAAAAATATGCAATTATGGTACTATTTTCCACCAAGGAATGTCCCCAAATGACCTCCTGATGCACTGTGCACTTGTGAGAAAGAAATGGGCTAGTGGATGACTCTGGAACTGTGTATTACATTGTCTAGTGAGTTCCTCCCCCTTAGTAGCCCACCTTATACTCAATGCATCCAAACCAATTTTTTTTTTTTAATCACATCTACCAATTCTTCTGCTTTTCCTATTTTGGTTGGTGGCACCAGCATGTTCCAGTATAGTGGTTAAAGTGAGAAACCTTGGAGTGGGCTTTTACTTCTCCTACAAGACCATATTTTTCTCATCAGACCAATCATTAAATTCTCTTGATTCTACTTTTCGAATGTCTTTCAAATCCATCCCCCTTTGTCAATGGCCACCACCCAGACTGAGACCATCTCAGTAACCATCAAGCAGTCTTTCCTCTGACCCTTTTCTCCTCCATTCCAAAGTACCACCAGAACATTTAAATATATGTATAAAACTCCAATGATGTTATTCTCATGAATGTCTCCCCATTTCTAGAGACTGAATCTCAAGCCGTTGGTGTGTACAATATTTTTATTTGCCTTAAATACACCATTCTTGTATTTCCATACTACTAGTTCAACAGTCGCACTTTGCCTTCTATTTGAAAGCTCTTTCTGAGAGGAGACTAAATCTCTCTAAGCTTTAGGTTCTTAACCTTCTCAGCCCCCCACCCTGAAATATGTAGTAGCTCAGAAAAATGTTGGGAGAATAAAGGGAAAAACAGTCTGAAGCACTTAGTATAGTTTTTGACTTTGCAGTGTGAACTTGGGCAATTTGTTTAACTTCTTTGTGCCTTCTTCCCACTATCATAAAGTAAAGAGAGTACCTATAGCACAGAAATATCATGAGAATAGAATTAACCAGTATGTGTAAAATGCTTAGGGCAGTGTTTATTATTCCTGTCTTATTTTTCTTATTATTCCTTTAACTCCGTTATAAAATGCCGTTGATGCTAATTTGTGTTACAGACTGAGAAGGGTTTTGGGGGGATTTATTATAGTATACAATGTACATTTTATACCATCTGAGAATACTGTTGCATTGAAATAGCATATGTTAAGGCAGAGACCAAATGTCATCGCTTTATGAAGACATTCCCCATGTTCTCTGTCTTCCGGTAGACTGACCTATTCTTATCTCCTGCTTCCTTAGTAGTTTGCTCATATTTCTATTCTAGCACTTTGCTGGATGATACACGAAGCATCTGAATATGTGTTTGTGTCTTCCGCTAGAATGTGAGACAGGAGTTGATGCCTTGTTCACTTTTTGTATCTTCTCAACCCCTGTTATCCTCCCTGTCACCCTGAGATGCCACCTCTGTGCCTGGCAACCAACAGGCATTCAGTAAACGTTGACTGAATGCATTCTGAATTGGGTAATGAGCCATTGTCCCACCTTTGCGGCTGCCTTCATAAATACCTAGGGTTTAATTTGGGTCTGTGGACATGTTGGATGAGCTTCAGAGACCAGAGTGTTGTCACAGCCGTGGGGACTCCACACATTTGGCTTCTAGAACATTTTGACAAGAAAAATATCTGCATTTCAAGATACCTGAGGGCTTATTCCTGTTTTTCTCAAACAGAGTCAGGCTTTCATGTGGTCTTACACTTGCTTATTGATACCCAGTATTTTTCTTGTCGGGCCAAATGTGGCAACACATTATTTATTTGACACTGCGGTAATCCATTCAATTGGATGGAAAAGAACATATTAGTCAAATGAAACTGATGTCTGGTAGCCATGCACACTCACCCAAATAATCTGCCCCTGGACCTGGTTCTCCAGCTGCTTGACGCCAAGCCATATTCTCGCTCAGGGATTTATTTTCCCTGGCCCTGCTGGGATACTAAAACCAACTTTCCAATTCAGCCTTAGCCTCAGCCTCCAGCCTCTGGACAATAGCAATACTGTGTGATGACTACCGAGGACAGACTAAGAGGGATGACTGTTTTAACAGCACTTTATGACTCCTCAAGCTGGACTGGAAACATCACCACAAGGAGAAAAAGGTATTCGCCAAGGAGAGGGGATGTCTCTGTAGTCAGAATCTGAGCTGGAATCAAAACCACAGACAGAAATAGGGCCGAGGTCCTACAGCGTAAATTCCAGGAACTGGGAAGGAAGCTTGAGGACATGGCCATCAGGCTTTCAGAAATGTGCTAATTGCGCAATATTCACAATGAGCCAGAGAGAATGATAAAATAACAACAAAGATGAGTGATTAAATCTGTGAGCTAATGATTTGGGGAGCAATCCTCAAAAACTGTGGTAATAAAGGAAGGAAAAAAGCATTCAGCAGCATCATGATGTCTCACTATCTTTCTGTTTTTCTATGTTCTCCCTTCTCAGTCCCTCTCTCTCCCCTCCTGTTCAGAGTAGTGAAGCACAGTGAGTGTGTGGAGTGTTTATGGGAGCCACGGGTGCTTTGTGATAGCCTTATCCCTGATGAAAATACAGAAGATTGGCATATATACCTAGAAATTCATTGATCTAATTTTGCTTTCAAATTGAGTGTCCAAAAAGGTCAAAAGGTCCACTTTTGAGTCTTGCTTCTGAACTACAAATACCATCTGAAATTCATTTCCAAAATGGCCAGTGAAAGGAGCAGGATCTTGGTAGAAAAATTCTCACTTCTTATGAGCCAACAAGAAATATCTAGTCATTAGCTAAGGGTCAGCAAGTGGCTTTTTCAACCTGTGTTTGGCAGAAATATTAGTATTTAGGATTTTTTGCTTAGTCAGATCAAGTCCAAGAGGATGTCCTAATGAATATGTGTGGGGAGTTCTGCCGTGCCAGAACAGGCTGCCAAAAGTTTAGTATTCATGCAAACCCAAAGGACCTCCTGGAAGAAGCACTGTCAGACTTACCATTATTTCCCAGAACCAAGACTCCTAAACAATGAGAACAAAGGCTGTCTTAATCCTTGGAGCTTTTAACTTTATATGGCAAGGAACTCGTTGGAGGGGAGGGTGGAGGAAGGATATACCATATATATTTTATCCCACATGTCAAAGAGAATAAATTGGCTGTTACTTTTTAGAGGTGTTAAGGAGGATTCAGAGGCTCTGTGAAGACCCAGTGAGAAAGAGTGGCATACTCAATAAGCAACATCTGTATTTTCGGTGTGGGTGCTTGGGTTTCATATTGCTCCAGTGGCATTGGTGGTTCAGTGGTAGAATTCTCACCTGCCATATTGCTCCAGTGGGGGAAAGAAAAGGACTTTGGGATGTGATGCTATGTGGTGCCGCTACATTAGGATCAGCTCAGTCAGGGAAACTCCAACTTTTATAGAAGAGTAGTCTTTAAAAAGCAGCAAATTTCATCATGTTTATACGAAGTATAGTAGTGTAGTAATATATAGTACAGTATGTATTTTTATATGTGTGTGTGTGTGTGTGTTATAGTAATGTGTTAGTATGTATATAAATAATACATATGTAATACATAATGTACAACATATATGTCTCTATATATTATTTATATAATAGTAATGTAGGAAAATCAAAGGAATACCATTTTGGGAGCCTGATAAGAAAATGTAAAACCAGTGGGGAAAGAGCTCTGCCCATTTTTATAGGAACACTGTCCTGAGAAACCTAAGCAGGTCAATTCTTGGCTTAAATAAGAGGGAACTAAGCCACAAGTTAGCATCAGAAATAAGTCACCCAAAAGATGTAGTAGAGGCCACCACTGAAAACTTCAAGTTAAAATGATAAATTCAACTCAGGAAATTGTTTCAACTACCTGAGTTCGCTTGGATCACCATAGTATTTATTCCCTGTCTAACATATTTCTGTTTGTTCCTGCCATTTAGACCTGCACTGTCTAATGCAGTGGACTTTAGTTATATGTGGCTTTTTAAATTTAAACTTTTTAAAGTTAAATAAAATTAGAACTTCAGTTCCTCAGTCATACTACCCTCACTACAAGGGTTTAATAGATACATGTGGCTGGTGGCTGCTATATTGGACAGCACAGATATGCTTTTAACTTTATATGGCAAGGAACTCATTGGAGGGGAGGGTGGAGGAAGGATATACCATATATATTTTATGCCACATATCAAAGAGAATAGGAAGCACAGAATGCTTCCATCATCTGGACAATTCAATTAGACAGTGCTAATCTAGAGCATCTAATCTGAAAAGAAAGGGAGTCTGGGTTGATGGAACTACCTTCAGAGGACTAAGGATAGTTTGCCCTATTTATTCAGAACCATTCCTCCTTTCTGCTATTGCTTTCTTGGCCATTTCTTGCCCAGTCTCAATGCTGGACACATGTAATTAATACTGAGTTGATGTGGACCTGCTGCTGCTATGTTAGATGTTTGAGGAGGAGGTACAATATACTACCAGGTGATTTGGGGATTGTCTATGGTTTTTGTAGATGTCAGTAGCATTAAATCTGGCAGGAATTTGTGACCGGATATGATTCTAAGTGTCGATCTCTCTTAGCTCAGTCTTCATAACAACCCTTCAAGGTCGGCAATTCCATTCATTTTTAACAAATGAACATGTTAAAATGTTAAGAAACTTAACAAAGACACAGAACTAGGAAGTGGCAAGCAGTGACATGAACATAAGTTTGTAATTCTGGATGCTTTGTGTTATAGCTTATGGCTTACTGGGGAGAGGAAACATGTACATACAGAGATCATTATAATAAAAAGTGCCAAAAGGACAGATTCCTTGATGAGGGCTCCAGTTCTTTTCCTGGTGACACTTATACCTGACTTTATAGATGGGACAGATGTTCTGTTACTTGTTTAAAATACAGCATTTGCCCCCTAATTATTTGGTAGGTGAATAATCTTCCAGAATGTTCGATTTAGTACTCAGGAGCCCCTCATCCTATATTAATGGTGATATTGGTGATAAGGAATCTTCTGAATAGGTGGGCTCTGAATTGCATGAAAACTGTTCCTGGTAATTGTCATGAGATTTGCAGATTTTAAAATCTGCCATGATCCAACACTGACCCTAGGATGTTGAAAAACCAGTGAACCTATCCAGCGTTGTTAGACAAGAAGCACTGTTCCAAAGAGAGTAGTGAATTTCCTGTGCTTCTAGAGATTTTCTAGTCTTATTTCTTGCTTTGCCTAGCAAGACCTTCTCATTTTCCTGCAGCAGTACCCCACGCTATTCTGACAGCAAAGCTGTTTGCTGATCAAAGGATAGGTTCATTGCCTTGAGAAACTCCTTTTTCCATCTCACCTTCCATGTTGCTTTCCGGGTGTGTGAGAGCTTATATATCAGAATATTGGCAGTCTTGCAGAGATGTCCTTCATATGCCTGATAACATAAAATCCTGAACAAACTCTGTTTCTCTATGATTTTTTCTATTTTTTTCTTTTTGAAAGATAAGAATGTGTGCACATGGGTGGGGTGGTGGGGGTTACAGAGGGAAAGGAAGAGGGAGAGGGAGAGAGAGAATCTTAAGCAGGATCCACACCCAGCATAGAGCCAGACCTGAGGCTCGATCTCATGACTCTGAAATCATGACCTGAACAGAAATCAAGAGTAGGACTCTTACTGAACTGAACCACCCATTTCTCTATGATTTGTAATGTCACCTAGAGTTAGCTGGGATATGGGATGTAGAGAAGAGGAGTAAATTCTTGAGTTTTACACTGAGACTTGAATTTACTCTTGAATTTACATTGACATGGAGAATTTCAAAATCGATTGACTGGATTTGAGCCACTTGCCTAACCCACTGTGGCTTCAGAGTTTCTGTCTTGAAAGTTGTTGAAGTCTCATTGTGCTATAGCCCTTTGAAAACATGAATGGCCCAATGTCATTGTTTTGTGAGATTACATGCTCTTAACTTAGAATTTAATTTATTTGTTTACTTTGCCTTTAATCTAAAAACATTCTTCCAATCTATATTACCATGCTGAAAAATGTGCTTGATAAGTTATTTTCTAACAATTACTCAAGCAAAGAAAAGATCGTTTCATTTTGAAAAATATATTTTCCTTATTTTGGTTATGGTTTCCACTTTTATTTTCTACCATCTTTGGAAAACTGATCAAGCATCAGGGTGGTATTAGCTTCCTAAATGGTGTCACCAGAACTTTGCATTTATAGTAGTATTGTCCAAGAAACAAGAACAGGAGAAAAAGGATGGGTAAGATTGCCTATGCCAGGCTAACTGAAGTCCAGTAGTGTTTTACCATGCAGGTAATAGGAATTCTTGCCTCTCTAGTACTTTTACTATGAATGCATTCATCATTTCCCATTTGTCAACAAAGACCAAACTTCAAATATTAAAGAATAATAGTTGTTGAAATACCAGTAACTTTTCCATTTTGCCTATATAGGTAATAATCTTCCGTATGTGTTAATACATAACTAATGAAATCTTGAAACAAAGTTTCACAGTTCATCTGCCTGTTTAAGGACAGGCTGTGAAGGAGTATTTAAAAATGTCTTTCCTTTTGCAGCTCCTTCATATGTTACCAATCAAATCAAGCATAAAATTTAAAAATATTAGGATATAATCTTTCCCATATATCATATTTTCAGGGAGGGTTTTTTTTTTCTTGACTTATAGATGTTAAACTTTGATCCATCAGAGAAAGACTATACCTCTCTTGACTTCAATGATACATAGGCAATAATATCCATAAACAACACTTGGAATATTTCCTATTTTGTGTTGTAAGTAAATTCTCAATGTAATTTTTGAACAAAATAACTTGTTCTTAGGTATCAATGTCCCTGTTAAATTATTCTCTATTTTTTAAAAATTCCACATTTACCACGTACTATATACATCCTCAGGATTTGGGACATTTTCAAAAACCTCTGTTTTTATTTATAAAACATTTGTTCATAATTTTGTAATTAGAAGCATACGCACTGGAGTTTTTATTTTAAAACGCTTTCCTTTTTTTTCCTTTTTTCTTTTTTTTTTAATTCTTTCAGCACAGAGAAAACTTTCCATCACCTCTCTTTCTTTAAACTGGACAATTTAAAGAACTGCATTTTCCATGTTATCTGTATTGCTTATCCCAGAGAAATGTTTGTGTTTCTTTTATTTACCGACTACACAGAGTTGGCTTTTTCATGTAATTTCTCGCCTCTCACAGTTAGTGGCCTTGCAGAGAAGCCCACATGCATAGGCTGCTGTCACTGAGGTAATTTCATTTTTAATCTCTAGCACATCTCTTCCCTGATGTATCCTACTGTTTCCATTTAGATCAAAACAAAAAAAGCATGTTCTTGTACAAAGGAGGGCATCAGTGTGTTCAACTGGTTCTCCGCTGTCACTCAATTTGAAGACAAGTCTAAGTTAAAAAAAAAAATCTATGGGTTTATAGAAGACATTGCTATGTGTGCATTCTGATGTCATTGGTAGCTGTATAGCCGTAAGACTGAAATCTCCATTTTCCTTCCCAATCTTTCTTTCATCCTTACTTCAGTTTCTATTGCTAGAGTCAGTGTTCTCAATTTCCAAGCTATAAACTAAACAGTCAGCTTTGATTTACAAGTCTGATTCTTCCCTAGAATGTCTAGATAGTCTCTATTTTTACCTTTTGATAATCTTCTTGCTTTGATTTCTAACTCCGTTCACCTCTGCTACCCAGGTATTTACTATTTCAAGCAAGTACCTTCTGGGGGACTTGCTCTGCTTTTAATTCATTTTTCACCCCATCGCAGTCCATTCCACCAATCATTTACATGCAAAGCTATCTGATGAATATTTCTAAAATATCACTGTCCTGTTTCTCCTTTCTCATTCAGAGCCCTTTTGTAATAATTTCAACTCCAAACCCATTAGTCAGTTCCTTCTTCAGACTTTATTTGATACTCTATGTTAAATACTACTAATATTAACACTTATTGTCTTAATATATTTGGGCTACTACAATAAAAATACCACAAACTGGTTGATTTATGAAGAATGAACCTTTATTTCTCCTAGTTCTGGAGGTTGGGAAGTCCAAGATCATGGTGCCAGCACATATTTGGTGTCTGGTGATTACCCACTTGCAAGTTGGCCCTCTTTTCACTATAAGCTCACACAGCAGAAGGGGCCAGGTGGCTCTCTTGAGCATCTTGGGCATTAATCCCATTCCTGAAGGTTCTGCCTCATAACCTAATTACCTTGCAATGGCCCCATCTCTCTCTGTCTCTCTCTCTCTCTTTTAAATAATTAACTTTTCTTCTTTTTAAAGATTTATTTATTTATTTTAGAGAGAGAGAGAGAGAGAGAGAGAGAGCGTGAGTGAGCACGTAAGTGTGAGTGGAGGGCCAGAGACAGAGAGGGAGAGGGAGAAAGAGGACTTAAGCAGGCTCCTCACTGGGTGCAGAGCCTGATGCAGGGCTCCATCTCTCTGAGATCATGATGAGCAGAAACCAAGAGTCAGATGGTCAACTGATAGACTGAACCACCTAAGCGCCCCCAAGGACCCATCTCTTAATATCACCTTGCGGGGGATTTTAACATATGAATTTTGGGGTGGGGTGCACAAACATTCAAACAATAACACTATAACTTATAGGAGACTTCTGAATCTTTCAACCTGCTAGGTATTGAGTTACATGTTTTAGCACCATAATCTAATTTAACCCTTTCCACAAGTACATGGGTATTATGTCCATTTTTCACACAAGGAAATAGCAATTCAGGTAGATTTGAATAGCTCCAACAAGGTTACATGGTGATACAGGTAGAGCTTAACCAAAGCTATATTTGTAACCAACATTCATGCCTCCTACAAATCTTTGCTATGAAGCAAATTATTGTGCTAAATTTTTTAAGTGTGTCTTGAAGGGTTTTTTTTTTTGCCATTGTCCTTTTTATTTTATACCACTGTACCTAGAATGCCCTTCCTCTCTCTAATGAAATATCATGCATTTTTCAAGCCTATCACAAGCTTCAATTCCTTTCTATTTTTTTGGTATTTTTTAAATTTAAATTTTTAATATAATTTTATTTATGGTTTTACAGTGTTATGTTTCAGATGTACGATGTAGTGATTCAGAATTCTGTACAACATCCGGTGCTTATGACAAGTGTCCTCCTTAATCACCATCACCTATTTCACCAATCCCCCCACCTCTCTCCCCTCTGGTAACCATCAGTTTGTTCTCTGTGATTAAAAGTCTGCTTCTTGGTTTGTCTCTCTGTCTCTCCCATCTTTGTCTTCCCTTTGCTCATCTGTTTTGTTTCTTAAATTCCACCCATGAATGAAATGATATGGTATTTGTCTTTCTCTGACTGACTTATTTCACTTAGCATTATAATCTTTTGTTGTTGTTGTTGTTTTTGTAGCATTATAATCTTAAGCTCAATCCATGTCACTGCAAATGCCAAGACCTTTTTCTTTTTTATGGCTGAATTATATATTTTGTATATTTTTATATTATATATTCATATATTTTATATATATATTTTATATAATCTATATATATCTCACATCATCTTTTTTTTTTTAGATTTTATTTATTTATTTGACAGAGATCACACGTAGGCAGAGAGGCAGGCAGAGAGAGAGGGGGAAGCAGGATCCCCGCTGAGCAGAGAGCCCAACGTAGGGCTTGATCCCAGGACCCCAAGATCATGACCTGAGCTGAAGGCAGAGGATTAACCCACTGAGCCACCCAGGTGCCCCTATCTCACATCTTCTTTATCCATTCATCCATCGATGAACACTTTGGCTGCTTCCATAATTTGGCTATTGTAGATAATGCTGCAGTAATCATCAAGGTGCACGTATCCCTTTCCATTTCCTTTTTAAAACCTAACCTAACTACCCTATTCTAAAGGTAGACGCATGAAATTCTTGGACACATAATTCAGTTTGCAGATGAATTTTCAAAATCTCCATAGCAGATTTATTATTGTCTTGTGCTAGTATTGATACTTTTTTGTTTGAATTTATTTTTTTGCATACTTTTATGTTGTAGTATTTATCCAGGCATAACATCAGTAGCTTGACCTCCCTATAGTTTCATAAGCATAGTAAGTGACAAGTATTTGATGATTTGGTTGTTTAAGAAATTCAGTCACATTGGTTGCCCAAAGTGGTTGATCTGACTATATTGATCAGTTCTGTCATGGTGGTAAAGTCAGTTGGTTTCTATAGAAAACATCACGGCCTTGACACACTGTGACTTCAGAGGAAATTTAGACATTCATCCAACAGAAAAATTATATTGGGTAATAAAATTTGGGACATAAAAGTGAATTCTGAAATTCATAGTTTTATGGTAATACCAGATTTGTTATATAAGTCAATGCGAATAAAAGTATATATAGAAAAAAGTTTTCAAAAAATCTTTTGTGAAAAGGAAGTCAACAAATATTAAGCAATACTTGGTAGACCAAAGAGTAATTTTCTGTGTATTGCTCGTAGTCTGTGTTTAATATGTAATGTACAGTAAATCCAGATTATAAGAAGAAAGCTGATACCTCCTCCCACTCCCCCCCAACATATTCAGCTATTAAATCTCTACACTATTCTCAGAATCCTTAAAAATTCTGAGTCCAACCCATCAGCCAATGGAGAAAACTAGGAAACATCCTGGCCATGTTTTGATCCTTTCGTATTATCATTCAGCTTTTATCTGAACACCTCCAGTAACAGGGAACTCGGCACTTTTGATTAAGTCCAGCCTTGTGTTGGGCATTTATAATTGCTGAACAGTTCTTTCTGATCCTAAGCCTCAGTCTTCCTCTCTATAACATTGTCCCAATGTCCCTTATTCTGAACAATGTTGTTTTATATTAGATTAGATGAAATAAAACACACTTTCTGGATTTTTCCCAGTGCAACTCCTCTATTTGACAAGACCTATTCTGTCTCTTCTTAATTGCCCCCTCTCCTCTCCCCTCCCCTCCAGGCAAAAGTCTCTAGTTCATTCAACTAGTAGTCATTTGACTTAGTTTCCAGATGTCTTCCCATCCTGGACTTTCTCCTCTGGATATTCTCCTCCATCGCAAGAATACAATAAGCCAGATGTAGCCTGAGGAGGGCAGAAAACCCTGAAACTATAACTTCTCATGCTTTAGAAATGGTATTTCTGTCATTGCAGCCTAAGTTTGCATTAGCTTTTAAAACAGTAGCATTATACTCATGGCTTTTATTGAACTTGTGGTCTAAAGCCTCAGGCCTTTTATTTTTCCCCAGGAAGTGTAGTCAAGCCATGTATTTCTTATCCTGTCCTATGTAATTGATTTTTTTTTTAAACTATGTATAAGGATTTTCCTTTATGCTTTTTTGACTTTTATCATGTTGGTCCCCCAGAAGTGCATGATGGGACAACTGAGAGAAAACCACAGGATTCTTGGCTGCTCTAGATGCTGAGAATCTGGAAAGGCTCTAGTGAATTACAATAGGAGTTCCACTCAATAAACCCCAAGCCCTATGGATATTAAAAACATAAAAACTAGCAAACCCAAAAGAAAGCCCCAAAAGCCTCTTGCTGCTGGGAGCTACATTTTACCTTCAGTAATACCCAAAATGAGAAGACAAGGAGGGAAAATACCTAACTCCTCAGTAATTGAGACCTCCTACTAGGACATTGCTTTTTAGTCCCAGAAACTTCCTGCCTTCATGCACTTAGTAAGAGACTTAGTAGATGGTGATATATTTAAAATATGATGTTTCCATGTTTTCTCTTCTTGGGGCCAATCAGTACATATTCAACAGTTTCCCCTTTCCTCCATTAGCACATCAATTACCTTTTGCTCCCAAGCCCCTGGAATGTCAACAACTTCCAACTGTTTGTACTATCAAAGCTCTTGTCTCCTGAAAACAATTCTCTCTCCCATGGAGGAAGGGGAAAAAATATCTCTCTCTTCCAAATGTCCAGATCATTGATAAAAGTAGCCTTTCCCCCGACAATTATGTGAGTTTCTATATCCACAGCCCCTTCTTCCTTCCCTACATTTACCTCTCTTCTATTCATGATATTATGGCTTGCTTTACTCATTCAACATTTAATAAGAACACCGAATGCTACTAAGCATTGCACTTAGTTGATGAGGCCTGTCTAGCATGGGAATGCCAGGAAGGTTGAGAAGCTCTCCTTCCAACTCAGATAATCAATTTTGTCAGATGATAGGGGGCTGTGGGGTGTACAATATCCAAGTTCCCTTGTATCTGGGCAAAATAATGTTTGTGGTACAATTCTTGCTCTGGAGTCCCCCCTGGGATCACGCTGAGGCTAGAATTCTGTAAACATCTCTGTCTAGCTTCATCCCCTGCCTATCTAGCTTTTTTCACTGAGAGTACTCCCACTTTAAATTATTTGCACACAATTACCATGGCAGGCCGTGCTTCTTGGTAGAACAGAGACTTCAGAATCATAGCACTTCTTTAAAAATTAAACACTGGAAGAGCAGATTCAGTTTAACTCAACAAAAATTTACAGAGGATGATCTAAAAAGCTAAATTTCTTCTTTAGACTAGAAGCTTTTTGAGGCCAGGGATGACATCTAATTGACCTTTTCTCCCCAGCAGCTAGCCTTTGCCACACTCAACACGTATAGCAGAATGTATATTCTCTTATGGAGGCACTGTGATGAGCAAGATGTGACCCCAGTAAAAATTAAGGTTACAATTTTAGTGGGAAACAAATATGGCCCAACACATTATAAAACAGGTTTGAATGTGGAAAGTACATAAAAACCCAAATGCAAAATATTATGGGGCATGGAGGAACAAAAGAAAAATTTCAGTTGAAAGTAAGGTACAGATTGGGGAATGAAGCTGAATGAAAGATGAAAATGATTTTAATAGAAGAGAAAATAATTATTGCTAAGCAAGGATCAAGTAACGTCTAGATGCAATGTCTTGTGCTAAATAAGTTCTTTACATATATTACCTTATTTTATGTTTACAGACTATCTATGGTGTAGAAATTATTTTTAGCTGTGTTTTACCAAGGAGGTTTTGAGACATGAAGTAATGTCTAAGCCCACCTAGCTAAGAAGTAATGGAGCCTAGATTTAAGCCCATTCCCTTAGGGAAGGATATTGCAAAAAGAGGGAATATGATAACCGCAGATAAAGAATCAGAAAAGTAGTCTACCAAAATGGGCTTAAGTAGATACAATAGAAAAAACAGTCTAGAAATTGGGATCAGATTATAGGAGACTTGGAATACTATGGCCAAGAAATTAGACTTTGTTCTACAAAACATGGGGGAACATCGGAAGGAGATTTAATAGGAACGTTGAATGATAAAACTTAAGAAAATGAGTTCAGAAGGAGGAGAAAAGATGAACAAGTGCCTCAGGTTCTTCAAAGGAATGCAGCTACATCAACAAGTTTAATTGTGTGCATATTCCTGTCTGGCCTTTTTCTGCCTAGTTTTACTGGATCTGATCAAGTGGTTCTTAGATTTATAAATAATTTTGTCAGGAGCCTTGATTTCCCACAATTTTGATACTATGATGCTCTCCAATTTGACTTTATTATCTGTGCTACTTTGTCTTCACCCTCTTCTAAAAATCCATATGGCATCTATTTGTTTATTTTGGTAACTAGTATGAAGTTCTCTTGAAAAAAGGCAAGTGAGTAATGCATTGCACCATACTAAGCAAAACATTTTAGTGATTGTCTTCCCTGATCTCCCTGGAAGGCTCTTTGAAATAACCTAGCAGTTGTGCCTTGTTTCTGATGTGGTCTTTGCTAGAGTCTTCCAAGTAGCTCTGTAACTTTGGTTTTCTTTCCTCTTCCTTCTCTTTCCAGTCTTTTCATTCTAGTGTTTTCTGTCTCTTTCTGTTTTCCTCTTCATTCATTGTCTAGAACTTTGGAGAAAATACTGAAGTAGGAAGGTGAAGAAGTCTCAACAAGTTATAAGCTTCCTCTCTATTTCTGCCTTTCTCCCTTTCGCTTGCTCTTATTTATTTTGCAATAAGCATTACAGTATTCCTAACCCAACTTTTCTTTCAATTGGAGAGATTGGCAACTGGACAGATTTGCCTTTGCAGAAGGCACAGTTTCTACTGAGCTCCAAGTGACAGGGTGAAAAGCTGAATGACACTGATTTTTTTTTTTTCCTCCTTATTGAGGCTTTTACCATAGATGCAGTCACTTAGGACCACTATATTCTTAAATTTCTTGTTTTAAAAATTAAATATTATTAATTTAAGAGGAACTGAAAACATTCCAAGCAATCCTTCCTGCCTGCTATAAATACCTCCAAAGGATGTATCTGCTTCCAATTTCCATGTATGGGAGGGACTCATACTGCATCTCAGATGGTTGTAAGAGTATCAATGACTATGATAAGACTTTCTGTTCTCCCAGCTGAGAAGACAAAGAAATTGTAATGGGGCAGCCTGTTTCTGCAAAGAGGAGGCCTGTGGGGAAATTTTTATTCATTTTCTGTACTTTGCATTATTCAGCCACCCACCTGATGTTCTTCTCATGTAGTAAATCCAGAAAATTACTGTTTGCTGAAACTTCCACTGCCTCCATTTATGTAGAGGCGTAAGACAGTTGTTTCCTGAGTCTGGACTACTTTTGATTACAAGAGACAGAGTTTGCCTATGTTTGATTTCAAGTCCAACCGGTCACATTTCTAACCTGACTTTTTTTTTTTTTTTTCCTTTCAATTTTGTCACTTAATGTACTGACCCAACTTTTTGAGTCAGGAAAATAAATAAAGCCACAGTTAGCATGTATTTCTCGTATAGAGAAATGGAGTCTGATGATCCAAGTGGTGTGTGTGAGGCTAGAGAAGAAAGTCGAGCCGTATCCTGGAAGACAATGCAAATAATCTTCTTGCCTGGGATTGAATTTGCTGCTATTTGTTGCCTCATGACCTTAGATCTTATTATTAATTTTGCCTTATGGCTTAGAATTGTACAGACTAATTTTCTGTAAGTTTGTCGCTTTATAGCTAATCAGCCTTAAACATAATTTTGTTTATTCAGACAATTGTCCCTTGATTGAGTTAATCTAACTCTAATCCACATGTAGCAAGTGTTATAGCAAACCAAAATGAGCAAAACTCTCTAACTCTGGTATTTTTTAAAATTTGTAATTCCCAGGGTACATTGTTAATGTTTTCATTTTATTATTATTGGTTCTATTTTGTTAATATTTTTGTGGCCACACATACACAATACAAGACACCCAGTTGAGTTTAAACTTCAGATAAGCCATGAATAAATTTTAGTATAAGTACGTTCCAAAAATTGCAAAGGAGATACTAATACTTGGAAAATTGTTCATGTTTTATCCGAAATTCAAATTTTAGTGTTCTGTATCTTTGCTAAATATAACAAGCCTGTTTACTGGGAGAATTATAATTTCAGGTAATTTTGTTCTTTTCAGTAAGTTCATTTTAATAAATGTATACATTTACGTCTTTTGTAAGTTTTTATACAAATAAATTAACAAGTTAGGGGAAAATCTTATTTTAAGCTATATAGTCTAGTTTGTGATTCTGATAATATAATCAGTATGGTTAAAGATCCTTTAGAAACACACTGTAGTTATCTATTTACCTGCCTGTGACTTCTATTAATCTGTGACATCAAAAAGAGAAGGATCAAGTTTATTTTTTTTGTATTATATAATGTTGGACATAGAAGGACCTCAGTGAATATTTCTCTAATAGACTGCTGATTACAAAATAGTAGGCTGGCACAGCAACAAAAGTGTGTGTGTGTGTGTGTGTGTGTTTATGAGAGAGAGAGAGCCTAACATGTAATGGATACTGACTTTGTACTAGCAGTCCATTAAGAGCACAGTGCCAAACATTAAGTTGCTATCTTCTTCTTATAGAGAAGCTTTTCACTGGAGTGTGGTTCAAAACCAACCAAAGTCTATCTGTAAGAATACATCAGTCAATTTATGTATCAGCTAGCTACTGCATCCTTCCTTTAGAGACTCCAGAAAAGATGAGTTAGCAGAAGTTCTTCAGATAGTCCGTGTTGGTTTTTTCAAACTAAATCTTCATTTCTGAAAGTCAATTTGTAATATGGTTAGCCGTATAACTACAATACTAGCTCCTGTCCCATACACTATTTTAGAATTCTTCACTCCCCCACTGAGTGTCCCTTTTCCTTGAACCTATGTAGGCCTCCACTAATAGCATTTGACTTAAGTGACAATTTGTGATTTTCCATGCAAATGTCATAAATTTCTACCTTAGTCTCTTGGGACCCTTCCTTTTTACAACCCTGACACCATGCTGTGTTCTTAAGCCTAACCAGCCTGTGGAGAGGCTCCCATGGAGATGAACTGAGGTCCCGCCCGGCACACTGCCCTGTCTGAATTCACAGCTGACAGCCAGTTCTAACTTACCAGTAGTGTGAAGAGTCATCATGAAACTGCACCTTCTGGCCTCCAGTTGAGCCTTCTCACTGATACCATGTGGCACAGAAATGTGCCTTATCCAGATTGCAGATTCATGAGCAAAACATAATTTTTGATATTTTAAGCCAGTAAATTCTGCAGTAGTTTGTTGTGTAGCAGTAGATGACAAACAAAGATTTTGGTACCTAGAAGTAAGATGTCTGCTATAACAAAAACCTAAAATATTTTGCTTTGCCTTTAAGACCCGATAACAGGCAGAAGCTTCAAGGACCTTCAACAGGTTCTTAGTGAAGCCTAAGGGCCTTGAGGAGAGAGTAAACAGAAGCATAAGTGGCCTAAAGGAGACTGATAGCAAAGGCTTTAAAGAAACTAAGGAGAATGTTATTGGAAGTTTGATAAAAGGAAACCTGTGGTCTGTAGTGGCACAAACTCTGGCAACTTGATGGCCTGTAGTGACTTAGAAAATAGGAAAGAAACTCGGTGATATAGTTGAATATTTCCAAGAAGAATACAGAAAGTAGCACCTGGCTTCATCTCACACTGCTGATGATAAAATGTAAGGAAAGAGAAGTTAGCTAAATGAACTGTTGAATATAAACTCAAGACTTGGGGTGTTTGAAGAAAAAAACTCTTCCTGATCTAACCTCCCTAGACAACAAGTTCAAGTTCTAGTCAACAAGTTCTAAATTAAGGGGGCCTTCAGGCCAAAGGTTAAATTGAGGATGGGACCGTTAAATCCCTTGTTGAGATTTCAGAAATATTTAATATTATAGAAATTTTCAGATAGAAAACAGGCTCCTTACGGACCTTTCAGGTAGAAAAATAGGCTCCTTAAGGACCTTAAGTGTATGATTTAAAAATTCTCTTAACTAAGAAGGCTTCTAAGAATCTCAAAGATCTTGTTCCATAGAGTCTCTCAGAGAGTACTAGGTAGAGAAGGAAAGAACTAAAAAAAGATTTACAGGTTTATAGATAGGACCTTACTCATATAGGTTTTATGAATTGATACATAGGAAACTCACAATATTTTTTTAAAGAATTATATCAGCTTAGTCTGAAAAGAGCAGAGACAGTATGAAATGAAGAGAAACCTTTGTCTCTGAAATTTCTATGTGTAGGAAATAGGCAAACTGCTAACACAAGCTAGTTTTTGTAAAAAAGAAAATATGACTCATAAGGCAGAACTAATAATCCAGAGGGTATAGCCAGAAGATATGAAGAATAACTCCTAAACTGTTGGACTGAGTTCCAATCAAGGAACTGGCTACATGTACTTGGATGGATGTCAGAATTTCAAAGGAGCCATATCTGCAGTATGCAAATCCTATGCTGATCCTACCATTGTATGTTGGGTATGGAAAGGACAGATAAACTTTCTCTTTAATTTTTAGGTTTTGGGTTGAGAATAATGGTACTTAAAAAGATATGCCTGAGGATGTTGTGCCTGAGGAGCTTGATCCACAGCTGGATCGGATTTTGGTTATGAGATTTTGAACCTCTAGCTTAAGCCTAATGCCTTAAGATGAGACTGGGGATTCTTTGGAGAAGAGAGGTGAGTGTGGGAAAACTATAAATTGTGATCAAATGGGAGACTGTGTCACACTGCATTTTCCAGTGATAGATACACATCTCTTGTATCATGTGTTGTTTTAAAACCTTAGCACTCCATCATTAAAAGTGGACCCTGTGGCCCCTCGCCTTGAACTTAGGCTTTTGCAACTGACTTGACCAATGAAGTACAAAGAAATTGCAACATCCACAGATGAGTCATATAGATACCGTATTTTTGTGGGATGCTTATTCATGGACATAACCACAATGCTGTGCAGGGGTCCTTGGAGTCCATAGATGAAAGTAGATTCTCTGGTGCCAACTCATGCCTTCTCAACTGATGCTCTTTGTAGCAAAAACAAGTTAATTTCACTGACTCCTGCTCGAATTGCTGATTCATAAGCAAAATAAAATAGATATTTTATTTTATTTTTGTTTTGTTTTAAGTTGCTAAATTTTGGGTTGTTTTGTTATACAGCAATAGAAAAATAATATACCAGATTATAATTTTGATAAGGTCTGAGTGTTTCCAAGGTCTCCATAGTGACACATTTATCAAACATCTCTTAGAAGGAGGTCTGCTTGCATTTGAAAAAATGTTACATATTCATGATTTAAATTCTTTTAAGTTTTTGTATCACATGCACAATTTTTTAAAAAGTCATGTATTGCCACAAGGCTTTTAAAACAGACTAATATTTACTGCCTCTCTCCCTCTCATCTCATTTAACTTCTCGGTTCAACGTCTTTCAGTGCTGAAATCGGGCACTTAAAAACTAATTGGTTAGTACTGTGGGCTTACAGGGCACTCAGGTAGCCCACAAACTTTTAATTGTTTATTTTTCTCTGGGCTAGTTGGTTTAGTCAGAAGGGGAGCTTACAGTCTTGAGTCCGAAGGGCATGTGTGACTGGAACTGCCTTGGAGCTGGAGTCTTTCAGTGAGTACTTTCACTTTATTCTTTTGTTTTCAGTATTGAATTTAAATGATAACCTTGTCTCTGGGCTCTTAAAGCCAGAGCTTCTCTTGTGCAGTTACCCTTGAGCAGTGGTTTTCAAACATTAGCACATATCAGAATCACCTGGAAGGCTTGCTAAATGACAGATAACTGGACCTCACCTCCATAGCTTCTGATTCAGTAGGTCTGGAGTGAGGCTGGAGTACATGCACTTCTGATAAGTTCTTAGATCTGAGGCCTGGAGACCACACTTTAAGAAACACTGCTCTCGAGCATAATCCTTTGGTTTTGCGTGGAGGTAAGTGAGATGTCTCTTAACTGCACAGCATGGTGGTCTAACTTATAATGTTTTTAGACAATCCTTCTGTTTCACCATTGCGAACTCGACTCCTGATCTCAGTAATACATGTGGCCTCTAATTCCCGAGACTTTCTGGGATTCTTCAGGGGAAATCAGCAAAGTTCTACTTTGGCCTAGCCTCCCCTCCCTCTTTCTAGCCTCCTGTAGGATTATTGGAATAATTGGCTTGCTCTCCATTAGATAGTTTGTCATTTCTCCTCTCCCACCTACACTTTCCATCTTTAAATTGTTAGGATAGGGTTACTAATGACCTTATTTTCAGGGATAACAAAGTCTGAGTGTCTTTTCTTTTTCTTCTTGCTCTTTTGGGTGTTGTTTTGAAGGGAATAAGCAAAAGAAATTTTTTACATTATTTTGGTGGAGTGTTATTTTGAGTACAATAATGAGAAGAAGAATTCTTGTCCTCATTTTGAAGCTGTTAAGTACATCCATGGTATTTTGATTCGCGCTAGTTTTAGGTTTAGAGAGCATTTTTGTGAGAACTAGATATTATTGAGGTAACATCATTTGCAAATGGGAAATCCATGGTATATAGTAACTTTTGGCTAATCAAAATAGTCTTAAATTAACTCGAACAAAATAATTACAGTTGCCTGAGAACTAGTTTGTATTTAAGACGCACTTTGACTTTGCCCTGAAAATTGTTAAAATGGTAAAATTGTTAAAATCTCTGTTAAAACAGAGATTTTTGCCCTTCTGTTTTCTCACATCAATTTTTATCTTATATTGCTAGAAGGTTTTTTGGTTAATTTTCATTAATTCCAAATTTCAAAATGTGAAATGCAATCTTAAATATCTAAAGCTGTGCTATCTAACATGGTTGCCACTAACAGTATGGCTATTTAAATTTAAATTAATTAAAATTTGGTTTTCCAGTCATATTATCTTCAGTTTTGTTCAGATGTCACATGGCTAGTGGCTACTGTAATAAACATTCTGATTTGGAGCATTTGCGTCATTACAGAAGGTTCTTTTGGATGCACAAATATCAAGTCTCCCTTATTTACATAATGGGGGGAAGAAAGGAAAAGAAAGAATGACTTTGATTTTGAATGAAAACACTCATCTGTCTGTCTTATACATTTTACTCAGGAACTTTTGTTTGAAAGTATCAATGTCTTCAGTATCTGTCCAAAACAGTCAAATACCACATTTTTGACTTGATAGTGGTAATGTGGAAGATGGAAGTGATTTACTCCAAAGTGTGGGGTGGATTTGTGTTAAATCATTCACATGTTGTTAAGGTGGAGAGATACTCCTGGGACTAGAGGCTCACCTCCCACCCAGCCCACCCCACCCATTTCCCTACCTGGTTAGCATCAGGAGGAGATGTGTTGAAAGGCTGAGCCACTGCAGGTGTGCCTTGTCAACTGGGACTCCAGCTCAGTTTCTCAGATCAGCACGGTGTGTGGCTTATGTGCAAAGTGCCTGCTTTCAGCTGGAAGTGTGTGTATGGAGGCTGAATGGCTGGTTCCAAGGCAGAGCAACACACTCATGCATTCTGGCTGTATGTTTGTTGACCTTTGGATCCCAATTTAATTGTTTATTGATCAGATAAACATTAGAGGCTATTTATTGGGTCCCAATAGGGAACTATTATCCCAGGCAAAGAATGATAAATATGTTTGTATTTCTGTGACTAATTTTTATAATGTTTTTAAAAAGTACACTTAATCCTGCCAATGCAATTGAAACATTTCTATTAATTATTTGCTCAATAAAAAAATATGTACATAAAAACAAAATTGCCTTATCGAAGTATCACAAAAAAATATTCTTTGGAAATCAGTAGGGGGAAATCAGAGAGAAAGAGGGAGGGAGAGATAATAGAAGTGTTGATTTAGGTGTCAGATATGTAATCAACTATATTAATTTTATAAATTATATTAATGACATTTAGTTGTCAAATATTTAAATAAAAAATTAAAGTTTTCTCTTTCCAGTTGCTTGGAAAAATGATCTTAGAACATTCTTTTAAAATACCTGTAGCTGGGCACCTGGGTGGCTCAGTGGGTTAAGCCTCTGCCTTCGGCTCAGGTCATGATCTCAGGGTCCTGGGATCGAGGCCCGCATCGGGCTCTCTGCTCAGCGGGGAGCCTGCTTTCTCCTCTCTCTCTCTATGCCTGCCTCTCTGCATACTTGTGATCTCTTTCTCTCTGTTTCAAATAAATAAATAAAATCTTTAAAAAATAAAATAAAATACCTGTAGCTTTTTTTTTTTTAACCATAGAAAACATCCTGAATGCCCAAATTATATTCCTTATTATTGAGTTTGTTGGAAGCTGGTGATATTTACCTGGACTTGTGAATGAATGTCTGGTCTTAACCTAAGCCAAGGTTAGGTGTTGACCGTGATGAGTCATTGTTTGATAGGTAGAAACAGCTTTCCTGATGGATATATCTAAGAAGGTATATCCTCCCCACCCCCACCGTCTGCTTGTAGACACTATTTTCAGTGAGTGGGGTGATCAGACTGCTTAGCTTTAGGGTTAAAAACGAACAAGTTAGTTAGACCCATTTGAAATCAATTTGGAATGTTACAATTATAGATGCAGGTAAGCTACAAATTAGCAAGAAAAGTATCATGGATACTTTTATATTATGTTTTCTGTTTATAGCGCTCTATAGGAATAGACAAATAACAACAAAGGAAGTATAATGACCACTATTGAATACTTGATTGATATGAACTAGATGCAATGTCAAATATTTATATTTATATAATATATATTATATGTGTATATAATATATATTTATATATAACGTATTGTCCTTAAAACTGTCAACAATTCTGGGGAATAAAGATTGTTATTCCTATTTTACAGGAAAGAAAATTGAAACATTTTTTTAGCACCTTGCCCAGTGTATCAGCTAGAAAGTATGCTGTCTAGGCTCAAACTTGTCTGATTCTATAACCCACTTTCTAAATCATTGTGTCGAGCATTCAATACAACTAGTGGAATAGAACTTAGGGATGTTAGGATTATGGATCCTGATATACTGTGTGGGTTAGAAGTTAAATGAGTTTTAACAATATTTTTTTTTTAAGTTTTTGAGAAAAACAAATTTTCTAGGAAATACAGTATATCTCTGATATATTCCAAGCACCTATAGTGAGTGTTCAATGAGTACTTACTGAATTAATAAATTAAATGTTTAGGGTCATTGTATAACTGTTGTGACTTGGGGTATCCTGGGAGGTCTTTAGGCTGATGTATGAATATTTTCACTTGCATGAGACACACAGCCTGGTATATGTAGTTACAGTGTAACTCAGAATTTCTCTGTGTGTATTTTATATACAAATAATATAATCTTCACTCATCATATGAGCTGTAAATTGGTGACTTTAGAGGTTTTTTGGAAGGCAGTGTGTATTGCATTAAAAGACCATTCTATCTCTAATTAGTAGAGACTACTAAATTTAGGGATTGATAATGTTGAATAAAAGCAAATTCATTGGTATGAGTCTATTTCCAATATCCTTATTGCCTCAGAATGGCCCTCAGTTAAACTGTGCATGTCAGAATCTTTTGGATCAAGATCATGTATCTCCATGAGTAGTTAAAAACTCTTAAACCACTGAAATATTTTAACTGTCAATTTGGATAGTATTTTACTTTCCTTTTGCTGCTTTAACCATTTACCACCATCTTAGCTGCTTAAAAGAACAAAAATTTATTGTTTCATAGTTCTGGAGATGAGAAGTCCAAAAATGGATCTCACTGGGTTAAATCAAGGTGTGGGAAGGCTGTGTTGATTTCTGAGGGCTCTTGGGAAAATCCATTTTCTTGCTTTTTCCAGTTTCTGGAGGTGCCCACATTCCTTGCCCCATAGCTCCTTTCTATCTCCAAAGATAATAATGACCAGTGGAGTCTTTCTCAGATTTTATCACCTTGACACTGACTCTTCTGTCTCCCTCTTCTACCTTTAAGGACCCTTGTGACTATTGGGTCAATCTGGATAATCCAGGGTAATTTCTCTAGTTTCAGGTTAGCTGATTAGTGAACTTAATATCATCTTCTACCTTAATTTCCCTTTACAATGTAACATACCATAATCACATGATCTAGGAATTGGGGATGAGCATCTATGGAGGACTAGTATTCTGCCTACCACAGGTAGAAGCAAGAATATGGAGGTATTAAGTAACAGACTTGCATGTAATCCTTAACTCTGCATTAGCTATTTGATCTTGGGCAAATTACTTAAATTCCTTGAATTGTTTGTATGGCAAAGTTGAGTTAATAACTATGACTACCCAGGGTGGTAATAGAGATGCTCTAGGTGTCAGAGAATTCAGGAGTCTTCAATCTGTGAAAGAGAATTCTCTTGTTTGTCATCCGATCATGAGAAAAACTTCTCAAGGCATATGGTAGGTTATAGCATTTTTAGATATCCTTTATTCCTTTCAAGTGAAAAGGGTAACATTCATCCATTTAATACCTTCTTTATAGCTCATTACCCAGTCCTGTCTAAAACATGATCATTGATTAAAGTCTTCTCATTTGTTTTTTTTTTGTATATCAGTTCACCATAAAGGTACCACATTATGGCATAGTTCTTAAAGAAACAAGATTAATGAACTTGTAACAATTAGAGAAAAATTGATGGATAAATTGTGCTGACCAGGAATATAATTAAAGTTCAAGGAAGAGCTAGATCTGTAAAGCGTGATCTAATTGCTGGAAACCTTAATGCAACTGAAAGAGTATTGAAATAGGTCTTCAAATAAAAGAAACAGAATTAGCAAAAATCAAAAACAATGGAAAAGGAGTTTGTGAGGGAAAGGAAGAGCACTATCTAACAGAATAGAGGCCATGTCTGTTAAAGTCCTACTACTGTTCAACTTGGAATATGGAAATGTGTCATACAAAGACTTCAAAGCCAGATAAGAAAGCTTAGAAGAAAAAGGGAGACATGAAGGTTCTTGATTAGGAACTGTTGGACATGAGCTTATAGAAACCAAGACAGGCATGGAGATGAGTAATAATCACCCCTCACCAACCAAATATAAATAGGAATTGATATTGACCAATGCATGAATAATCAGAACTAAGTCAATCTCTCTCTCTCTCTCTCTCCTTCTCTTTCTTTCTCTCATGTAAACATTTTTTGCTTATAACAGAAACTTTTAGGAAAAGAAAACATGACCCATTGACAGACTAAGAGCTGTTCTTAGAGCTATTAACTGATTATGAAAGAGTATAGGGAGGAAAAAAGGGAGATGTTTATTAAACAAAACAAAGCAAAATTCTGCATTTGAGATAACTTTGTTCTTTGTAATCTGATGTGGTCTATATTTATGAGTTTTAATTTAATGATCATTTTTGAAAAGAGTATGTGTGTTTAGAATTCTCTTGATCTTTATAAAAATAATATATTTCAAGGAACCCCAAATTTCCTCATCTTTAATACTGGACTCCTATTCCTTACCTAATAGGGATTTTGTGAGGATTAATGTAGATAACCCACATTCATCAGTGAGTAATTTCTAAACAAATCTATGCAGCAAAAGAGAACTCACGGACAGGATATGGGGCGGGAGAGGGAATGAAGGCAAGTCCTGAGATCTAGGGAGAAAGAACCAAAGGGTCACATATTCAAATTGCTACCATTAATATATCTCATTTCTACATGATTTGTGTCCTTGCACTATTTTGTTCAGGATCTAAGTTCCCAGAGGAAACAAAGTGTCTGATGAGCTCAAGGTCACAGTAAAAATTCCACCGATCAAAATTAAATGGGCAAGGAAGACTTTATTTGATGCTATTGCAGTGGGAGAGAGAGACTGGAACTTACTCTGAACTTAACTCTGCTGAAACAAAGGGAGTAAGGTTTCTAAGTGGTGGGGTGAGGAGTAGATTGCAGGCCATTTGTGTATACTAATTGGCTTTACCCAAAAGAAAACTTTCTTGTATTTTCATGACAGGAGGTAATTTATAACTTGGAACACAGGCTCCCACCAAAATTAATGTCCCAACCTACCACAGAGACTGGGACACGGGGGTGCTCTTTTCCTTGGTGATTACATTTCAAAGGGATGGCTCCCAGATCCTTGAGAAAGAGTCTTGGGTTGTAAACTGAAGCTTGAAAAAGATTTCCATCTCCTAGCATTAGAGAAAGAATTTATAATTATAAGCTTAATAAGGAAAATGTCCTGAGGGAAGCATTAATGCCATCTTGGTCACCAGTAGAGGCCATGAACCTACCTTGGTCATAGTGGTGAGAAGGAAGGTGTGCAGAGGCATCTTGATTTTTTTTTTTTAAATATTTATTTATTTGACAGAGAGAGATCACAAGCAGGCAGAGAGGCAGGCAGAGAGAGAGGAGGAAGCAGGCTCCCCGCTGAGCAGAGAGCCCGACGCGGGGCTCGATCCCAGGACCCTGAGATCATGACCTGAGCTAAGGCAGAGGCTTTAACCCACTGAGCCACCCAGGTGCCCCAGAGGCATCTTGATTTTATACTCCAATCAAGACCACATGGAATGAGGAAAAGAGACATTTTCACAGCATTGCATTCAGAGGAAGTAAAATCCTACCATTACAGACAATTTAAATCTTCATTCTGACCCTTTAAATTTGCTAGATGGAATATTGTATTGCATGAGCCACAGCAACTGATCTTAAAAAGCCTTTTTATTCATCAGCCTTCCTCAGGATGATGCACCCCGGCCCTCAAGATTCCCCATACTGCTCCCGTTAATCTCTCCCATTATCCCACTCTCCCCCTCATTTCCAGATCTATCTGTTTTTCTTCAAAGGACCCTTTGCTTCTCCTCATGCGATAGTTCAGGCCTTCCTGCCTTCTCCAATTCTGTTTTCCCATCATTTATTCTTTTTTAAAAAATTTATTATTTGTATTAACATATAATGTATTATTAGCCTCAGGGGTACAGGTCTGTGAATCATCAGGTTTACACACTTCACAGCACTCACCATTTCGCATATGCTCCCCAATTCCCGTTATTTATTCTAATGAACAAGCAACACTGCTGCTTCCTTAGAGTCCGAGCAGGCACATTAGGCTATGGGTACTTGGCCTTTTATGCTTCCATCCCACAAATCTGAGAGACCATCTTACAGATAGTATATATGTTTGTTGAGGAAAGATGAGAAGTTCTACCTTGTTCATTATATCTCCTCAGCACCTACTTATATGGGATCTGACTCAGAGTTAGTATCTTACTTTTTTTTTTTAAATTGAGCTCTTGAGAAACAGAATTTCAAGGTTTTAAGGAATCTGTGATTCTTTAGCAGGAACAAACAGGAATGTTCCATGAATGTGTTCAGCAGCTGTCCAGCACTACTCAGGTGTGCCCCAAAACTTTCCAAAATAATGATGGAGAATGAAAGCATTACTTGAGTACCTTTAGTAGTACCCTTACTATCTAGTTTCCCAGCTGGGAGGGAGTATTCAGCTGTCAGGAGAAGAGGAGAGAGGAATTGGAAGTGAAAGAAAGGGGAAGAAAGAGGGTTTGAACATGGCTGCCACTGGCACCGTCACCCTCCCAGACTTTCCTCTCCTCTCAGGCACCAGACCAGGTCATTGGATTCCAGACTGTCTGGGTAAATACCAGATGTGTGGTGCTAATCTGCCCCCTCTACCTTTATGTATCCATAAAAACTGTTATAATAACAATACCATCTTGTTTCAAAAACGTATTGAGTGGTTTAGCTAACTAAATTTATATGGCAATCTAATTATAGTGTTTCTTTTCAGTAAAACTCTTTTAACATGTTTTTCAAGAGATCAGATACTAAAATCCTTTCTACAGGTTCAAAGGAAATCTCTATATTGGGAAATGGAGAAACACATAGAGTGAATATAAAATGTAAAAGATTTGCAAAGAGAAATTTCTGAGCAACTCTTTAAGATATTTGTGTGCTATATAAATAAGAAAATTGCCCTCAGAGTACATGTATATAACATAAAACTCTGATAACTAAGAGTTGTGGAGCAAGATGCTTTTCTTTCTGGAGCACTGAAAATACCCCTCAGAGTATAAGAACTGCCTCAATGGCCAAACTGTGGAAAGAGCCAAGGTGCTCTTCAACGGACGAATGGATAAAGAAGATATGATCCAGATATACAATGGAATATCACGCCTCTATCAGACAGGATGAATACCGACCTTTTGTATCAACATGGTTGGGACTAGAGGAGATTATACTGAGTAAAGTAAGTCAAGCAGAGAGAGTCAATTATCCTATGGTTTCGCTTGCTTGTGGAGCATAAGGAATAGCACAGAGGACATTAGGAGAAGGAAAGGAAAAGTGAATTGGGGGAAATCAGAGGGGGAGATGAACCATGAGAGACTGTGGACTCTGAGAAACAAACAGGGTTTTGAAGGGAAGGGGGGCGGGGGGATAGGTGAGCCTGGTGGTGGGTATTAAGGAGGGCATGTATTGCATGGAGCACTGGGTGTGGTGCATAAACAATGAATCTTGGAACACTGAACAAAAATAAAATAAAAAAAAAAAAAAAAAAAAAAAGAACTGCAAAATCAATGGGGAACACATTACCGTGGCAGAAATGCAAAAGAACCATGGCTGGGAGCCACTGTTTCACTTTTCCAGTAGTTGTTAGAAGCTTTTGTGTGTTCCCCGTCCCTGCATCAAAAGCTTGAAATCTATGAGCTCTAATGATAGATTTATACTGGGATTCAAAGACAGCCAAAATGCAACAATGTTCTCAGGTTGCTAATCACAGACGCTAATTTAATACAATGAGAGCCAAGATCAAGATTTTAAGTGTTTAAGGCCTCTAGCTAGAGCCCATAGGATGAGTTAACACAGTTCCAATTTTGTTCACATTCAGGGTCAGGAAACTATGTCTCATCCATTTGGAAACATCACCTTGGAAACACTAAATAAAGGGCAGGAAACCATATACCAGCTAGAGGAAAAAAAAAAAAAAAACAAAAAACAGTTCCTAAGCAAGGTCTTTGTAAAGGTGCCATCTGACTTAGTGGTGTCCACAGACTCACTCACCAGAGGAGGGGGGCGGATAATCTGCAGACTAATGTTAAGATGAGAGACCGAGGGACTTCATTTCCAGCCCATGCTCTGAGTTGGTATGATTCTACTTTTGCATAAATTAATCACAGAACTATAATATAATTTCCTCCTAGGGTTCCAAATTTAGAACCTGATTCCGCCTTCTAGTCTGTACTACAGATCTTTCTAATGCAAGTCAAGTATTTAAAGGAGCTGACAGCACTAACCTCAACCCATAATGTTTGATCTGCCTCTTGTCTCTCATCTTAAAAGCATTGCTCTCCGATTTTCCCTTTCTTGCCTCCTCAGTGGTAGATCTCCCAAAAGATGGATAGTTTGGGTGGCTTTGGCAAAATGCTTTTATGCTTTCCCTCTTACATGATAGCCTGAAATTGTTAGATCTGGATTCAGTTTAAAGTGCACAATTTACCAAAAAAAAAAAAAAAAAAAAAAAAAAAAAGCCAGAAGGAATTATTTTGATTCTCTCAGACTTCATTATACATATCAACAGACATTTAAGGAAAAAGGCCACTCTCTTGATCATTTTTATAAATAAATGTTTTGAAACACGAAAATCTGTCTTATAAAAGGAACTCATAAATTGCTAGTTATGTCTGAAGGGGCTGAGTCTAAATCTTCAGCAACAAATTTTTTATAATGCTTTATTTCTTTATGGCAGGATCAGGGCCCGTCATCTCATGGTCTCAAAAACCTCTCAAGACGTTCTCCACATCCCCACTATTGCAATTCTAGTTTATGGTTTTATTTCTTGCTGGGGCTTTGGTAGTAGCTTTCTGATGAACACTCTAGATTGTGGTACTGCATCTTCCACGTTACCTATAGAGTGCATTTTTTTCTTAAATGCAAGAATCTAATTGTGTCCTGACCTTCTGGAAACCTTCCCATAAATCCCCATCCTTCCCAGGATGCATTCTAAATACTTGGTGTGGCACACATTTTGGGGTGCTTTCCTTGCCCATTTTCTCATCTCCACTGCCTACAAATATGGCTGCTGTCATCAGCTCTGCCACCATACTGCAGCCTCTCATGCCTGAAGCAACCTCTTGTAGGATGCCATCTTGCCAGATCTCTGCTAACTCTTGCAGATCCCTCAGGGTCTACTGTAGTAAATCACCTGTTCACAGTCAGTAAAGAAAAAATGGCTAAAGTTAATGGATGAATATTTAGGTCAGTGATAATTGATATTAGCCTGTTTCATATAGTAAGCTATACTTTAATTCTCCTTTTGTACTAAGCTTCCTGTGAAAGCTTAAGTTTTGTGTCATTTTGGACCGATAGATGGGGTTAAATGGGAGAGAGCTATGACAGAAATTATAGACACAGAGTTAAAGGCCAAAACAATAATAATGAAGAAAGTAAGTGAGAAGAACTGTAAACTCCTAACAATTCTCAGAAACGGGGATAACCTTGGGATTTTCTTATAGTACATGGTATAGAAATATAAGCCTTGCTATCTAAAGAGTAAAGAGTGACCCCTACATGTGGTGGACTTGGGGATACATAATGGCAGACATTTGACTCACATGCCAATCTGTCTATCAACTCATCAGCCACCTCTCATTTAGCTATCATTATCTTTTAGTTGATAGTTGCAGGGTGGGGGCTTGTGGAAAAATCTGCCTTTTCTCCTGATAGTTCGTAGTAATTGTTGAAAAGAGCAATTCTCAGTGATGAGGCCATCATCCTTGGCAATTTCAAAACTCTTCGTGTTGACTCCATGAAGTCTTCCTATTTAAACCCAAACAGAGACCGTGTTTTCTCTCTCTGTCCTGGATTTGACTCTCTCATGTTCCTAGTTCCCCCAGATTATGAGCATGTCTGATTCTGAAATTTTCTTCTTAGCCAAAACCAGACCAACCTAAAAAATTCTTATGTGATTTCCTTCTGAGTGAAAGAAATGGCTTAAGATAATATTTATTTTTGTTGTGTTTTTGTTTGATTTTTTAAAATACTATTAACCAGCATTGTCAAGAGGACAGGCAAAGAGACATCCTTAGACACCACTGTGAGGGTAAATTGGTATAAGCTTTTTGGAAGAAAATTACAGTATGCTAAAGCACTTCCATTCTGCTTAATTATCTTAATTAGAAATTAAGAATGTCCACAATAGTTAGCTCATACATTTATTTTTTGCCATGTTGATTTTTTTTTAATAGTTTGCCATGTTGATTTTTAATCATAAAAACTACACTACCTAAATGTCGAAGTTGGGGATTAGTGTGATCAATTTTGATACATCTATACAATGGGAAAATTTGCAACTATTTTTAAATGTTAAATGACAGAAAAACTCTGAAATGATAAATGCCAATAAAGAATATGAAATTCTTTATTGCTTATTGATGAAGTTTATGTCCTATTTATTTACTTATGTGGATGTGTATTTCTTAACTTTTCTAAAATGAACCTATGTTAATTATCTAAAAATACCTAAAATTTGCCCAAGCCATCTGCAGGAAGTAGGATTCTCAGTGGGGCTGGGTCGTATAAGCCACAGCCAGTTAAAAGCAAACCTTGGAATGGGAAAAAGGGCTGATTTTTGTTTCCCTGTTAACTTTTTCATCTGCATTCATATTCACATGACATGACACCATTAGGCCAGATTTATACATCACAACGTGAAATGGAAAGTAAGCAGTAACTAATTAATCTGTTTTATAAAGACAGAGAAGAGAGGAAGTGCTTTACCCAAAGCCCCTTCAGTGCTGATAATAGTGTTCATGAGTAGAGTGCTAATCTATAATTCAGTCTTTTCTCAGTTTTATGTTCTTCACATAACAAGAGTTTATTTTTTTATGGTCACCAAATTGAAGATTTGCAATCTTCTGTCTGTACATGGCTTATGGAAATTTTGCACTGTCACAATTTATTAAAAACATATACCAATATCTTGACCAAATGTATCAGTATAAGCAGACTAATAATAATGCTTAAGATTTAGGGGTTTTATGAAGTTTGGAGAATTAAAGTTGAGTTTAAAGAACATCTTAAGATTGCACTCTATGACTATGATATGTTACAAACTAAACATTTGACTATCGTATGCAAAGTTACTATCTACTCTCACATAAAATGCCTATGAGACTACAAAAACAATAATTCCACTAAAAGAATAGACTACACACATCCCATTCAATGAACCTGAGTGATAATATGGAATAGTTTTTAGTGGTAAAGACTATGAAGGATGCGTGGCTGAAGCTACTATTGGAATTTTTTTAGCAACAAATGGAAACTTTTGTGCATGAGAAATCACTCCATTAAAAAATCTTGAAGTTTGAATCTTAATGGTAGCTTTTGTCAAAGAGATTTAAAATTGAAACATTCTTTTAAAGTGGCTAATCATTGACAGTTTAGATTATCAGTGCTTATGAGTGAATCTTTGTTGTGAAATTTAGTCTTTCAGATGAAATTCACTTGATAATGGCAAGTACTCCGTTCTGCCTCAAGTTGCATTAGCTTGATCTCAGAAAACTAGCAGATGAACTTATATATAGAAAACACACACAGAGCTCAGCTCCACATGTGACATTTTGACAGCATACAAATATAGCATGTTTCAGTGTCAAGTCTGCACTTAACCTCAGTTTATTAAGCAAATTTGTAAAGGATCCAAGCAGATAATGTCTTGGCAAAACTTAGAATGGAATATCTGGGTCAAAACCTCATAAACCTATTTCATCTGATTTCACACCTATGAAACATTGATCCAGAAAACACACAACCACCAGAGATCAGCTGTGCCTTCGAGATAAGTTTTCAGCAGTTGCTAATAGACGTGTGATGCCCCTGGCTTGCAGTATGCTTACTGGAAAAAGCGGAGCACAAAGAGGAAGGGGGAAATGTTTTGTGTGTTGTCCGCTCCTGTTTCTTTAGAACTCTGGGCACATTTCACGGTCTTTTTTGGTCTAGCTTTCTTTGAGATATATAAAAATGTTTTCTTGCTGCTGGAGCCTTGTGTTTATTACCTTGGCTGGTGGCAAAGGGAGGGGATAAAAGACAGGAAGGCTCATTTAAAAAACAAACAAAAAAACCTCTTCTTTTGAGAGTGACTTATTTGGAACTTTTAAGATCAATTTGTGATAAATGCTAAGGTGGTCAAATAAATAATACATAGTTAGGGACACCTTGCTATTCAAGAAGGCTTGTTTTTGTTCCACTATTATATAATCTTGATATAAGCACAATGAAATGCAAAAGATATAATAAAATAATGGTTGTAATACTGCACTTGGATAAGCATTCATCAGAACTAAAGTCTCTATTGTAAATAATCACCCTCAAATCTCACTCTATAGAGAAGACAAGACCCATGTGAATAGAGCCATCTTAAAACCTGACAGAAGGGGAGTCAAATGTCCATTTGATATAAAACGTTCATATATTTCTCAACAACCTGAGATTGGCAGATTTTTTTTTTCCTTAGCTTTACAGAATAATGGAAATGGCTGTATGCAAAACCTATCTGAATTTTCCTTATGTCTTTGTCTTTCTGTGTTCTTTTTTAGCATCCTGACTTCCTCCCAGCTCTACCACAAATCAATGCAAGCAAACTTACATTTAGACCAGAGTAGGGAACATTTCTGTTCCCACACTCGGAAAAGGGAAGCATTTGTTGTTTCTACCCACTCCCTCCTCCTCAGATTTGTTATATAGTTTTTGTTTTGTTTTGTTTTGTTTTTTAAGATTGGGTGAGGGTATGTGTGTGTTAAGTCAGGGGAATCTTAAAAGTGAGGCATCTGGTTACTCTAAGATCAAAACCAAATCTTCCTTTGGTCTCACGTGAAGAACTGTGCAGTTTGGGATTCACTGTTCTTAATTCAATTACAATCCCCTTTTATTTATTTTTTTCTTAAATCGAAGGCAGAATACAACACGAGACAGGGGAAAAAATAACAAAGGGAAGATCGTACTCTGTAGGCTCTCAAGACATTTCCCTAGGCTTCAAATCAAGCCCTACTCTTGGTACATGCCAACAGCTGAAGTCAATTTCACCCAGTTACTGGGAATGGGATTCTTTGTTACTAACAACTCATCCTAAACTGCTACACTGATGCCTGAAGGCTTGCTCTACCTACTTTAAATTGTCCAGTGCCCCCAGCAACTCAAACTAATTGTTCGTAAACACTGGGCAGAACCTAAACCCTTGATTATTTCCTCATTTGTTTGTATCCCCAAAGTACATAAGCCTCTATTTGTTCTCAACCACCTGACTCCATTGAGGTTGAGAATAGGTATTTCCTCAGCTGCGTGCTTTTTGAAGCCTTTCTAACACCTACCCTAGAAGAACATGCTGAAGGTGTACTCCTTGAATAGTTTTCCTTTTAGTTTTAAAGACACAGCTACAAAATCCTAATCATCCATGCTAAACTCTTCCTACTTGTGTTTTGGTTTTTTTTTTTTTCTTCCCTTTCTTTCTTTCTTTCTTCTCCTTCTTCTTTTTTTCTGGGAACAGAACCCATTTAAAAGTATGCATGCAGACACAAGGGATTTCATTTAAAAAGATTGATCACTTAGTATTCTCTGGACCTAGGGTTTCCAAACCTTTTTTGATTGGCTACTTCACAAGTGAAAAGATTTGACATCTTATAATGGACATTTATTTTTATGCTCTATACATGTACTTCTGTATAAAATACTGTAAAAATATTTCATAAAAATAGACTGGAAACTGATACTATATGTATGTAATATGTTACACTGTGTGTGTGTGTGTGTGTGTGTGTATTATGCATATATATAATATAACAAATTCTAGTCTTTGTTGGTACATATCCCTCAAGTAATGACACACCACTTTGGTGACGAATACTTGAGCAGTTTTAAACTCTAGCACTTGTAAACCTTGTTCACAGATTCCTAAGCCTATCGCAGAGCTTCTGAGTCTGATGCTCTGAGATAGCACCCATAAATTTCTATAAAGCTTCCAGAAGATGGGCCTCACTTTGAATAATACACCTCTGATCTATATAGAACAATTTCTTGATCAGTTCATTCCAAGTCTAGGTTCATTTTTAATGTAGTCTTTTATAGAGACACAAAATGTATGACTTGGATCCATTTGGCCCAGATTGTATATACATATCAGCCACCATGATTGTTTGTTCTTTTCCCTCTTCCTTTTGAAAGTTATTTTCACATATCTAAATATATACACATTAAAACTTTCTTCAGACCAACCGAAGAAAAGGCCATCTGAATTCAGTGAAAGGTGGTTCTTGGGATGCAACTTTGCTACTCTTTACCCTGAAAAAAACTAAAGGCAAATATTACGGAAGGGTTATCTGGAAATAACCTACAGATTTATGAATTAGATTAAAGTGTAATGAATAGCATAATATTTAAATTCAGTTTGATGCCTTCCAAGTAATTTGAAAAGGTTTTGACCTTAATAAGTTGAACATTCTGTGAAATACTGTTTACATTTACTGGAAACTTGCTCGTACAATCAATTTGCTTAGCAAACTTTCAGGTCAAGGACAATGCGAAGAAAAATGAAAGCCCGAGGTGTGCAAGGATTCCCAGTATGTCCTGGGCTAGTGAAATCTTCTATTATTTTTGATGAAGTGAACATACCCACATTTTATAAGCCTCAAGATCTAGTAGAAGAGCATTTCTGCACTAAAACATCATCTCCTTGATGATCCATTTGTTCATTTATTCAGCACTTTATAGTAAACCAGATACTGTGCTATGCAACTGTGAGATAGCCATTACTTACTTAGTAAAGAATGATACAAATACATTTAAAATCATAACTATTAACTGGGCTGCAAGGAAAGGTAAATAATGCTATGTAGGGGCCTGGGGGATGACTTAATTGTCATTCATTCTAACCTAGTGACTTGCTCTTATGTATTTGCTTTATGAATATATGAAAGGTTATCAGTGTATGATTGAAGGACAGACCATCAGATTCAGCAGACACACGGTGGCTATTCAAGACCACTGGATATTTTAGTTTTTAACTGGTTTCAGAAAGCCAGCAGGAATAAATAATATGGCAGTAGGATAGGCTGATAGAATGGCTGGAAACTTTGGGCCAACAACCGAGTGGTTGTATTTAGTTTAAATATTAAATAAAATAGTTTAAGAATGGTGTTGAACAACTTCTTTGCTAGGCAGATTCTGATTCTTACGGCTTTTATTGCCAGATCTGCCAAATATTTTTCTGTGTGACTGTGCCCTGCCAGTTTCCCAAGTAAGCAACCTGTCCTTGTCATTTTGAAAGGTCCTGTTCTTAGCGTCCTTTTTCTAGTTCTTATACTGATGAAGTTCTTACCTTACACACAAACAACCTCTTGAAGATCCTTCAGGTTTTAGCCTGCTATGTGCACAGAAGACATTATTATTCTTAATAACAGAGTAACATTTTCATACTAATCAGAGACTTGCTGGCTTTAATTACTACATATTATTCCGTGGGAAGGGAAAAAAAATACACACTTAAACAAATTTTAAAATAAGATGTTAGCGGGAGTGTGATAAGTGTTTCATGCTTAGCTGCTGGTCTGCTAATAAAATAGGGTAGTTATGGATATCCTAACAATATTTTCATTTGTATTTTAAACCATACTCAGTTCGGGACTTTTTCTGTTGAAATACTCATTGAAATAGATTCTCTTTTCCATCCAAAAAGAAAAATAGATTAGCATTGCTTTTTGTAAGGAAACCACCTTTTAAAAAGTTATTTGCCTGCCTCTCTGCCTACTTGTGATCTCTGTCTGTCAAATAAATAAATAAAATCTTCAAAAAAAAAAAAGTTATTTGCAGAATGTGGTTTATCCTTTAAAATGTGTCTCTGATCCGTAAGCCTATCTCACTTTCTTATGATGACTTACAGGTTTGGTAACATCCATCATGATAGAGATTAGCAAGTTTATGCAAAACAAAGAAAATATAAAGCCTGATTAATAAACAGGCAGACTTCTCCTTTCTTTCAGTGTAGTTTGGGAAAGTAAAAAGTGACATTTTCTTTGTGGAAAAATTACTCGAAAAAAAATGTACAAATTTGAGGTGGTATGTTTCTGCTGAATTGTTTTTCACATAACTACTATTCTGATATCACATCATTTAGCTAATTTTTCTGATTTACCTCTAAAAAGAATAAAACTTTCTGGCTAGTAGTTTTACCCTGATAGATTTTTTAATACAATCTGTAAGAATTTGTGGTGGAAATCTACGCTTTTACAGATTTTAGTCAGTGGAGCCATTCTTTACTCTCCAAACTCTATGGCAATTAACGCTGTGACTCAGGATTCCAAAACCGTTGTTCTGAGTGATGCTATCCCATAGTACTTAAAAATGAACATTGAATGCTACTTATTAGAACAAGGTGGTAAAGAAAGAAGAAAAAATGATAATGCTTTATATTTGCTGATCTCCTATCATTGAACAAGTACTATATGATCTCTGATGACTGAAACTTTTGAAATATTTTCACTCGAAACCTCACTATGTACTTCATTCTCTTTCAAACATAGAAGCTCCATTTCAAAACAACACGAAACTACTATATTCTTAGAACTCTACTGAAGTATAGAAAGGGGAAGAAAGTATCACTGATGAAACAACCTATAAACCCACACAGGAAAACTGTTAAAAAACCTTCAGTAATTTGAGGAGCAAATATTAAGTTACACAAGCATATGAATAATAACCATATTAAAATTCACCTAATGCTCTAAGGACTCCTAAATATAGGTCATTAGCCTGTTGTTGCTGGTGTGTAGGGCATATGTTAGGTTGTATGTTTCATTGAGATGTGAGGGTATTCTTGAGCGGACATCTCTCAGACCTTTGGTTGCCAGGATCAGTTTTGCTGACCTAAATCACCAGGAAGATGCCTACTTCTTCCTCTTCCAGTTCCAGCTTTTGTTTCTCTTGAAACTGGTTATTTCACAGCCTTATCTCATAAAGGAAAATTATTTTTCAGTCAATGGAAGCAAGTAGATGTACTTGCCTAGCAGGACATAAAATTCTAAAATTTTTATTGAGGTACTCTCTTGGAAAAGTTTGGATTTGGAACTAAAAGGCGCACTCTTCTTCTTTATTCTCTTTATGTAGAAAATGAGGCCATTGCTAAGAGACCAAGTGAAAAACAGTGATTTCAGGTAGATTACCCCTCCCGATAAGGAATTCTTTTCTTGTCCTTGTTATGGTTTCAAAACATATAGTTGGATCAAACCCAGTTGTCCTATTAGCTCAAGGTACAGTGTTGCATGTCTTTCCTCCCATGTGTTAGGTAGAAGGCTCAAGACTGTAGTTATGGGATGGATTGTGGCATGAAAACTCCTAATGGACTGTAACAGACAGGAAAAAGAGTGGGGAGACATACAAATAATATAGGGACTGCATGAGAGGAGCCATTTTAGTCTAAGTTATGTAAATGAAAAAGTACATTCTTCAAAGATAATAATTACATATATGCTCACTCTAGAGCTAGATTGGACTTTGTTCTCTCACCAAAGTAGACCTCAGTTTATGGCCTCATGACACTAACATGATTCAGATGATTGACTCGGTTTTTTATGTTTTCATCTAATTTTGGCTTCCCCTAGATATTAATTATGTTAACACATGCTACAGGGTAGCAGTTATAGCACCATTTAGTAGAGATAATTTCTGGTCAGAGCTTCTCCACAGATACTGATGAGAGTCCTGAGAAGAAGGTGCATTTTAAGTCTGTCCATTAAAGAAACAAACTTTTGGTGGTAGGCTCACCTGGAAGATTTAATTAATATGATTCCATAAGCGCATATTGTCAGTCATACAGAAACAGACACAATCTAGGTCTTCTGATTTTATCCATATATATAAAACATAGGATCATCCACTTCCTTGCAGCTGTTAATCATTTCATGCTTGACAGTGAACCTGGAAAAATCAGCTTTTTAATTTCAGTTGAAAAATTCACTTATCTCCCCCAATATCTGATCTAGCTTATGTTCATAACACTTAGAGTTTCAGGAGCTTTTTAAAGTTTAGATTTAATTGTAAAATTCATCATACAATAGCTAGAATATTGCAGTTTTCTCTTTTTGATTATGATTTTAGTTCTATATATACGAGACATTTATATCTGGAAATGCAAAGTACATTTCAACTCTTCAAAAACTGTAGTAGGATCGCTAGTTAGGTTTGTGGCCTCAAAAATCGATCTCAATATTTATGATGAGTTTGATTTTTAGTTTAAATAAAAGATTCCATTTGAAAATGATCAAAAAGGCCAACCTTCATGGAACTAAATTATTCCTTATGGAGAACTCAAATATAATTACTGAGAATGAATGTCTTTTTAAAGTTACTTTTATAGAATATTATAGAGATACAAACATGAGTAGATTTTTCAGCTAACTCCTAGAATCTACCATGTCAAAATGTCTCCCCAGAAAAACAATTACTTGTACTACTCACATGGATGGCACAATGATGGTCTGAGGAGACCCCCATTTAATATATAAGAGGATAAGCCTATAACTCTAACCCCTAATTTGAATACCATCAGGGGGCATCTGAGTGACAGTCAGTTCAGTCTCTGACTCTTGGTTTCAGCTCAGGTCATGATCTCAGGGTCATGAGATACAGTCCTGCATCAGGCTCCACATTCAGCATGGGATCTGCTTAAGACTTTCTCTCCCCCTTTCTCTCCCCCTCCACCTCATGCTTGTGGTGTCTCTTGAATAAATATATAAATCTTTTTTTACAGATTTTATTTATTATCTATTTGAGAGAGAAAAAGAGAGTGTATACAAGTGTGGAGGGAAGGGGAGAGGGAGGGTGACAAGCAGACACCCTGCTGAGCTCTATCCCAGGGATCATGATCTAAGCTGAAGGCAGACACTTAACCATCTGAGCCACCCAGGTGCCCCTAAAAATCTAAATCTTTTAAGAAATAATATCAAATTTAGTTTATTACAGTGTGACTTTAGTCATATGTATTTTACCATGAAATGTATAACAGGTTTATTAAGGAATCTACTCATTGGGGTGTAAATATAAAATGTTTTACATTCTCTCCTGTATCTGTCTGTGTACTAGACACAGAAAAGCTTGGCTCCATTTAAGTTTTTCTCAGTAATTTTGGTTACAAAACAACTTCATGCAGTAATTAGAACTTCGTTCTCTTTACTTCAAAATATTTCATTAAAAAATATCTCCAGTTTAATATAATGCTTCTCTCCTCCATAGTGTTGCTACTTAGAGAGAAGAAGAAAATGGGGTTTTATACCTCATCCTTCATTCTCTTAGAAGAGATTTTAACAAGCATATTTTCAAGTAGTTCCACTGAAATCAATGTGGTACTTTCTGGCTTCCTCTGAGGGCCACAGTTTGCTCTATTTTTATCTTAGGCTACACTGCAGTCCTTTCAAACTTAGAAATGGTCTGACAATAGACCTAGGCAAGAAATAGGTAAGAATTTTTACATTCAGTTCATATCCCAACTTCTGGGGACATATGTGAAGTATCCCCCTATTTTCTCTTATGGGGTTGGAAGATCTGAGAGCAATGATGTGCTATCCTCCCAATTTCTCAGTCTACTCTTCAAGAACTGCCTCTCAATGTTCCACTCCAGGGTTTCACAGAATGAAACCCACTGTTCAGCCAGGGACTAACATGCTGTTGCCCTTCCTTGTAGGAGCTTGTGTTCTTTATGAGTGACTCTTAGAGTCTTGCTCATTTGGCCTTCATACAGCTCACCTTTTTTTCAGTTTTCCCAGTGTTCCTGGAGTATTGACTTGGGCAGGAGAAGAAGAGTATGTCCTCCAAAGCAATGGCCCTCCCTAACTCTCTTAGAGAGTTAACCTTTAACTTTGACCTTAGACTTTTTCTTAGCTTTGATATTTAACTGTAATTCCTCGACAATACAGAAAGTCACAGTCAGGATTTGATTCTTCAAGTTTCTATAAATCAAACATAAAGGAAATTCCAGGAATTTCTGGAAATTACATTTCCAGAGACTAACAGAAACTTAAGTGTATGTAGACATAAATCCAATCAATCAACTGAAAAAATGTTAGAGTTGATGTTTTTTATGAAATTCTTTTTGCTCTTTGTTGTCGTCGTTGTTTTCTGAAAGGAGTTGTTGCCTGCTTCCACTATTAGAAAGATTTTTTAAAAATATATTTTAGCTCTCATCTTTAGTTCTTTCAGTGCTCTTAAATTAGAAAGGAGTTGAGTTGTTTTGTGCATATACAAATGTTTCAATACCATTTATTGCAAAATTGTTCTTTCTTCATTGAATTAGTTCAGTGCCTTTGTCAAATATCAACTGATCATCTAAGGGTGGGTCTGTTTCCAAATTTTCCTTATTTCATTAATGTATTTGTCTCTTCTTATGTCACTCTCCTGATTACTACAGTTTTATAATAACTTAAAATCAGATCTTCTATCTGAGTACTTGTCAAATTTACTATTCTGCTGATTCCTTAGGATTTTACACATAAACAACTGTTTTCTACAAATTAAAAAATATCTATCTCTTTAAATTGTTTTTTTTTTGTCCCATTGCATTAATTAGGGCCTAAAAATGTTGAATATAAGTGAAAAGAGCAGATTATCATTGTCATGTTCACGGTCTTCAATATTTTATCATTAATATAATGTTAACTGTAGTTTTTTTTTTTTAAATGCTCTTTATCAAATTGAGGATGTTCACTTGTATTCTTAGTTGTAAAACGTTTTTATCATAAAAGGCTGGTGAATTTTGTCCTGAGAATTGCTTAGCTTAGTTCCCTAAATTTTGATATGTTTTTTATTAAGTTAAGGTTTTTACATTTTCCTTGTGATATCTTCTTTGAGCGATGAGCCATCTTAGTTATTATATTATAAACACTTGGGTGTTTTCTTGATATATGATTACTAATTTTTAATTTTATTCTGTTTTGGTCAAAGAATATAGTCTATAAGATTCTAATCCTTTAAAGTTTATTAAAACATGTTTTATGATCCAGGATATATATTTTCTGTTGATGATTAATGCATGTGTACATGTATATTCTGTTAGTTACTGCAGGTCAAATTGGTTGATAATGTTCAAATCTTCTTTATCTTTTTTTGGTCTACTTTTTTTTATCAATTATTGAAAAAGGACTGTTAGAGTTTTCAGCTATAATCATGGCTTTGTATAGTTTTCCCTTTTGTTATGTCAGTTTGTGCTTTGTGTAATTTAATGCCTTGCTATCAGAAGTATATACAGTTAGGATTTTATTATCTTCTTGATAAATTTATCCTTTATTATTATAAAATTACCTTATCTCTGGTAATTTTGTTTTGAATTGTTTCTTTTTTAAATATTAAAAGAGCCCCACACACTTTTCATTCTTACTGTTTGTATAATATACAATTTTCGACCTCTACTTCCAACCTGGTTGTGTCTTGCAATATAAAATACAGCTTTTATAAATATCATATAGTTTGTTCTGGTGTTTTTGAGCTGACATGACAATATTCACCTTTTAAGTGGAATATTTAGCCCATTTACATTTATTGTGGACATTGATATTGCCTTTGTCTATCACTTTGAATTTTGTTTATAACACAAATTATTTCCTTATTTCCTTCTTATTTTGGGTTAACCAAGGATGTACTTCTGTCTTTTTTATTGGATCTTACCTATATTTATTTGTATTGCAGAGTGGGAAAAGGGGGAGAAAGAGAAAGAGGGGGAAAATAGGGAGAGATTTTTCTTTAACAGTTTAAGATCTGTTTGAAGATATATATTAGAGAAGTCTTAAAAGAGGTGAGAAATCTCATTTCACAAAATTATTGAGCATCCTGGAGGGAGTTTAAAAAGATATGAGAAGGAAAGGAGCTAGGGGAAGTTAGCTGGAGTGGAAAGAGGAAGAAGGTTGGTTAGAAGAGACTGAGAGCAGGAAGGAAAAGAGGAAAGAGAAGGAGAGGGAGCTCTCATCCCTGGAAAATGAATCAGCTGGCTATTTTTCTTTCATATTTGTCTAAGAAGTATAACGTAGCCATTAAGAGACAGTGTCTACTTATAGATTGTCTAGATTGGAAATCTAGGTTTTACATAACCTTTCTAAGGCTTAATTTTCACATCAATAAAGTGCTGTTTGTAGTACCTAACTCATGGTTATTTAGAAGATTAGATGAGTTAATAAATGTAGAGGACTTGAAAAATGCCTGCCATATGGAGAACACCGCATAAGCTTTAAATGTAATTATTATTTTTACTTTATAATTGTTCTTGTTGCCAAAACAAACGGGAGCGAGAGGGAAGTCATGAGATTGGGTGCATACGTTGTGGAAAATTTCAGTAATCTTCTTGTTTCCTCCGTATTTTAAATCTGTTTGTTATTTGCACTCAGTAAACAACAAGAATAAACCACTTTGTTGAAGTTTCAAATTGTTTTAAGCCAGCAGAATTCTGAGAGCACAGCTTCTCACATTCTACATTGACAAAACATACTAGGTCAATTCTGGAAGGGATTAGAAATACACATTTAAGGTAATCTCAGGGATGAGAAATTATGGAAAAACTGCATGCACTAAATAATTTATGATGGGTGGGGAATTTTGACATTACGGTAATTCTGTGATACTTGGCGATAACTTTTTATGGTTTTCCTTATGGATTAGCTAAGAAACAAGGGTAAGAACAAGGATAAGCATGGAGTATTTTATCCAGTTTTTAACTTGTAGAACTAATCTATGTGAAATAAAATGGACAATATTTTAAACTATTCAGTATAAAATATACTATTAACTGAAAACTCAGAAATCAACTCTTACTGACAAAATGTAGTTTTGCAGAATTTGGCCTGGAAAATAACTGACTTCATAAAGATAATTACTGTAAAACAAATTTCAGATTAGCTAAATTTATGACCATAATGGTTTGATTTAGACAAAATAAAAGTTTTTATTGACCAACCAAAAAGCATTGTATTACTCCCAGTGATACTAATTAAAGTCAATAGTAAAAGACTTAAGTGTAATGTATAAAAAATTTATCGAGAAATTAAATTGATATAATATAGTTTGCTGTAGAAACTATGTTATTGATTAAAAATTCATCTATGACATAATTTTGGTTTAAAAGTTTATATTCACAAATGTAGAGTCACACTATTGTGGTGTTAATATAATGGGGTCAAAATCTCTGGACTCTCCTTATCTATAAAAAAAGGGTAATGTAGTTGTGCTTTCATCACAAAGATTTTATGAAGTGGTTCTCAAACCATAATATACATTAGAGTCACCTGGAGGGCTTGTAATTTGGAGAATTAGGGTATTTCTATTTCCAAAAATTCCCAGGCAATTCTGATACTTCCAGTCTGGGGACCACATTTTGGGTTCCCCTTCCTTATGTCATTTTTGTGGACACTGGCTTTTGTACTCTCATCTAACAGCCAACACCTACATTACTTTGTAAAAAGACTGGCCTCAAGTTTCAGCACCCCGCTTTGCCTCTCACAAAGAGAGCCAGGAATGCCCAGGAATTTATATCTCCCCACCCTCCCCTAGACGGCTCTTAACCACTGCTGCAGGTGCCAGAGTATAAATACTACACATCTCTGAGCAAGAGTGCATTAGATTGTGCCTAGGCTGTCTTTAGATGTGCTCTGTGGGATAGCTTCAAAGTTATTTTTACTGGACACTTGGCAAGAGAAGTTTGAGTAGTGTTGGGGACAAAAGCTTGTCTGGAGCAAGTTCAAGAGAGATTGGGTAAAAAAAAAAAAGAGAGAGAGATTGGGTGGTGACAAAATGAGAAACAGTCATGAACAACTCACACAAGATGTTTGACTAGAAGAGGAAGCAGAGAAATCAAGCAGTGCGTGGGGGGAAAAGAAGAGTAGAAAGGTTTTGTTTGTTTTGTTTGTTTTTAAGATAAGAGCTATTGTAGCATGTTTGTGTGCTGATAGGAATGTCTTCATAAAGGGAGATAAAATAAGGATAGAGAGGTTGTATACTCAGAGAAGCAAAGTCCTTGAGTATGTGAGAGGGAAATGGATTTGATATACAGATGGATGGCCAGCTTTATATTGGAGGGTCAACATATTCTCCATTAATTATGAAAGACTCTTCTCTCATCTCTCACATTTTATTAGTCCCAAAGCTCTGCCAGTTCTCTCTTCCTAACATTTTCCCAAACTGCCTGTCCTTTCTCTGCATTCCCACTGTCGTATTCTTAGTTGAGGCACTCTGTAATTTGTCACCCCGACTTCTGCACATGCTCTTGCTTCCAGCCTTGCCCCTTTCCCATCCATTCTCCTACACCACCACCAGATAATTTTTGTAAGGTACAAAGCAGAGCAGCTCCCACTCTAGTTCAAAATCCTTTATCCACTCTCCTACTGGATGAAATGTTGCATTCATTGGCTCAACACACAGAGTCTTTGATGATCTGTCCCCTACGTATCCAGTTTCATCCTTGACACTCATCTTGTGTCCCTTTGCGATCACCTAATAATGAGCTTCATGTAGTTTCTATAAATGTGCCACACACTTCTACACTTTGCATATTTTGTGTTCCTTTTTTTTTTTTTTCAAAACATTCCTCTCCCACCTGCCTGTCCAGCCAGTTCCTCTCTCCCCATCATATTTCACTGCAAACATTACTCTTCCCATTGCTTAAATGAAGACAATTATGATTGAATGCATAATTGGTATTAATTATGACATGTTGTCCAAATGCTCAATTTCCTGTGGTGAAACCGCATTTCCCAATTTGGAGATTGAAATATTTGCCTCAGATTGGTAGGTGACCATGTCATGCCAAGGTGTGCATCAGACTTCAGCTTGCCAGCAATCAATTTACATTGAAAAGTAAACACAAAAGTATATGGAGGAAGCTCTCCTTCTTAACTTTCTGCCAATGGGTAAAATCCATGGACTCAGTACTTCTGCAAAGACTTCCCTTACCTTTGCCAAGTCAGCCTGCTTCCTGCCCCTACCCAGTCGCTTAGAGGAAGAGAGAGTGACCACTAGAGAGAATGGGGGTGGCATAATGCCTGAAAACACTTGAAATTAAGATTGTAAGGGAAGGGGAAAAGAAAAAGATTGTGAGGGAAGGTGGTGATTTTGCTATAATTTCTCCTGACCTATTTTCACATGCATCGTAACAGGGAAAGTTCTACCTGTTAATATAAGCATCCCCAAAAACAGTGTTATGTGAGATCTGGAATAATAATTATTGTGACAAAAAGGAAGTGCTGTGTAGCTTAAAAGAGCACACTCAGAACAGATCCCTTTGGTGCACATGATGCATACCTTCAGATTCCCTGAAGATTCTCTGGCTGGCAGGTGGGGACATCCAGGACTGCTGCCCTGCAGATGCCATGATAATGGAGCTATAGAAAGGGAAAACTGGTGCATAGCTGTGGAGGTAACTGGAGAATCAGAAGAGCATGCAAAGAGTTGGGAAAGCAAGACCAGAGGAGAGCCCTGTCTGGGGAAGCACCCAGACCACTGCAGAACTTGCCAGTTGCCACCAAAAGTGACAGCTATACTATGTCAGCTTGTAAATGTCGTAGGGGGAAGCAGGATTTATTTGAAAGCCTTTGCAGGAGCCCCTTTTGCTGAATGGTAACATTTTTATAAAAAGGTTATGAAGCTACCCTCTGTCATGATTGTACTTTCTTGGGAAAAAAAAAACACATTTTTTTATAAGTTTTTAAAGTTTGGTTTTTCAACTTCTTTGTCTTTAATGGTTAGCTGTGACTGCCACTTTAAGAAATGTTTTTGCCGTTACTGCTCCATTTTAATCTTTCACTTTGTATTAACAAAATCAAAACCAGCACAATTAGATACCTCCTGATTCTGATTTGTTTTAATACTAAGGGAATGTTTGAAATGGCACAAGCCATTGTGGGGGAAATTCTTCAAGCCGTGGTGGCTACAACATTGGAGTTCTAGAGGCAAACATCAAAAGATAGCTTGAAAGACAGACCAAAAACATTTAAACCAATAATTCTTTACATTTGTGTTTTTATTTTATTGTAGTCTTCACAATGAAAGCAAGAGGATTGGGAAGAGAGAAAAAGATGCTTGTATGCCCCTTTTAGTTGTGCAATTCAAAATGAAATCAAAAGGACTTTCTCCTTAGCTTTCAAAATTGACAAGCAAGCCGTAGATCTGTAACTCAAAAAAGGTAGTGACTAGAATATACGTGCAACAGTAAGTACCCAACAGTCCCGTGTTGTTGGAATAAATGAAAAAGAAAGTGACCAAGATTTAAGAAGCAGGATTATAATTAAGCTACATTGATCCAAACACCCACCTCTTCTGTTTATATATTGGACATGATTGAAATGCTAGAAACAAAACCGAGGAGAGAGATCCGCAAGTGAGTAATTTGGCCACAGAGGGAGATAAATGAACACATGGGCCTTTGAAACATCACAGCAGTCAGAATTAGCAAGAAATGGTGGCAGTCGTACACATGTGGATTGCAGTATCAGAGTTATGGAACATCTAATGACTTGATTACTCATTCCTTTTATTATTAGCATTATTTTTAAGTCTCCTAGCAATACCATTTCCTAGCCTGGAAATGTTACCTTTGTTCTTATTTCATTTTGAGTCTGGCAGTTAAGTAAGGATTCTACTGCGTTGCACAGCCCCATTGCCTTCAAGGAAGAATTTGTTTACATGAAATTTGGGTGGCTACGGTATATTAGGTTTTTCTCTCACCATTCGTTTAGGTAGATTTTCAGTTCATTGAAACACATAAGTGCTGGTTTCCTATAAAAACCTCTTAGATTCCTTTTATGGGAAAAAAAAAAAGAGAGAGAGAGAGAGTAACCTCTGGACATGATGAAAAATCTTGGAATTCTGTTCTCTGGGCGATAAAATCGCCTATTGAACTGATGTATAGCATATCAGCCACCCCACTCTCCTTCCTTTCCCTACATCTCTATCCATTCTGTGTCCTTTGCACCACATCTTCATATATGGGGGTGCGGAGAGGGCAGAGAGAGATTTAAAAACAAAGTCCACTAGGGGATACGTTGCCTTAGTCATTGAATTCATAGTGGCCCTGGAAATAGTGTTTTATATCCAAGGACACATTTATACTGTATGTACTGTAGAGAGATTCAAGAATTGCCCTGCCAGAGCTACCTCATATTATTTTTCTGAGGTCTTAGAGTCAAAGGAGGCCCCTGAATTTTCAGAGATGTAACAGGACAAATCCCTACACTTCCCCCACCCCTACCCCCGGCCCCTACCATGCAACCAGTATCTGAACAAGAGAGCTGGAAGTTTCTGGGTAAACGGAATATATATATATTTTTAAAGATTTTATTTATTTATTTGACAGACCGAGATCACAAGTAGGCAGAGAGGCAGGCAGAGAGAGAGGGAAGCAGGCTCCCTGCTGAGCAGAGAGCCCAATGTGGGGCTCGATCCCAGGACCCTGAGATCATGACCTGACAGCGGAAGGCAGAGGCTCTAGCCCACTGAGCCACCCAGGCGCCCTGTAAATGGAATAATTTTTATGTTTCATATTATTAAATCCAGAACCTTTTCATTTGAATTTTATTCAAAGACTGGAGTGAGCATTTCCTTTAAAAATTTCCAGAATGGGCCAGTTTGAATGTCAAAACCTTTCTCTGCTTATCAAGCATTTAACCATGATAAAAAAAAAAAAACCATTTAAGTTCCTGGGCCAGCATACCTCAGTGACACACAGGAACTTCAAATAGCAGGAAAGTAATCTTCCAGTTCCACTGAGACAAAATTTCTGAGAGAGAGCATGGGATTTTAAGCTACTGATAGCAGCTCTGGGCTGGTTGGAGAGGGATAGAATCACTCACAATAGAAGCATAGGATCACAGAGAAGGCTAGCTTCCTCTCCAGGAGGAAAGACTATAGCCAGAAAGCATTTTGGCTTGGAATTTCCAAAGGTTAAACTACCGTGTTGCCTTTTCTGTCCTGTAGCTTTGTGAATTTTGAAATATCGCTTAAGAGATTTTTCTATCTTTAATCCTAGCCTGACCACACGGTTTAGGATGGGGTGGTGTCTACTTCATAATACTGGGGGAGTTAAATCAATCTTGCTTTTAAAGTGATTTCCTGAATGTGCACTCAGATCACCTTTCATCCAGAGTGTTTGTGAAAATGATTGTTGTCAAGGAAAGCATTTGATTTCTAACCAAGCAAAGCAACATGTATAGAGTTTAGCAGCCACTAAAATTAGATAGTGCTGGAATTTCACAGGCTTAGAAATTTAAATACTTTTAAATATCCTACAGCTTTTCTCCTAAAATGTCATGTCTCCTCCACGATGGAGTGAAATACAGAGAAAACTTTAAAACAGCATTAGATTATCTTATATATTTTTGTTTAAATGTTGAATATTATCCTTTATAAGGGCGAGAATAACAAAAGCTGCACTCACTTACGGGGTTCCCTACATGCATGACAGTGGGCTTTGCACTTTATATACCTTATTAAGCAATTGCCGTAGGTAAATATTACTATAACCGTTTTACAAACGAGCAACTGAGATTTGCAATGTTTGAGCAACTTGTCCAGCCTAAAGGATTCCAAAACTAAACTAATCTGTCTCTGTGATTCTGCCAGAGTTTCACTCACTTTATAGCTAGGAGATTCACCTTAATGGATCCTTGAGAAAACTTCACCTCCCCTAGCAACCTCCCGCCCCCCGCCCCTCGCCATTTGTCTTGATTTGCTTAGCCATGAAGAACTGAAACAGAAATGCCAAGAAAACAGTGTCTAGGTCATTTATTGGCAGTTATGGTTTTGGTTTACTGCTTCCTGCTACTCACCCTTCCGCTTCTCCAAAGACAGCCAGTGGGTTCTGGCACTTACTCTTCTTTCCTAGTTGCTCTGATGCTCTGTGATTGAAAACTAGCAGCTCCATGGTGACCAGGAAAAAACAAACGAGCCCCATAGCCCATACCAGCCCTGGGAGCACTTACCGAACAGATTTTGAAAAGCAGTGAACTCCGTTTAGCTCCAGAGTTCCATCTGGAAATTGGCATTGGTAGTAATATTAGCAACATGTCCTGCCTGCCTTCCACCCAAGGATTCTGCAGCACCGGCAAATGTTCAATTGCTCTGGATTTCTTTCAGAAACATGTGAGCATTATGATATTATGATGCTTATTTTACTGACAGGGACTCCCAGGCTCATAAGGAGAAGTTACGATGCACACATTTCCATCTCAGGGTCAGTTGACTACAGAACGGAATTGGAAGGGCATTCTTGCTTCAAAAATATACCCAGTTAAAGAGGATGTTAAGGATCTAGGTTTGGTTTTAACACAATTTTGAAGCTACTGCTGGAAGAACAAGGAAATATGAAAGCCTGTCTAAAATATTCTATGAATTTGGGTCCATGCTCAACCAAGAAAAGTTATGCCTCAGAATAGAAATACCAGTGTATCTTATTTTTATTTAACAATATCCTTCCCATTAGCCTAGAGGCACATGAACACAAAACATGTGCAACTATGCAAAGCCTTCTGAACTTTCTTAGAGAGAGAATGAATGAATTGCTCTGGAGGTAGATTTGAAAGGGAATGAGCTAGGATCCCTCTAATTTATATATATATACACACACACACACACATATATGTATTTATATATATTATATATATGATATTATTATATATATAATCTATATACATGTATAATAATCTGTATAGACTGATCACCTCCTAGCTATATAGGAGTTGTGGAATATTGAGGAATCCAACAATGTATTGTCCTGGTACTATTTTATGAAGGTAATCTTTATTTTCCCATGCTATTTCTTGAATTTTATAGAGATAAGTTCAGGTTCTAAGATCAGGGTTTTTCCTGGGCTTTAGAAAGCTTCCCAGTAACCTGGCATAAGGTGGGTAGAAAGATAAAATGCTCCTGTGACACCTTTGGGAGCTAGACGTAAATGACTAAGTTCTAGAAGGTGGGGGAGAAGTAAATAATAAATGTTATGCTTTTTGAGTGTTGACTGTGTTTAATAACTAATTGAATAAAATCAAATGAAATATTCATGATTCCTTTTCTTTTACCTGGGAATAAATATTCATATTTAGTATCAAAACAGGATCAAAATTTAAAATTTTCTCCAGGTTCAACTGAAATTGTTTTCTTCTTCCTGCCATTAAATTAAAGATTTCTGAAATGCAAGGAACTCATGCACTCAGTGAAATGGTTTCCAAACATTTTTCATTAAGTGCTGCATCCTAAAAAATTTTTAAGACTACACCCCTAATGTTTCAATATTTATGAAGTACATTCAGAACAACAGAAAAATTAAAGGAAGAGATGACAAACATTTTAAGATAAATTTTATTTCACTTAGTAGTGATGCATTGTTAATGAGAGTAGATGTCAGTTTCTGATGACAGTTTCTTTTGCTGATGCCCTCTTATCAGCCATTACTGTTTTAATGACTTTGTGTGGCAGACAAGGAGTTCATCTAAAGAATAGGGAACATGCCAGTGCTGGCATTTTCTTATTTTCGTAAATTTATGTGTTTTTAATACCACATAAATTTCATAGTTTCTGTGTAGGAATTCTTTCAAGGCACTTGTTTTTTTATGAGTTCTTTTTGAAAATGAAATTACATAGTTCATGGTCACAGTATACAGAGGGCAAACAAGGGAGGCACCACATCAGCCCTTCCACACATGGACACCCCTTTTTGTCTCAAGAGACACAGAGTGATTTTTTTTCCTATGAGATGAATGAATAGCAATATAGAGATCAATTAGTATCATTAATGTCAATCCATACTTTAAATATTAGTAAAGCTTAATTTCTTTTTTTTAATTAGGTCTTTTTTTTTTTAAGATTTTGTTTACTCATTTGAGAGAGAGAGAGCACAAGCAGGGGAAGTGGGAGAAGCAGTTTCCCTGCTGAGCTGGGAGCCCTGCGTAGAGCTCCATCCTAGAACCCTAGGATCATAATCTGAGCCAAAGGCAGACACTCAACCATCTGAGCCACCCAAGCACCCCTTAATTAGATTTTATGTGTACACACACACACACAGTGTAAGTATGTATGTTTTCATCCCACATCTCAACAAAGTAACGTTCACACACATCCTGAGTAGTGACATTCCACTTTGGAGACTACTCACTAAATGTAAGGACAATAATGATGTCAATAACAGTATGTATTAAACAACTACTGTTTAATGAATACTTCCTAAGTGCCAGGAACTGAGCTAGGTAATTATATAAAATCAGTTCTTAGAATATCCTCAGGAAGTGTTTTTTTTTTTTTAAAGATTTTATTTATTTATTTATTTGACAGAGAGAGATCACAAGTAGACAGAGAGGCAGGCAGAGAGAGAGAGGGAAGCAGGCTCCCTGCTGAGCAGAGAGCCCGATGTGGGACTCGATCCCAGGACCCTGAGATCATGACCTGAGCCGAAGGCAGCGGCTTAACCCACTGAGCCACCCAGGCGCCCTCAGGAAGTGGTTTTATTTTTTATTTTTTTCAGAGATTTTATTTATTTATTTGAGAGAGAGAATGAGCATGAACAGGGTAAAGGGCAGAGAGAAGAGACTCCTCACCAAGCAGGGATCCCAATGTGGGCTTTGATCCTAGGAGTCTGGGATCATGACCTAAGCAGAAGGCAGATGTTTAATGACTGAGCCACTCAGGTACCCCAGGAAGTGGTTTTATTACTGAGGCTTAAAAAGAGAATAATTAGGCCCAGAGTGGTTGAGTGACTTACCCAGAGTCATATAGTATTTATTTAGTGTCTGAGCAGTACCATAATATGTAATCCATGAGAATATATTTGTTCTGAGAAATAGATTTTAGCTGAGAATATGTCTCTTCTCTACACAAAATTCTCTTCAATGGAGGGTCACCCTTCTAAATTTACCCAACTCCCTGTTTCAGTTGGAATTCCTTTTTACTGTCACTGTTAAAGAAATGGTAACATCCAGACGAACTCATTTACATTACTGTGTGAACAAGAAATACCTGATCCCCTCCTCCACTGAGAGCAGAGGAGAATGTAGCATCAGAAGCTTTTGGGTGCTGAAGGTTGGAGGAAGTGCCAGAGAGCCTGAAAGGGGCACAAGATGGAAGATTTGGATACTTGAATGCAATCTATGCCTATTTCCCACTTTTGCCTCAAGCCAGATCTACAAAGCAAATATGTTGCAAATTCTGTGACCTTTGATATCCGTTTTCTTCTTCTTTTTTTTTTTTTTAAAGATTTTGTTTATTTATTTGACAGAGAGAGATCACAAGTAGACAGAGAGGCAGGCAGAGAAAGAGAGAGAGAGAGAGAGGGAAGCAGGCTCCCTGCTGAGCAGAGAGCCCGATGCGGGACTCGATCCCAGGACCCTGAGATCATGACCTGAGCCGAAGGCAGCAGCTTAACCCACTGAGCCACCCAGGCGCCCCTGATATCCGTTTTCTTGTCCTATGTTATTTGCCTTTCTGTGTAAACCCCTGGTCACCCTGGAATCTTGACTCTTCTTTTTATCAAATGGCCATCAGCCTGCTAGCTTCTGTGGTTCTGTGGTTTCTCCACTGTTTTCATCAAATTCCTCTTGCCCTTTTTGTCCTGCTGTCATCTGTCTATGGGAAGGGTTCTTCTAATTTTAGATCCAAATTAATTTACACTTCCCACAAACCTGATATTTGTCTCCCTTCTCTTATAAATTATTTACACTGGAAAGGCTGAATTATGAAACTGAAACTAAAAATAATGTTACTTTCATGTGTTGATTTTTAAATGGATGCATAGATTATTTTACTCCCTACATATTTTTTTCCCTCCATTTTCTTTTGCAATTGTGACTCCCTGGGCTTCATATTATGATTGTGAGGGTATGGCATTCTTCACATTCATCTGCCAGTTATAGTTACTTTTTTCATTCAACATCTAGTATTCAAAGGATCTACTGAGGGCCATTACCTGGTAGACTCAGAAGGAATATTTATTAGAAAGGCAAAACTTGCTGTAGTGTAGAACTTTTCTAGAGGTGGATAGACAAGCCTATCACACAAAGCAAAGTTCACTGAGTGCCCTAGGAGGGGATGGAGTCCATGGTTTCTGGGGAGGGAACAGTCACATTTGATTGGGAAGATTGGATGAAGGTAGGATAGATACACTAGAGGTACTTCTTGTCATGGTTGCTTAGGTCTCCACAAACCCCCCCAAACAAAGGGCCACCATTTTCTACATACTAACCCGGGGCCCTTGTCTTAGAAAGTTGGTCCAAACAAAGGTGGATACTTGATCCAAGCTAGAACTATAAGCCTCTTTTTTCCCAAATTATTTTATTTCAAACTGAGCAGCAGAAACTAGGAGTTGTTTGAAGGAGAACCATGCAGTCCTGCAATTAAGTACTCAGGCTCTCATACCAGTATGAGTTCAGTGCCTAGCTCTGCTACTGACTAGCACTGTAGTCTTGTGAAATTTATTTAACCTCTTTGTCTTTAGTTTTTTAATTTGGAAAACAGAAAAAATAATATGAACTTTCTCTAACAGCTGGTATGAAATGTAGATAAGGGAATTCATTTAAAGTGCAACATATTATATATTCAATAGATGTTAAGTTTAAAGATTATTTTAACTGTCATTGTTATTATTAAAGAAATATCTCCTGGGCGCCTGGGTGGCTCAGTGGGTTAGGCCGCTGCCTTTGGCTCAGGTCATGATCTCAGGGTCCAGGGATCGAGTCCCACATCGGGCTCTCTGCTCAGCAGGAAGCCTGCTTCCCTCTCTCTCTCTCTCTGCCTGCCTCTCCGTCTACTTGTGATCTCTCTCTGTCAAATAAATAAATAAAATCTTTAAAAAAAAAAAAAAAAAGAAATATCTCCTGACCACCACCGCTAGGTCTCTGAAGCAGCCCATGTACCCGCCTTCCTCAAGGGTTGGTCAGTCATCAACTTCTTTCAAGATCTCTCAGTATTCTTCTCCGTGGAGGAGGCAGGGGGAGAAAAGTAACTTTTTCTGCTGAAGTTATTTTGGATTGACTTTGTTGCTTGAAACAAAAAAAAAAAAAAAAAAAAAAAAAAAATCTAGATCAACTAAGGCAGTGCAGTATATTTTGAATTCTCCTTTTTTATTTTCTTTTTAGCTATTGCTACTGTTGTTCCTTGTGGTCATTTTCAGGACATTAAATTTTTTTTTCAATTTTCTCCACATTTTGGGTGTATATCCACATACATTAGCAAAATGTGTTAACTTTATAAACTTTGTGACACAGATGGCAAAATAAAATAAAAAACAAAAAAAACAAACAGATGGCTGCAGATGACCTAAATCTGCAACAGAAACTTATGCATGTGTATGTATATGGTGACCACATTCTGTATATCACTCAAAATTAGAAGATTCCTTATGCTGCACTTCGTGGAAGCCATCCATTATGCAGGAAGGAAAATACATATAATGTTCAGAGTGATCCACAAAGGACTGCCTCTGAAAAGTGGTAAGGAGATATGGCTATAGGATGAAAAATAGCAGATAAAAAATAGTTGATTTACATACACACTTGCCCACATGCACAAATCATCAAATTAAATCAACTTCATAGTTATTCTGATGGAGTTATATCAAAATGAGTGGTTATTGTGTTCAGGATTTTTGTCCTTTAAAATATACCTTCAATAGTTAAATAGTTACACAAGATCCTATTAAGTAGAAACAGTAGTTTCTGGTTGGGTACGTATATGAAATAACTGGAAAAACCACTTTTTATTATTTAAATTGTGTATTACCATATCATTCATAAAGGAATCATTCCTTCATAATTTTGAAATTCCTTTAAGAAGTAGTCCAGAACTGGCCTTATCATACTCCAGCCCACAGTTTTGGGTTTTTTTTTTTTCCTTAGTCATTTATTTGTCTAGATGTGGCTTCAGGATTTATCAAACAGCAATGATAACCAAAACAAAATAAGAAAAGCATAAAGTTTTTCTTTTTTTAAAGCAAGTTTACATTTATCAATAGATAATTCTTAAGTACAGATACTCCAGAAGACACATTATATTTTATGAATCCTGGCTGTTTAAAAAACAAACAGTAGAAACAAAATCAAGCTCAGTCGTTGTAGTTGTATTAGGACTTCTTCTGTGGTGGTGGAAGAACAAAACCCATCTTAAGGGTTGTTAAAATAAAAATGAGATTTATTGGTGTTAGTGATTATAAAGCCCATAAGGCTGCCTTGCACTCCAGCTGGACTGAGGTGGTGGATGTAATCACCAAGGTCACCTTACACCTGCTCTGCTGTCTCCTGCCAGAGTTACCCTGACTCCATGCAGATATTCCAGCCCCCTAGGTTTCTGATGCATGGGCCACAGTGAGATGTCTGAAAAGGGTTGGGCAGAGAGAGAGGCTCAGGGCTGAAATGCTGTGATAGAGACCAATGACTTATACCTTAAGTTTCCTTTTGTCTATTCCTTTTTTTTTTTTTTTTTTGGTTCCATATATATGTGGAGAGGATGCAGTAAAAATAACTGCCATTTGTCAAAGGCTGAGCCCCCAGCATGATGCCAGATCTGTGGGGACACATATGGGAATTCATGAATATGAAAAGGTAATCTATGCCATTAAAGGAATTCAAGTGGAGAAGCCAGAAGGTCAACCCTTCCTCTGAACCTGGAAACCCAAGCCATATCTTAATGTAGCCACAAGTTTCCATAGAAATACCAAATAGAGAAACCAGTAAGTATATATTGAACAAAATAATAATTAACATTCTATTTTTTAATAATTAACATTTTAAATTCCCATCTGAAAAAGGATGTTTATTGACAGTAATAGGTCTATACGATATTAGAGTTCATCAGCTCACACATGCTTTAATTACCCTATAGTTTTCAACATTTCATGTTTTATTATTAAACGAGTGAGATATATTTTTAAAAACACAAATTTGGGGCGCCTGGGTGGCTCAGTGGGTTAAGCCACTGCCTTCGGCTCAGGTCATGATCTCAGGGTCCTGGGATCGAGCCCCGCATCGGGCTCTCTGCTCGGCGGGGAGCCTGCTTCCTCCTCTCTCTCTGCCTGCCTCTCTGCCTGCTTGTGATCTCTCTCTGTCAAATAAATAAATAAATAATCTTTAAAAAAAACAAATAAAAACACAATTTTATTTCATACTGGCCAAGTGCTCAACTTACTGCATTCAAAGTTCTACAAGTTATGTATAATTAAAAGAAAATAAATCCTTCCACAATGCATTTTAAACAGAATGTTAGAACAACTTCAATAAATATGAAGTACCATGTTGCTGCTAAAAAATAAAAATATTTTGACTCTGTAAGGATGTGGTTACCCTGGAATACACAAAATCCTGTCTTAGACAATAACTTACTCATAAGGGAAATTTAGAGAGAGATCTTTTACTCATGGGAAAAAAAAGTATCCAGATTTAAATAACTTCAATCAAAGGAAGTTTCTTCAAGTTAGCCAAACTCAAAGCATTAAGCTCATAAGATGGGTTAATTTTCTAAAGGAAACCACTTTTCTTTATATGGGATTCCTTTTGCATACACATTCAGAGCTTCAAAGAACAGTTTCAACTACATGAACCCATCAGTAGCATTTACTTGGTTTAAATATATCTTCATGCTAGAAAAAAACTTATGCCCCCCCTACCCCCACCAAAGGAATATAGAACTACATTTAAAATGTACAATTCTTGATTTAGGACTGTCAAACTTTTTTTGATAAAACTGCCAAATATTTTTTACCTTAAAATAGCAATGTGGTATATGAGGAAGATGAAAGCCAGACCAACAGCAGCCTTGCTATGCAGAAATTTAAATATTTAGCATCATTACACAGTTATAATCCATCTAGCTGGTATACTGTCCTATACACGCTAGGGCCTCTTGTGTTGGGCTGCAATTACATAGAGTAAAACTCTGGAAGGCTGGCTTTCCTGCAAGGGAGTGTCGACTCACTGAGGTACAAATTGTATGGGCAGAGAGACTTCAGGAGCCTGTCATATTTTAACCTGATAGGAATTTTAAAAATGCTATATTAGCATATTCAAATATTCATGAATTTCCTAAATTTATTTCTTGGTCATAAGTTTCAAGTGTTAGATCATCTGAATAGTTCCATTTATAATTTATTCTGGATTTATTCTATATTCCTCCCCACCCACCCGTGAAATCCCCACACTCCACCCCCAACAGACCAACCACAGGAGGCTTAGATTTGCTATAAATACAATGCCAGTCATAGTTGAGTACATGAAGGGCTTGTTGGCTGTCCTTTACTTTCATGCTGTGTAATACTGAGGGTGTACTAGCCACGTTCTGATTAGCTTTGTTGTAGGTTATATATTGGTGTGAAATAAAAATTATTCGTGTGTGCTCTGCCTTTGTAGTTCCTCTTTGAGTAGCTCTCTTAACGAGTGGTCACTTTAATAAGTTAGAAGAGACTAATATAAATATTAGTTGGCTCAGTGTTCCTAAATTCATAAACATTAGAATGCAAGCTCTCACGGGGTAGGAATTTTCACCTGTTTTGCAACTCCCACATCTCCAAAGTACAGTGCCTGGCACATAGTAGGTGCCCCATAAATGTCGGTTGAAGAAATGAGTAAATTAATTACATATAAGAATTCTTTTTATTTTTATTTTTTTATTTTTTGGTAAGATCCAAATGGAAAAGAATTAAGAGACGATGCTAACAAAGTGTCTTCCCTAAAGGTCATTTACACACTATGCTAAATTGAAGATAAAACACAGGTTTCATTTCATTTACCAAAACTGATGGGTTAATAGTGACTTTCTTGGAGACTGTGTTGAGAAAAATTCCACGTCTCATCCAAACTCAGTGGGAAAAAGTGCTGTAATCAGTTGATGGCATCCACTGTGGGGAAAGGGTGGCCCACATGAAAAATATTTGCTGTTCCTAAGATTTCCCCACTTGGCCATTCTTAGGATACCTCTTCATCTGATTCAATGAATACCACTTATTATAGATGTAGGTTGATCCTAAAGGTTTATATAGGTATCAATTCAGTGTCCTTCTCCCTGTCATGTTTACAGATTCTGTTATGTTGACATATTACCAGAACAGAAATCTCTAAGAAACCCTAACTGCCATAGAAACCTACTTTCTACTTGAGTGTGCAAGGGGCCATAAGATTCTGTTCTGTGCTACCAGTTCCAGGAGAATATTAATGGAACACTCATTTGCCTGTAACACAGTCCTCGGGCTCCAGCCTCATGCAGCATAATTTCAAGGTTTCAGGGTAGTTGTCCAAGTCCGTTGAAACCCACTTTCTTACAGTGCATTTTGTCTACTTTCTCCGTTTTTGCTAGAATGAACAAAACTGATTTTTGTCAGTTGTCACATGGAACAAGATGGTAGGGGGGAAAAAAGGTTTTCCATACTTTTGATTTTTATAAAAAATAAACACGTGATCAGGCCATTGCTTGTGTGCTTGAGGAGAGGTTTATGTTTCCAATACTGCATAGCACACTTGTATCTCAGCAGACCGGAAACAGTGCTAAAGTCAACAGGAAGGTTGGCAATTATGCTTAATTCAGATGGAGCCGATAAGCTATTGGCACCTTGGGAACATCCATCTGAAAATCCTAAATCCTTTAGAAGTATGGCCTCCCTTTTAGGTGGTATTGAGTGATTCTCACAGGCTTTCTTGGCATTCTGGATGTGCTGCTGTAAAATTCTCAGGTCATGTTTGTGAGTGTGTAGCACCGATACGGCCCATATATACCACTGCAAGCTAGTTCTGCCGACACATCTTAGCTTTGACCTGCTAAGTGATTCAGACTATTTATTCAGTCACAGGGTTGAGTCTCTAAGTTAGAAAACTACCACTTAGGCAAAATATGGTAGGTCACAGAGTGGTTTATAGCCATCTTACCCTGTAAATTCAAACCGGTATTTTTTTTTTATCAGAATTAGATCAGTCCTGCCAGCTCAATTTTCCTCTAGCGAATGTTATTTCTATGACACTCTAGTGTTTTTGTTTCCACTGACATTGACTCAGACTACATAAAGCTATAGTACATCTGCACACTTTTGATATGAAGAACATTTTTCCTTTCTTTTTTAGGACCTAAATTTAATTTGTGTTTTAATTATACCACATATAAATGTGGCTTCAGGCTCCAGAATAGCCTCCTTCCCTTCACCACCCACGAGAACAAAAATGGCCTGTGGGGAATATAATGGGTCCAACTGGTGAAAAGATTAACTTGGGAACAAAGTTTTCCTGATCTATTGCTATTTCCCTGGCTTGTATTTGCCCCAACTCATGATGTTTATCTCACAAAAATGGGCTCCCCAGATTCCACTAATCAGATATATAGACTGTGAAACTCATGCCTTTTATGGTCCTAGTAAGGTAGCCCCGGACACTGGGGCTTGTGGTGTAAAAGTAAATAGTCCTTGTGGATCAGCCCAAAGTCAGATGTTGTTTTATTGACATTGGAAGGGTGGCCTTCGTTCTGCTCTGTTCTTACAGGTGAAAACAGCACCCAGCTAACTTTCCCAATTGTTGCTATTATGCCGCTGTATTTCAGAATCATCTGGGGTGCTTATTTAATTGCAAATTCTTGATCCTCACTATACCCCAGTATTGCATTACAGGTATATAACTGCTGTCTCCAGCACAGCTGCATTGGCCCACAACTGTAGAAAGCCCAAAGAGGAAGATGCAGCTGCTCCTTTACCTGATATAAACCAACACTTGGTCTTGTTTTATACTTGGGATTGACACTGAGACTTCCTGCAGAGATATAGCTAAATGAGCTATTAAAACATATTTCCAGTCAAGTTGCTAAACAGCCACTTCCTGGAGCCCTGTGAGGACCCTGTTTCCATACCAGTCTGTCCTCTGGAAACTCTCAGGCCACTCTCCAACCCCTACTCCAGCAACTAAAGGGCCATTGCCAGGCGTAACAGTGTCCTCTGCACTCTCAGATTTTCTCACTGTGGGCCCTTGTAGGAGACTATTCCCATGGCTGTAACAATCAAGTCTTTGGTGGCTAATCACCAGTTCTCATCTTCTGGTCATTTCTTTTTCTGAACTTAGAGCTCAGCTCCAAATATCTAACTGTCTGCCTGGTGGGTGTTTCATTGGCCGGCCCATAGCCAACAAAACCATAACTGTGTCAAAAAACAAATTCATCATCTTTCCGTCTAAATTCAGTTCCTCCTCTCAACTTCTATCCTGATCCCTGATTATTATTCACTCTGCCACCCTTTGCCCAGTCAGCTAAGCGTGAAGCTGAGTCATCCCTGAGCCCTTGCTGTCTCCATTCAATTAGTCATCCAATTCGTTGAATTTTACTCTGAAATTTGTCTTGCATCCATCATTTCCTTTCCATTCCCACTGCCACCACTTTATGCAAACTCATTGCTTCACTTTTAGATAAACAATAATTTCCTTACCCCGATCTTCTCCTTCATGCCACCTCCAGATAGAAGCTCTTAAAACATCATTTTGATCATGCCAAGTTTCTATTCAAATGCCTTCAATTGGTCACTTCCTCAAAGAAAAAACAAAAAACAAAAAACAGTGGTCTTAGTTTGGCACATAAAACTTGTATAATTCCCCCCAAAATGTTTTATCCCATCCAGCCTAGCCTTTTGTGGCAGACATTTTATTAGATATTATAAAATTTAACTACAGTCCTTGCAATACATATAATAAACTCCAACAGGGAAGTGCTCAAGTGATAAAACCAGGATAATAACCCAGTTTCTGTGACTCCTGCCACTACAACACATTCTCGCTAAGTCTTCCATAGAAACTCCAGATATCTTTACCAATTATCCCCTTTGTTTTTGACTCCATTTCTGTTATGGATGCTGCATTGACCTTTCTCTTCCCTCCCCTCTTTATTTTTCTGGAGACTTCTTTGGATTCGATTCTGTCCTAATCTTTCTTTCTCTCATTACATCAGAGATGTCATATTGCTCGTAGTTGCCCAGTTGAAATTAGATTTGTGTCTTTTGTATATCATCCCCAACAATACTTTCTCATAGCTAAAGAGTTTGTTTCCCATTTTATTGAAAAACATTGCAGCAGTCATAAAAGGACTTCTGTGTTACAGTGGTTCTCAATCTGGGGGTGCACCTAGAATCTGCCTCATGCCAAAAGAACAAAAACAAAAAGGAACAATAGCTAGTCTGGAACCCAAAACAATTAAATAATAAACTCAGGGTGTTGAGTAGAGGAGAAACTAGGCATTCATGTTTTAGAATATTATGCAGGGGAGAACCACTGTTCTACAAATGCCCATCACCATATTTATCTGCCTGCATCTATTCTCATATGCTCTGCCTCTCTTTGGATGAACTCTGTGCTCATAGTTGAGGTCAGCCTTTCCACTTGTATGCAAGATTTATCCTCTCTCATCCACCCATGTATGTCACCTCAATATCTATCCACACACCCTCATTCTTATTAACATGCATACAAGCTATGTTTTCTATTATTTGGAAAATAATAAATGAACTAAAACTCTCCTGATTCTCACATCTCCCAGCTTTCACCTTTTTTCTCTGCTCTCCTTTACAAGGGTCCTTCCAACCCCTACATGAGAATTATTCTTTTCATTGTCCTCAGTGATTTTCATGTTCTTAATTCCTATGATCATTTTCAGCTCTTACTTATCATCAGTATTTCAGTTGATCATGCTTCTTGCCTTGATAGACTTGCTATCTTTGGATTATGATCCCCTCATTCATTGCTAGATTTTCTCTTATCTTATTGGTTGTTCCTTTTCAGCCCGCTTTTGGTCCTTGCTCCTCATCTCCCCATCTCTAAATATTGGAGTACATTGGGGACCAGTCTTGGACTTTTGCTTTTCTTTATTCCCTTGGTGATCTCATCCATTTCTTTTTAAAACTCTTTTGGAGTTCAATTGAAATAAAATAAACTACATATACTTAAAGTGTACAATTTTTATCAGTTTTGACATAAGTGTACACGGTAAAATGACCACAATCACAATCTAGATAACAAACATTTCCATCTCCTCTCAAAAATTTCATTTCCCTTTGTAATCTCTGCTTTTATTCACTGTAATCCACACATAATTATTCATTTGATTTCTGTCACTAGAATCATATGATATGTACTTCTTTTTTTTTTTTTTTTTTTTAAAGCCTGGCTTCTTTCATTCAAATTAATGACTTTGGGATTCACCAATGTTGTTGTATATTTCGATAATTTGTTACCATTTATTGCCAGGTGATATTCCATTGTATTGGATATGTCATAATATATCCATTTAGCTGTTGTTAGATCTTCGGGTTGCTTCTGGTTTGGGGCTATTACAAATAAAACTGCTATGAACATGTTGTGTACAAGTCTTTGTCTGAACCTGTGCTTTCATTTCTCTCAATAAATTCCTAAAAGTGGAATGATTGGGTTTTATGTTAGATGTATGCTTGACTTTTTAAAAAACTGCCCAACTGTTTTCAAAATGAAAGTACCATTTTATATTCCCATTAACAGTGTATAAGAATTCCAGGTACTTATGTCCATGCCAAGACTTTATATTAAGGCAGCCTATGTCCTGAGATTTAACTCTGGCTGCCACTATCTGGTTGGTTGGTTGGTTGGTTGGTTGGTTGGTTTTGTTTTGTTTTGGAAACAATAAAGCTATGCCTACTTACTTAGTTATCATCTATGATTGCTTTCATACTATGACTGTAGAGTTTGAACAGTTTTGACAAAGGGCATATGGCTAGTGAAGCATAAAATATCTGGGATCTTTATACAAAAAAAGTATGCTGACCCCTGCTTTATATGGTCTCCCTTTTTTAAAAAAACTATTCTAATGGGTTATAGTGGTTTCTAATTGTGGTTTTAATTTGTATTTTCCTGATGACTAATAAGATTGAACATCTTTCCATGTGCTTATTTGCCATTCACTTATTTCCTTTTTTGAATCTCTTTCAATCTTTTTCCATTTGCATTTTGTTAACTTGGTTTCATTGTGCTTATTTCTTATTAAAGTATAAGAGTTTCCTGTGTGCTTGTGAAACAAGTCCTTTGTCTGATATATATAATGTGAAGTTTTTCCCCATTTGGTGGCTTGCATTTTAATTTTCTTAATGACATTTTTGTAGGATAAAGCTTTTAATTTTAAGGAAATCCAATTTATTAATTTTCCTTTTTATGGTTAATGGTTTTTTTTTTTTATTTCTATCTAAAAAAATCTTTGACTATGCTAAGGTTACGGTTACAAAGGTTATATCCTCTGTTTTCATCTATTTGTTTTATCTGTTTGGGCTCTACTTCAGGCCTAATGTCTGTTTAGAGTACATTTTTGCCTATGATGTGAGGTAAGGGTCAATGATTACTTTTTTCCATATGGATATCCAGTTGATCTAGCAAGATTTGTTGAAACACCTTTCCTTTCCCAATTGAATTGATTTAGTAACCTGTCAAAATGTAATAGACATATGTGTGTTTTCTGACCTCTATCCACCCCATTGATATA